>NC_133510.1:56429696-56732727 GCF_049354715.1 Callithrix jacchus | reverse complement strand
AAGGGGAGATGGGTTTCTGGCCTTAGTGTCTGTGTAATCATGAAATGACCTGGCAATATAACTAGATTCTCATCATTAATCCAAAACTGTGAGAAACAGCATCGCTAACTGCTTCCAGAGCGAGTTCTCACCGTCAGGGGCTGTTTATACCAAAACAGCCTTGTACTGGGATGGCTGGGGAAGGAATCTTTAGAGCCTGTTTGTCCTCTGCAAGGTTGAGAAAAAGTTCTTTGTTTCACAAGCGCTTTTAAATAGCCATGCAATACACAGCAAGAACCTTCAGTGTATGCCTCAGTGGTTTATTCCAGATGCCACGGCCCACACAGTGGAGGTGGGTAAGATTAAGGGGACACAGATGACAGAGACTGTGTCTTGCAATTTTGCTTATAATCAAGTTAAAAAACAGACAAGCAAATAAACAATTATTAGCCCAATTATTAGCTGTTTCTCCCCGAGCCTGTAGCTTCACCTTGTTCAGTCTTAGTTTCCTCATCTGTACAGTGAGGCTAACACGCAGGATACAGAGAGCTCAGTACAGAGCCTGCACTTCATAAGAACCCAATTAGTGGCAGTTACTACTAATACTTAGTAGATAATTAACACTTGGCATACCAGTTCACCTTTCTGCAAAATGGGGATAGCACTGCTCATAACTTCAAAGAAGTTATAAAAGATTAAGGAAAAGATGGGTAGGTTCTGCTGAGTTAGTGCTATAAGCAGATGCTTTTCTACAATAACATCTCCTGGCTGTATTAAGAAAACCTAATTTATTAAATGGCCCACCATTCCTGAGTATACCTAGGCTGCTTGGGAATGAATGTGAAATCAAATTTATGGAAGCTCTTGAGGTACAAAAGAATGTAACTCAATTTAAAAAGCATGCAACCCCAAAGTTAACGCAGGTCCATCCCCTGGAAGTTATTTGGATAAGTTGTCTTTCCCATGGGGTGGAGAATCAGTGAAGTTTTGGCACCAGATGCGCCTAAGCTGGAGTTCAGCATTGCCTGCTGTATACCCCTGCACAAGTGGATGTACTCTCAAGTGCTCAGGATCCTTATTAATCAATTAGGGCAAAATCTGGGGCTCATTTGTGAAATTGTTGCAAAGACTAAAATGAGGAAATGAATGTGAAGAGCTTAGGAGGTACTTAGCACTCTGCCTGGCACAACAAATGCTGCTGCTTGTCGAGTGAGCCCAGAAGTATTCTAGGAATTGAATCTTCAGAAAAGGAAATGTACTATTTCCTTCCCCCAAATCTACTAACTTAATACAAAGTGGAAATAACCACTTTGATGTTTTACATACTCACATTAACTATTTTAAACACTGTGGTATACGAGTCCCTGGGGGAACAAATAAAGCTATTATTAGAAGAATTAAAATTTTTTAAAGCTTTCCAGGTGATTCTAATGTGCAGCCAAGGTTGAGACCCACTACTGTTGACCAAGCATCAGTTAGCTAACATTCAAAATGATTCAACAACAGTCCCTTATCAGCTTGAACCTTAAGATGACAGACTACATGGCTCGAGGGAGAGGAGGAAAATGGCCTGAGAAAGGCCCTGAGATGAGCATGAACAGGAATTGGGGCCCCCATGTGGAGAGGGACATTTGGAGAAGAGGTGGCAGATGAGACCAGATGTAGAAAGGAGCTGGGCCTCGAGATCCAGGCACAGGAGGAACCTGGATCTGGTGTGTTAAGAGTTGGTTCTATGACTAGATATTCGTAGGAATTAAACAGAGGTAGAAGGCGGGAATTAAGCAAAGGCAGAAGGCTGCACCTCTAGAACCAATGACTGGATATTGCCTAGAGCTCACAAGAGACAGGCGAAGAGCACTCTTAATAGGCTTGGAAAGGGAGTAAGAAAACTCTCTCACAAGCCAGGTCATTGAATTCTCACATGGCAGAGTGTTGCAGGAGCACGAACTCCATGTCCCACAACTCTGAAAGACACACACTTAGAGTTGTTACCCACAGGAGAAACCAACTGCAAATTTTAATATTACATGTTAGCTTCTGTTTATTTATCTTTGGGAACAACAAAACATTGGAAATAGAAACAATGGTGGAAAAGGAAGGTTTATTCTGCCCCGCCAGTGTTGGCTTTTTATCAGCTATGAGTATTCCCTCACCCCCAACAACTAATGACAGGGGGAACAGTGACCGATGAGGAGGAAAAGTACAGTACCCTTTGCCCACACCTCTTTCTGAATCCTAAGCACATTTCACCATATAAAGTTAAGTGGACTTCCATCCACAGTTACAAAGCCTTGAGTAATAAAGTGTAAAAGTACTCAAGAGTTAAAACTGGCAACTTGATTAGAGTTTGTATACATTAATAATAGCAGACAGTAAGAACAGCAGCTATGATTTACTGAGCATCTTCTACCTGCCAGACACCAGGCTCCGTGCTGACTTACAGTATCTAAAATCTCTCAATGGCCTTGCATTGTCCTATCTCACAGATGAGAGAACTGAGCCCAGAGAGGTTAAGTTACTCCCTGCATGGCCTTAAAACTGGACTTGGACTTTTCCAGAAAACATGACAAAGAAATGTGATACCGGGACTTAGCTTTGGGAATTTCCCATTCTATCCCAAGAGTCTGAAATGAGACCATTATTGTTCACTCTCATTGGGTGATCAGCTGGTATCTGATGAAGAAAAAGAGACTTTTGGCAAAAGAGGAAGGGAAGTTCCTGTGTGAGTGGCAAAAGAACAGAGGGATCATGTCTGCACAAAACCAGTGGCTACTCCAGTCCTGGGTCTACAGGGAAGAAGACAGGGAAGTCAGCAGAAGTGATGGCCCATGTTCTTAGACCTGCAGCTGCTTTTCTGGCCATCTCACCAGAAATGAGTGACTACAGAGTCAACCAAGCCCCCTCCCACAGAGAACAGACCCTCCTCAAACTGCTCTCAGTTTAAGGAGGCCATCTGAGTTCCAGCCCATTTGGAAGGCCTGTCTGCTATTTTATATTATTGCCCGTGTCAAGGCTACAGGTCTGAATTTATGCCTCCAGCTTGCCCTTGGTTTCCTTCCTTCTTTTTGGGGGGAAGTAAGAAGACAGGAGAGTGTTTGAAGCTTGGGAGTTCCAAGACATGGAGGTACTTTGGATCTGAGATGAATAGAGAGTGTCTAGTCATAGAAACAACTCTTCTACACCAGATCCTAAGATTTTTGAAATCCTAACTATTTTTTGCAGCACTGTTTACAATAGCAAAGACCTGGAACCAACCCAAATGCCCATTGATGATAGACTAGATTGGGAAAATGTGGCACATATACACCATGGAATATTATGCAGCAATCAGAAATGATGAGTTCGTGTCGTTTGTAGAGACATGGATGAATCTGGAGAACATCATTCTCAGCAAACTGACACAAGAACAGAAAATGAAATACCGCATATTCTCACTCATAGGCGGGTGATGAAAAATGAGAACACATGGACACAGGGAGGGGAGTACTAAACACTGGGGTCTATTGGGGGGAAAAGGGGAGGGCCAGCGGGGGGGGGAGCTGGGGAGGGATAGCCTGGGGAGAAATGCCAAATGTGGGTGAAGGGGAGAGAGGAAGCAAAACACACTGCCATGTGTGTACCTACGCAACTGTCTTGCATGTTCTGCACATGTACCCCAAAACCTAAAATGCATTAAAAAATTAAAAAAAAAAAAGAATCCCAAAAACAAATCACTTGCTAGTTTTACAATAATATGACTGACCAGAGATTATATCACTTGTTACAAGACAGCAAAACTGAAAGACTTTTCTAGACAAACTCTTATTAATATTTTGGGTCAATTCCTTAATGAATATTTATGAGGCCAACTGAAAAAAGGATGAGATGAGAAAAAAAAACTCAAGGCTTAAAAGGGTTGCTAAATTCTTGGCTCTCTGTAACTGAGAGGCATTCTTCTCAGAAGTTTCCATTAAATACTTTTTTTAAAGTAATAGTTTCCTTTGTAACGTTGATCGTGCAAAGCTGTAAAAACAAGCCACTGTTAGTCTGGACCTACTGGAAGAAGCAGTTCAGCATTAAGTAAGAATGAAATGCCACCAAGTCAGCTGTACCCCAAGTGTAGAAATCCCTTCTATGATATACCCTTGGTTACTGGCCTCTGCTGAATGGACTGCTGCAGATAGTCACTGTCCTAGGAGTTTTATGGTACTTAATGTCAGCCCATTCCACTGGAGAACAGCTCTGGGAAATTCTTTTTTTTTTTTTTTTTTTTTTTGAGATGGAGTCTCACTCTGTACACTCTGTAGCCCAGGCTGGAGTGCAGTGGTATGATGTTGACTCACTGCAGCCTCTGCGTCCTGGGTCCCGGTTCAAGCAGTTCTCCTGGCTCAGCCTCCTAAGTAGCTGGGATTACAGGAATGCGCCATCATGCCCAGCTAATTTTTGTATTTCTAGTAGAGACGGGGTTTCACCATTTTGGCCAGGCTAGTCTTGAACTCCTGACCACATGATCCGCCCACCATGGCCTCCCAAAGTGCCGGGATTATAGGCATGAGCCACTGCGCCTGGCCAGTTCTGGGAAATTGTTTCTTAAACTGGCCCAACCCCATTGGGCCATCTGGAAAAACATGAAATAAATCCAGACTATTTTCTGCTTGAGAGCTCTGCAACCGTTTGAAGAGAGCTATCTCAAAGTTTCCATTTCCTTAGCTCTTTTAACTGTGCTTCAAAGGACCTGGGGGACCCTAACCATTGAAGTCCCCATGCATCCAACAAACATTCACTGAGCACTGACTATTGTGGTAGTGACCCTCTAGGGTGTTTCCGGTTTGCTAGTGTCCTCAAAAAATGGCATCCAGAACTGAAAACACTTAAGATGTGGTCCAAATAAGAAAAAAAATTTTTACTTGTTTTGATTTGGACGTTGCATTTAAAAAAAATTAACGAAGCTCATATTTCCATCATGTGCATATACATGGGTATTATTTTAGGGTTACATATGAAGACTCTGAGTTAAAACAAATGAAAAACCCCAGTCCACAAGAAAAAAGACCTGAAAAAGTTTTCTTTGGCTCATGGTTTCCTCTAGTTTATAATGACATACACAACAGATATTTTACCCTGAAGGGAGGAGACTCCATTGCCCTTATTAATGTTAGCTTGTTAGTTTCAGTCCATTGTGCCAACCCACCAAACTTCCTGAATTCAGATCCTCCCATCCAAAGTATCAGCTTTCTGTCTATGCTATATCATATTAAATTTGATAAGCAGCCCTGCCGTCTTCATCCAGATCACTGAAAAAATTGCTAAGTGGAATCATTAGAGACCTTCCTCCCAGCCAAGCTAACCAGACATGGGGTGTGGCAACATTTCAGGCATGTGAAGGAAAGTTTGTGCAATTCATAAAAATCATATTCAGCATTATTCTTTGCCATGAAAATGAAGAGCCTATTTATTTCCTTTTTAATACCAACAACAAACGGTAAAAAGCTTGGCAGAATCTTGCCTGGTGGAGGGGCACAGAAGACAGACTCAACAGTAGCACATGGACAATGAGATATTAATATTTGAGGAGGAGGTGTTTAGGATTAAAAAAGGCTGTCAACACTGGTCCAGACAGACACAGTCCTCATGGACTTCAGCTCTCCTGGAATAGCTCTTGGGCTAACCACTATCCACTGTGTTTCTCCATCTCATCCAAAAGGCTAAGAGAAGAAACTGTCAGACTTCTTACAAAGTCAGAATATATCTATGTATATAGTATTCAACCAGCCTAGAAACCCTACCCAACAAGGACAGATTACTAATTGAGCCTGCCTTCTTGGTGAACCTAAGCTGGCTCTCCTGATTATACCACCTCCAGCGAATGCCGTCCCTTCAAATCCCTCCTACTCCTAAGGCATGTGAGAGATGCTCATAGTTCCCACATCAACCCCACCCTTCTAGGCTGAGGCTCTCTCACTGCCCTTCTGTCAGCCCCTCCTGCCTCCTATCCCCCTGGCTTACCCACCAGCCTTTCCTGACACTCTCCCACCCGCCCTGATGACTTCAGTCTAGGTTCAGATTGCTTTTCCACTCTTTCCCAGGATGAAATTCTCAGCATGTTCTTAGAATTTGGTGGTGCTTTTGGATTCCTGGCTTTATAACTCCCACCTGCTCCCTGCTGACCTTCCTCTCTGTTCCCCATCATCACCCTGGTCACATGGCCTGCAGCAAGAACACCCCCTACCTCTGAGATTCGAGCTCTGAATCATCTCCTCTCTCACTCCCTTGTTGGGGCTCTCAGGCCAGTTTCCCTCCTTGCTCCTGCTCTTCTAATGACCTTCTGGCTATCCATGTTCCTGATCCTGTCTCCACTGTGGCAAAGCTTTTTGAAACTTTTCTTTGCTAGAACTTGTTACCTTCTTGATTTTCCAGTAACACAACAGGGACTGACTACTTTGTCTATTAACATTATGCCAGGCCGGGCGCAGTGGCTCAAGCCTGAATCCCAGCACTTTGGGAGGCCGAGGCAGGTGGATCACGAGGTCAAGAGATTGAGACTGTCCTGGTCAACATGGTGAAACCCTATCTCTACTAAAAATACAAAAAAATTAGCTGGGCATAGTGGCGCATGCCTGTAATCCCAGCTACTCAGGAGGCTGAGGCAGGAGAATTGCCTGAATCCAGGAGGCGAAGGTTGTGGTGAGCCGAGATCGCAACATTGCACTCCAGCCTGGGTAACAAGAGCGAAACTCCGTCTCAAAAAAAAAAAAAAATTATACCAAATACTGTCATCTCTACCTTTCAAATAAATCCAGAATCCTCAGATTTCAACACCTTCCCTGCTCTCAGAGCCCTAGCATCACAGTTTCTTGCCTACATTATTGGGACTGATCCATCAGGCCTCTGTGCAATGATCTAGGCAAGAGGCAATGGTGCCGGGATGATGTCACCAGGTGAATGTAAGTGAGAGAGTTGAAAACTTTTCTGATTTGTCCCTCACCCCTGTTCTCAGAGCAAATGGAGTAATTATTTTAGAATGTCAGATCACGTCATTACCCTTCTCAAACCCATCAAAGGTTTCCACTGCACTCTAAATAAAAGCCAACCAACCAGCCTTCTTTAACACTGCCCCTGTCCCCTGAATTTCCTAGTCCCCTTTCCCGCTTTTTTTTCTCCATAGCATCCACTGCCACCTAACAGTTAAAGAATTTTACTTCCTTAATATGGCTATTTTTTCTACTGCTTCCTCATGCCCTTTAAGTTCTATGGGGATAGACTTCTGCTTTGCTACTTACGGCATCTCCTATACTAGAAGAGGGTTCGACATATAATGGGTATCCAATAAATGTTTGGTTAAGCAACACTACCTTCCCTATGCAGAGGCTTTATTTGTATTTTCTTATACCACAATATATTTACAAAACAAAAGCAAAGAGCCTCCTTGTTTGGCTGCTGTCTGCGTCTGGCTATGCTGTTCCTACTGATGCTCACTCACTAGTAACGCTTTCCCACCTCTTCCTTGGCGGGCTAGGTGCTGCCCTTATAGGCTCAGACATTCTCCATGAACATCTGAACTCAAGGTCCCCATGCAGCCGCACCGATGCCCTTTTAGCCTGATGAGCAGCAGTTACAGGACTTCTCCAACATAAACACACTTTGACTTTGTTGCAATTTTATACTTCAGTTCACCAAAGCTTTGCTCACATTGTCCTCATGGCTGGGAGGCCTGCTAGCAAATCTCCCCCATTTCTCCTTTTTACTTTACTTTATTTTTTTTGAAACGGAGTTTCACTCTTTCACCCAGGCTGGAGTGCACTGGTGCGATCTCGGCTCACTGTAACCTCCGCCTTCTGGTTTCAAGCGATTCTCCTGCCTCAGCCTCCCAAGTAGCTGGGACTACAGGCACACGCCACCACACCCAGCTGATTTTTGTATTTTTAGAAAAGATGGGGTTTCACCATCTTGGCCAGGCTGGTCTCGAACTCCTGACCTCATGATTCACTCGCCTCAGCCTCCCAAAGTGCTGGGATTACAGGCATATGACGCCATGCCTGGCCCCCACATTTCTCTTTTAATCCACAAACATCACTTCCCATCTTAAAGTTCTCCATTGAATTCCCCTCATTGTAAAATAGAATCCAATGATGAGGCCCTTCATGATCTGGCCTTTGCACTCTGACATCTTCACTCACTCAGCTACACTCGCATAACACTGGCTTTCTTGTTTTTTTTTTTTTGACATGCCATGGGGCCTGCTCATTCCTTCTGCCTGGGCCATTCTTCCCTTCGATCCTGCCATGGTGGCTCCCGGGCATCACACGGAAAGGCCCTCCCTGACCACTCATTAAGGAGTCCGGCATTCCCTGCTGCTGCTCATCCTGCTTCAGTGCTTCAAACACAATCTGAAATGCTCTTACTGTTTACTTGTTTACCTTCTGTCCCCACATCCTGCACATTAGCTCCATAAAGGCATGGACTTTCTTCCTATGTACCTCTCTATCCTTTTATCTATAATTATGTAGGCACATGGTAGACATAAAGTAGACACTAGCTAAATGGATGAATGAATGAAGGCTGGCATGTCTCGATTAGCATGTCAGTTTCCCTCTGAAGATATCCCCCATTCACTCTGCCTTTAGTTTTTTACGGCTAAAATTGATGGCTGGGTTCCCATTGGTGATACCTCTGACATATACTTACTTACCTATTTATATTAAAATTTCAAGTTCCCCTTTATTATTAATATATATATAGTTATAAAATTATAAAAAAATAACATTTACGATTCTCTTGCCTATTCCTTTCTCAGTGAGTTCCTTAGTACCACCTGAGAATGGTGGTTTTTGTTTTTTTGTCACAGCTATTCACCAGTGTAAATGGTGTTACCAAGACAATTTTCTAACTTGGTTTAAAGGCAAGTTCCTCACTTAAAGTTCCTCCTAGTCTTTGCTGGATTCCTCCATTTCCAGGAAGAGCCCCTATACTGATTGCTTAACCCATGGGCCAGGAACCCAGAGTCCACACTTTGGCATCATCTACATAAATTGCTTCCCATGATCTTTCTTCTCTCCCAAGTCATGACCTTGAACTACATACAGAGAGCAAGAGAGCGAGAGAGAAAGAGAGAAATACCACTTGTTTCCCTAAGTCTTAATTCCCTTAGCAAGACTTCAAAGTCATTTAAGAGGAACGTGATCCCCTCTGGAGGCATAACAGGACCCTCCCTTTGGGGACAGCATAATCTCAACAACCCACTCGTGTAACTCCACTGACACACACCAGAAAGTCACATTCTTCCACTAACCTCTAGAAATCGCCTTGGCTGCCTCTCCTCCCCTGGGGAATCTTCCTTCCTGGAGCCTCTCTTCCCTCCTGGCAGAGCCCACTGTGGTATTAAAGCACACCAGGCTTGGAGTCAGAGGTTCTGAAGTCACATCTCAATCCTCATGTGAACTGGCTGTATGAATCTGGGAAAATCCCTTAGACCTCACTGAATCTGCCTCTTCAGCTGGATACTTCATAGGATGGTTGCAAGGATTAAGCGCAAATATGTCTGGGAATGTGCTTTGTGAAGGGTAAGGTGTTATTTAGCCATCAGTTGTGGCTATTAAGGTCTTTGGAGTCTCATTCTTTCTTCAATGCAGATGTGGAGCCAACAGGCCACTGTCAGCAGGAAGACACAGCACATCCCCATAGGAAAACCACTTCCTGCTGAGCAATCAAGCCACATGATTCATACTTTTTCTAACATAAGCATGAAGGAGAGTACCCGTGCAACTTTACCCAGAAGAGTCCATTGTTCTGATCTAAAGTGAGGACTCAGATACTCAGAAGGATACCTCAGAGCTAATAATCTAAAGAAGGTATAGTTGGGTTAGATTGATATAGTCATACAAGGAGGCTTTTTTTTTTTTCTTAGCTGGGAGCTCAGTGCCCCTCCAGGAGGGAGGGAAAAGCTACAGGTAGCCTTGTTTTCTTTTTGTTAGAAACCAAGTCTTGGCCGGGCAGAGGCACATTCCATTGGGCTGGGTGGGTTTGAGTGGAGGCTGGAGCGCAGTAACATCTTGGGTCCCTCTTTTTGCCTTCTTATAACAAAATCTCAGCAGTAGCTTAAATCTCAGGAGGTCTAGGAGGAAACATCACCCAGTCCTGGCTGGTCAGGAACAGACACAAGCCTGGAGTCCAAATGCTGCTTGTCACTTTTAAGAGCTTGGCATGACCCCAGTTAAGCAATTCTGGAATCCACAAAGGCTCTCCCTTGACTCCCCTCTCCCTACACCCACCCTCCTGAGACCTTCCTGGAAAAAGCAATGAAGGATTGGCAACCCCCTCATGCTTCCTTTTTTCTGCCAGCCATCTCTATTTCCAAAGGAATCAGGCCCTAAGCCTAACCACAGTGCTCAGTAAATGGAGGCTGCTTTCTGCTCCTTACAGCAGCCTTACAGCAGGCAGCCAGTTCTTCCTCCCTCACTACATGAAAGAGAGAAAAAGAGTGAGTGTGTGTGCACACATGCACGTGTGTGTGTGTGCACACGTGTGTGCATTTCCTTTAAGGCTATACAAGAAGAGTTTGATGTTTGGTTAGGTCTTACTATTATTTTTTAAATGTCATCTTTTAAGAATACTTTTTTCCTGGTTTCTAAGATTCACTTTGCCTTTGGATGGAACCGTCTGCCAGAAAGACGGAGCTGAGCCATGAGGGAGAGTGAATCTGAGGCAGGCTTAACAATGGCAGGCTCAAGTCAGGGTGTGGAGCAAGGATCACTCCCTGGGGTGAGTCTGAAGAGGCTGAGAAACACTCTCTATCCAGCTGGGAGTTTTGGGGTTTAGAATGGGAATGGTCTGGGCACAAGTGGCTCACGCCTGTAATCGCAGCACTTTGGGAGGCTGAGGTGGGAGGATCACCTGAGGGAGGGAGTTCAAGACCAGCCTGGCCAACATGACAAAACTCTGTCTCTACTAAAAACACAAAAATGAGCTGGACATGAGGGTGGGCACCTGTAATCCCAGCTACTCAGGAGGCTGAGGCAGGAGAATCACTTGAACCTGGGAGGCAGAGGTGTCAGTGAGCCAAGATTGTGTCACTGCACTCCAGCCTGGGTGACAAGAGTGAGACTCTGTCTCAGAAAAAAAGAATGTTTGGGGATAGACCCAACATCTCACCCCAGGCTCATCATTGTATAGCAGGCTTTAGTTATACATAAATTTATTTTTGGGGGTCATATTTTGACTCACTGGGTTCCTGAATTTATGTGTTGGGAGCTATGTTCAGTAGGGGTCTGAATGATAAGATCCCTGGGAAAGTTACCCTGTGGGACGGAGGTCTCCAAACAAATGCTACCTTGTTTTCTTTCTTTAGTCCTTGCAGCGTCCTTTAAATTAGCTGAGGCCTATATGCCTTAAGCTGTGAATGACTTGATAGACTTCTGCTATACAGCGCAAGTTAGATTCAGGTGATAATATTTGGTGATAAATAGAAAAGGGCTAGTAGCAGCCTAGCTCGTGCGTACCTGGCTACCTGTGATGAGAGAAACCACCTGTTCATCTCCTCACCCACATGAAAGGCTGCTGGCCTTTTCTTCTCCAAGAAAACTCTCCATAATTGGGCCCAAGTTCTAGTCCCTGACAATGCAACACCCTTTAGGAAATCGCCTGACTGGTAGGGTTAACCCACAGTCCCTGGGAAAATGCCTACCTCCTCACTTCTCCCCATCAGTACGCCTAAGCCAGACCCTGCCTGGAGTTCTGAGAGCGGTAATCACTCCCCTTTTTTGGCCTAAAGATGCTTCTTTTTCTCACCAGGCCTGTGGGGAATATCAAGAGGCAACAGAGATTGCTCTTATTTTACTGGTCAGAGTTCTTTGGGAGAGTCTACTGGGTTACAGCAGAGGTCTCACCAGTGGTAAGAAATATATCAATCCTGTTAAACTGCATATGCACAAACACATTGCAAAAAACAATATTTACCCTAACTATGTGCTACTCAATTCGTTTAAAATGCTGCTCTCCATATACTAAACTGATTTCAAAAATCCTGTGAGTGGGTCCCCATCCAGAGCTCAAAGTTTGGTAGAAGAACAGAACCTGCTCTTAGTAGCTTCCAAATTAAGAGCTCAGGCTTTAACCAGATAAAAATGATGGGTTCTACTGGATTCATTTGCAAATATTTACTGAGCACCTAGTAGGAGCTGGCCGCTGGCACAGGTGCTGGGGATCTGGAGTGGAATAAAGTAAATAAAGTGAAAGTCATCTCTTGATTGATGGGCAGAGTTCGGCAGCAGGAAAGGACCCACTTGGAAAAAAAGGATTCAATCAGTATGTTTTTTAAGTTATCATGTGTATGTACAGAGCTAATATATTTCAGGATAAACATTCTGAATGACTCTTAAGGAAATTCCAGATTTGAAAAATTATTTTGGTTTCAGTATCCACTTAGTGTGCATTCACACTTGGCCAGAAGAGCCTCATATTCTCATCAATAACATTTAGCTCTCCCCACAGATATCAATCAGGGACCTTCACTTCATGAGCACACAAATGTGGAGTGATTTCAGCTTTCTCAGGGACCATTTATTCTAAAATAAACATGAATTTCATTGACATTCCCTTTACACTGTATGAGATCAAGTCAATATATACAAATCAGGGTCTGAACAAATTTGACCCCATAGCTACAAATGGTGGGGTGAAAATAGCAAATAGATTATTAATTACAAAGAGGGCTTCTGCTGCACGGGCAGTTCCTCTGTGTTGGCTCTTGCAGCCCTCGCCTCACAAAGCTGTTCCCACTCCAGTCAGGTGGACATTCATTTCACGGAGCAGAGTCCTGCAGTGTCCCTGAGGGAAGCCACAAGCAAGGACTTTATGCTACATCATTTCAAGGCTTTCCACCCAAGTGCCTTTGAACTGATAACATTACACAGTGCAGAGCTCAAGTATCACTGCTTTCCTGAATCTTCTGTTTTATCTTTAAAAACCATGACAGTTTTGCACAAGCCTAGACATGGAGACCTGCTACCTCCCTCCCAAAATTTTCAGGTGAAATAGAGGCTTAACTTGTGGCTTCCCACACTCTTCTGAAATCTTCTGCTAATCCCCACATTATTCAGGTCCCCAAGGGAAGCAGTACAGGCCTGAATAACAGCTGTCGATATTTACCAATCGGAGGAATACCACACTCTTGGCTCCCCCATCGAGGTGGCCCTGTTGTTTCAGAGGATGGAGAGCAAAGGCAGGCATTGTTCAATTTTCTGCTATCACCTCACCCCCAGCACTTAACAGATTTTCACATCCCGCAATGTTTATTATACACTCTTGTTCCAGGCACTGTTCTAGGCATTTACATCTTTTTAAAACTGGTATAATCCCCACTATAACACTGTCATGTAGATGGGAACATTATCCTCATTACACAAATAAGAAAATGGAGGCCGGGCGCGATGGCTCATGCTTGGAATCCCAGCACTTTGAGAGGCTGAGGCAGGCAGATCATGAGGTCAGGAGTTCAAGACCAGCCTGGCCAATATGGTGAAACCCTGTCTCTACTAAAAAATACAAAAAATGAGCCAAGTGTGGTGGTGCGTGCCTCTAGTCCCAGCTATTCAGGAGGCTGAGGCAGGAGAATTGCTTGAACCCGGAAGGCAGAGGTTGCAGGGAGCTGAGATTGTGCCACTGCACTCCAGCCTGGGCAACAGAGTGAGACTCCATCTCAAAAAAAGAAAAAGAATGAAAGAAAAAGAAAATGGAGGCATAAGAGAGGTGAAGCTCACTTCAGGTCTGCCCCACATGTGTTACACTCTTAACCACGTTTCTCTGCCCCTCTGTGAACAGCTAGGAATCTGTATAAATACCACAAAATGGCATGATGTGCACAAAAATGTTTAATGACTAATTCTCTTCCTAAAATTGTAAAAAAATTTTTTAAAGCCCATTCTCACATTCTAGGTTTTATAATGATAAGTCACGCAGAAGTTAAAACACAACAATACTCCTAGGGTGGAAAACTCTGTGTCTCTTAATAGGGCAGATGTAGGAGGTCAACATAGAATTAGATTTAACCCGAGCTTTGGCGTTCAAACTGTTCAGGTGCAATAAACTAAAAGACTCCAAATTTTCCTATGTAGGTGCTCAGCTTTCCACAGGGTGATCCAATGTGACCCAGAAGATCAAGCCTTGGGGGTGGGGTGCGTATCATTTACTGAGGATGAGCAGGAAAGAGAAATCGTTAAGTTAAATGCCTTGGGCAGCATGATCTCCTAACCTATCCCATGTGTTTATACCATACATGGAGCCTGGATGATCCAAGTTATGGGCACAAAAAGGAAGAGGCTTAACCTGACCGTGACCTGAAGGCTTTACCATCCCTTATCAGCCACTGCCAATCCCATCTACTGGCACCTTATGAACAGTCACTGGCTCACTGCAGGTGGACAAAGACATTCCCAAGTAATAGCAAGGGGATAACCAGGGGCAAAGACTACCAGCAGCCCAGGAGTCACACACCTTACAGCTCAGGCTGCCCAGCACTCTTTAACCAATCACTTCTGAAGGCCGTTCATATCCATTGTAAGAAAGTCTATGGCTGCCCAAGGTCCAAGTTTAAGAATACACAGCAATTGCCTGGGGCGTTTATTCAATAATGCAGAATCCACAGGGATTCTAATTCAGCAGATAAAGTAGACTCTGGAATGCTTTTGGTAATTACCCCAGATGACAAAGCTTCACTGTGGGTAAATCTTTGTCTATCAATTTTGTAGGAAACTGTAATCATCCATTTATGGCCCTGTACCAACACTAGACTATAAGCACCATGAGGCTTGGGACTGTTTTATTCTCCTTTGCATCTTCAATGCCCAACCTAACACCCAGTTCACTGAATTAATAATGGCTGAAACTGACTGCCCCACAGAGATAAAGCTCTGTGCCTTGTCTTTTAGGTATAGAGAGTGATACATAGCATCTGATCTACCCTGGAAGACTGACAAGGCTGATTCCGTCTCAGCAGAATCTGAACCTAGAACATGGCAGAATATGATTGCTTTTGCCAGAGCAACCAGGTGAAGAACAAAAAGTGAACGTGTTCTATCCCTCATGAGGCTTCTGAAGCTTTCCTTATGATCTGATCACAACAAAGGAGAGTGGCCACTGACAGACAGCACGCTGGTCCTGCAACACCGCTGACAGCTTTGTTAGCCGTCTTTCTGGTTCTTACAGCGAAATCTACATTCAGCTCTCCAACAAGGGACAGACACAAAACTTCAGCCTCTCTAAGTCTGAAGGGAAGAGGACAGTGGTGGTAGGATGAGATTTTTCAGGGTTTGGAGTGGTAGCTCTGCAGCTCTTTTGTGTGAATTATGAGGATAAGCCCAGAAGCAAGGAGTGTTAAACCAGCACCCCAGCTGATTCAGATGAAGATGCCCCCGGGCCGCCACAGGTGAGCCTCTTCATAGGATTATCAGCTGGAAACCAGCTGTGCCAATTTCCTACTAGGAAACCTGGTGAGCCAGGAAAAGCAAAAATAAATTATCATGGTCTGGTAAGAGGGAACTAATTATAACTAGAAGAGCGTTGGCTGGACACAGGAAAATGTTTCCTTGATGGGCTTCGTCTGTACCTGGAAAATTTCAGGAGTGGTAGTGTACCTACTTCTCTGGAATTTCCTTAAAAATGGGATCCTAAAAATAGGCTGAGTATTGGCCCATATGTTCTTTTCTTTTTTTCTTAAATCACCTACTAAGTCACTATAAAAATTTTCTTTTGATTCATTTATGATTTATTTTGGATTCAGGAGGTACATGTGCAGGTTTGTTACAATGGTGTACTGTGTAATGCTAAGGTTTGAGGTACGGGTGGTTCCATCACCCAGGTGTCAGCATAGCACCCAGTAGGTAGTTTTTCAGCTTATGGCCCCTCCTCCCTCCTCTCCTAGTATTCCCCCACATGTCCTGGATATAGATATTGTCAGCTGTGTATTTCTGCCCTGTGTGTCATTTTCATACTTCATATTCTACCTTTAAGGTGTGGAGCTCTTAAGGGTAGGAAAATAAAATTATGTTCATTATTGCCATCCTTAGCCTGGCATTCAAAGTTCTCCATGAGCTGACTGCAATGTACTTACCTAGTTTAATGGTTTGCTTCACTGCCTCCCACTGTTCTACACCCTCTCGCTCCCTCCTACATGTCACTTACATGAGCCTCCCAGGACTGTTATCTAGCTGATATACACCAATTGTACAAGAAGGGCTAAAACACTGAAATACTCAGTGCTAGTCAGCAAATAATGGCTGTCTCAATCTCCATGAATGCCCCTATCTGCTGCTCTGGACTCCCCTAAAATCTCCAAGATCTAACAGTAAATAAAGGGTTAATGCCTGGCACAGCAGTGGGGGCTACAGGACCCTGCTGCAGCCCAGCTGGGGCCTACTCTTCCATGTTGATTGTCCAAATATTTTGAATATTATCTCTGGCTTCCACATTCCCAAAACACACATCACATTTTCACCCCTCTGGGCTTCTGCTGGCACAAGGCCCTTTGCTCAGAATGTCCTCCCCTCGACCCCAACCTTCTTGAAACCCCTCTCATAATTTAGATCTTGATTCAAACAGTCTTCTCCAGAAGTCCTCCCCAATCCCAATCTCCCCTCTCAAAACAACTATTCCCTCCACCACAACTACAGGCATTTTCTTTAAACCCTTTTGTATAACTCATCTTTTGCTGTACTTATTTACCCATATGCTCCAACAGATCCACTTCCCCTACTACTGAAATTTTAAGAATAGGTTTAAAGGTAAAATGATATTGTTCAATACATTTCCAGAAAGCCAGTCTTGGGCCACATGGCAATCTCTTTAAAGCTAATATAGTCCTATCTGATGAGATCCTTCCTATGCAAGGACATGCTTTAACCACAGACGGGCTTGGCCCTCCCAGCTTCTTGGGTATGGTTTGGAAGGCTACAGGAGTAAATCAAACGGTCCACCATCAGCTGAGCGCACTGGCTCACACCTGTAATCCCAGCACTTTGGTAGGCCAAGGTGGGAGGATCATTTGAGCTCAGGAGTTCCAGATCAGCCTGGCCAACATGGTGAAACCCTGTCTCTAAAAAATACAAAAATTATCTGGGCATGTTGGTGAACACCTATAATCCCAGCTACTCAGGAGGCTGAGACACCAAAAATCTCTTGAACCTGGGAGGTGGGAGGTTGCAGTGAGTCAAGATTGCAAGAGAATTGCTTGAACCTGGGAGGTAGAGGTTGCAGGGATAACAGTTAGGGTATCGTGGGTTAGTATAGACACTGGACTTTTTTTTTTAAGAGAGAGTGAGACTCTTAAAAAAAAAATATCCAGCATCTAGGCACCAGAAGAAAATATAAACAAGTCTCCAAACAAAAAAACACCCTATCAAATAGTGCTTCGGTCAGAGGGCTGGCAAGGGGCTTCCTGGCTGTACTGATCATGCCTCTTCTGACAGACAAGAGCTCTGCCTTCTCTGTGCCAAAGCCATCTTCATCTGCCATGCTGCAGGACAGACCTGCTAGGCGAGGCAGCCAGCAGACTTGATCTGACTTCAGCTTCTTCTTGAAACTGCCTTTCTTTGTCTTTTTGGTTTCTAGCTTCTGATTACCTTGCAGAAGCAGCATTTCAGCAAATAATAGACTATAAACCTCCCGAGGCCAGCACCAGGTCTTGCTGACCCCTTTCAATCTCCATAATAGCTACTGATTACACTATTAGAAACTCATCGTGCACTATTACATGCCAGGCTTTGTTCAATGCCCTCAACTATACTAATCCATGATATCCTAACTATTATCAAGTACTGTTTTTTTTTTTTTCCCGGTCTTGTTCTTTTGCCCAGGCTGAAGTGCAGTGGTGTGATGACAGCTCAAGGCAGCCTTGACTTCTTGGGCTCAGGTGATCTGCCTACCTCAGCCTTCCAGGTAGCTGGGACTACAGACACGTGTCAACATGCCCAGAAAATTTTTGTATTTTTTGTAGAGACACGGTCTCTCCATGTTGTCTAGGCTGGTCTTGAACTCATGGCCTCAAGGAATCCATCCACTTCAGCCTCCCAAAGTGTTGGGATTACAGGCGTGAGCCGCTGCACCCAGCCTCAAGTACCATTATTAGCTTCATTTTACAAATGGGGAAACCAAGGCTAAGAGTGACAAAATGAGTTGTCCAAGCAACACAGGTGGGGACTGGCCCAGCTGGGCACTCTGGCTCCAGCATCCTTGCTCTTAACTACTAATCAACATCTACTGTGTAGTAGGTTTACAGTACAAGTCTGTCAAATATATGAAAACTGCCTACAGGGCCTTCTTGGTTAAAAGGACACTTTTTTTTTCTTTGAGACAGGGTCTCACTCTGTCGCCCAGGCTGGAGTGCAGCGGTACAATCTTGGCTCACTGCAACCTCCACCTCCCAGGTTCAAGCAGTTCTCCTGCCTCAGCCTCCCAAGTAAATGGGATTAAAGGCACTAGCCACCACGTTGGTCAGGCTGGTCTTGAACTTCTAACCTTGTGATCTGCCTGCCTCGCCCTCCCAAAGTGCTGGGTTTACAGGCATAAGCCACTGTGCCTGGCCAAAAGGACATTATTTTAAGAGAGATTTTTATAAGTACTTGAAATCCCCAAATTTTCCCAGATGACTTGCAGCTACATTCTCGTCACACACATACTGCACACCCCGAAACACCAGTCACAGGTGAAGCATGATATAGACACTCTGCTTAAGGGTATGTGGATGAATAGAGATAAATGCTGTGAGTGTTCAAAGGGTTTGATAGGCGAAGAAAGGCTTGGAAATAGTTCAGCCACTTTAGGACAATAAACTTTCACTTACTGAAGCAGAGAGACGGGTGTGTGTGAGTGCATTCATGCGTGCATGCGTGTGCAGGGTGAGTGGATGATCAATAGGGAGCGAGCTGGTGGGGCATCTCTTTTCTTTCTCCTCCCTGTGGTCTGACAAAGCCTGTCAGTCTTGGCTTGCAACCATTCGTAAAGACCCCATAGCCTCCACTGGCCTCCTGTGCAGGAGGAGGGCAGGGAGCGAGGAGTCATTCATCACTGTCAGGAGATGTGCTGCACACAGCAGGGCCGGCTTTCTTCCCTGCTGCTCCTGCAGCTAGAGCTGCAAATCTTGAAAAGATGCAGAACATGCACACAGCAAATAACCATTCATCATCTCAGCTCTGGAAGCCCTGGGAGAGGCCCCTCCCCAAGTGGGGCTGACCCATTCTGACTTCAGCTCCAGCCCCACTGGAATTTGGAACATGGGGACTTTTCAGTTGCCTAATCCCTGCCCCAGCCAATCCCCATCCTGGATCATCTATTGAGGTTTGGGGTTAAAATTCTCTGAAATGACCCCCCCTGCCCTTTTCTCTACAATGTCAGATTTTCAGAGTGCTTTCAGCAATCAGACTGCTGCCAAGGTGGCTGGTAATCATTAAATTATGAAAATACAAGTTGCTGGGAGGAAATGAATACCAGGTTTCACTGGGGAAAGGCCTGCTTTCTTGTGAAGTAATTATACAATTAAAATGTGATATTTCTCTGGTGAGTCTAAAAAGCCTCCCCATGAGGTCTGTGGCATGACAGCAACATCAGGATTTACACTGGGGTGGGACTGAGAAATCCTTCTGTGCCCCCAAAATGCCAGAGACATCTGCAGGTAAATTTCCAAAGATTGGGTTAAGACTGATTAAAAGCAGAAAGAGGGAAAAGTACAGAGTTTGAATTTTTCAATTACTCTGCAAAACTCAAGAGTCAAGCTGTTCGAAAATGCAGGCTTTCCAAGGAAGACTAATAATGCTGAGCTAATTAGACCCACAGGCATGGCTAATATGTAAATTCAGGCCCAAAAGAGGGACACTGTCCCTTTAAAAATTGCCTGGGGATCTGTGGAAAAGCTAATGAGGAGTGTCCGTTGGGGCTGTTTTATTAGGTGGTCCTCAGGAGGATAAAGCCTGGGGTTTCTGTAACAGGGCTTGTGTGCTTGATTCAATAAATCAATCTATATTAAATGCAGGTGCAGCTCTGGAGTTGGCTTCATAAAGCATTCTGTGGTGTTTCTCAATCTGCTCATCCACTTCCTTGTCAGCCTGCTTGAATGCCCTGTCAGAGGGCACTCAAGAGAGCAATAAAGAATAAGATAGAAGCTGTATCTATGTTTCTAAAACCCAACCTGGCAGCTCCAGACCATGCGTGGAGCTATCTCCAATGAGTTTCTCTCTCCAAAAAGCGTTTGGATTGTTAGTTAGTAAGAAGCTAGAAGCTGTGGGGCTGTGCCTCTCTTCCCCGAGCCAAGCTCTAGGCTGTAGACGGAGAAGAAAGGTCACCCCAAACACAATGGAAACGGTTGGAAACCAAGCTGCTTTTAATCATATTCTCAGGGCCTGAAATACTCCCCAAGAAATCAAAGAAAATGCAAGAGGGACAAGAGCGCCAACAGCTGGTCCTCATCCAGGAGGCAGCAGAGAGCTGAAAGAAGGCTACTGGGCTACTTGGGGTGGGGAGGTGCGCTACTGACTAGGGCTGATGAAATGGGTCTCCCTTTAGTCTGGCCAGCTGGATGCAGCCTCTTGGTGGCCCAGAAGTGACCACTGGCAATGAGAAGAGTTGTTCCTAAGCACAATGACTGATACCTCTGAGGATCAGAAAAGGGGTGTGAAGCCCACCCTTCTGCTGACTCAGAGTCTGGAAGCAGAGACACCAGACGCCAAATGTGGCTACCCCATTCCCTGTCCCCACTTATCAGTACTCATCTTTTAAAAAACTCTTTGCTACCAGGTTTGGGGGCTCATGCCTGTAATCCCAGCACTTTGGGAGGCTGAGGCAGGCGACAGGATTGCTTCAGTCCAGGTGTTCAAGACCAGCCTGGGCAACATGGCTCAACTCTGTCTCTACAAAATACACAAAAATTAGCAGGCGTGGTGTCACACACCTGTAGTGCCAGCTACTCAAGAGGCTGAGGTGGAAGATCACCTGAGCCGGGAGGTCAAGGCTGCAGTGAGCCGTGGTCACGTGACTGCCTGGTGACAGAGTGAGACCCTGTCTCGAAGAAAACAAAAAGACCAAGCGAAACGATGCACTCTTTGCTGCTGGGATATTGAGTTACAGAGAGCTCCTTGCACTACCCCATCCCCAACTATACCCACACTCTTCTACTATCTAGATAGACTACAGCATCATCCTGTAGAAGTTCTGTGATGATGGGAATGTTCTGTATCTTCAAGGTCCAATTCAGCAGCCACTAGCCACCTGTGGCTACTGAGTAACTGAGATGCAGCTAGAGCAACGTGGGAAATAAATTTTTAATTTTATGTAATTTTAACTAATTTAAATTACTTAATTAGTGTGGCTAGTGGCTACTGAGCTTGGAAGCACAGAGAATGGAAAAGGTTTTCTTTGCCTCAATAAAAGTAGTAAGTGCTGAAAGGAGAAAGTGGGCTGACTCCACTCTGCTCCCAGAGGAAAATCCCCTGATTTGCTCATAGTTTTAAGGGAAACAGAGGAGGGGAAAATTATCCTGATGTATCATCAAGTTAGAATCATACAAAGTTAGGGGCCCTAAGGGACAAAATACAAGGTTACCATCTCTGGAATCTTTCTGGTGGGCTCTGTCTTTTCCTGCAGCTCTAAAAGCAGAGCAGAGTCCACCCCCACCCACCACACATAGAGGCTGGCAGCAATGGCCAGAGGAAGTATTTTATAAGTGAGAGACACAGGCTAGAATTTGCCCAATGCCCAGAAGCATGGCTGAGTAAAGTACACAAGGAGCCTATCACCAAAACAGGACTCTCTTTACCAAGTCAAGCAAGGTACCGGTCCAGCCTGCCCCTGAAATAAGACCATCATAATGTTAGAAACGCTTTGCTTAAGGAGGAACGCGGTGGCTCACGCCTGTAATCCCAGCACTTTGGGAGGCTGGGGCGGGCAGATCATGAGGTTAGGAGATTGAGACCATCCTGGCCAACAGGATGAAACCCCGTCTCTACTAAAAATACAAAAATTAGCTGGGCTTGGAGGCACATGCCTGTAGTCCCAGCCACTTCAGAGACTAAGGCAGGAGAATTGCTTGAACCTGGGAGCTGGAGGTTGCAGTGAGCTGAGATCGCATCACTGTACTCCAGCCTGGTAGCAGAACAAGACTCCATTTAAAAAAAAAAAAAGGAAAAAAGAAAAAAAAGGAAAGAAAGAAAAGAAAAGAAAAGAAAGAAAGAAAGAAAAAAGAAAAGAGAGAGAGAAGAAGGAAGGAAAGAAAGAAAGAAAGAAAGAAAGAAAGAAAGAAAGAAAGAAAGAAAGAAAGAAAGAAAGAAAGAAAGAAAGAAAGAAAGGCTCTGCTTAAAGGAAGAATTCTGGTATACTTTGCTCATGACCAGAACCATCTGGAAGCCATCTAGCATTCACACGATGGACTTTTCTTCTTTGGCCCTTGCTCTCTCTACAAATCCCATCAGCCCAGGAACAGCTGCCGGAGAATCTGGCCTGGCGCCAGGGGTGAAGTTTCAGCTCCCTCCCACACACGTCCTTCTGGGTCCCTGGCTCGCTCGCCACCCCATGTGGCTGAACACAGCACGAAGTACTCTGATCCTACTTGAGAAAGCGAAATAGCCAGCGGTCACAGGAGCAGAGACTTGGTGCCACAAAGCCAGCTGTGAGAAACTGCTGTTTCAACTCAGTAACATAGTCACTTGCCAGTAAATTACGGCCTGAGACCGCTCAGAGGGCTGCAGGTCCAGACACACAGCTCTCAAGGCAACACAATGCCAGCTACAGTGTGCATCCTGTAACAGCAGCTCAGCACAAAGGGATGGGGAGGAGGGGCCCCAGCTTGGGGGTTCTGGCACCAGGACCAATGACACCAGGCGCAGGAGGTGAGAGCCAAGAGGGTGATAGGGAGAGCAAAGGAAGACTCCATCAGGGACTGACTCAGCACTGGGGGCACTGTGAAGAGAGTGGCTTTGTAAATCCAGCCACTGTGCAAATTATCTGAGGAGAGAGGGAAGGGGAGGTGGGTGAGCCAGGGAAGAGGCCAACTGCATTATGAAGGTCCTGGTGACAAAAATGTTTTATCCTCAAAACAATTTGGGCCTGCCAAGCTGCTCCACAGTCTCCAAGAAAGCACGAGGGTGGGAAAAAAAGGATCCTCATAAAGAGGCAACAGACTCATCCTTAATTACGAGACACGGCTTCTCAGAGTTGACATCCTCTCCCACACTTCCTCCCGCTGCAGACACATCACCAAATGCTGGCATGATGCTCCTCCAGTGAGAGCAGGCAATTTTTCTAAGAACTGTTTTTTTTAGGATATTCCCCACAATCCCCACCCTCAAATGACAAAGGCTTTTAGTGGGAAGTATGAAGCATCAGTTTAATTTGACCAGTGGTCTACAGGGTCAGACTGGGAACTAGAAAAATGACGGCCTGAGCAGCTCCTAAAATGCTCCATTCCATCCTCTTGACCCTATAAGATTGTCAAGACACCAATCCTGGTGGATAGAGGGCCCCTGCTTAAATGTACACCAAAGCTCAAAACCGAATGATCATATCTAATTGTAACCTAAAAAAAAGTTGACTGGCACACTGTATTAGAAAGAACCACCACTGGGCACGGTGGCTTACGTCTGTAATCCCAGCACTTTGGGAGGCTGAGGTGGGTGGATCATGAGGTCGAGAGATCGAGACCATCCTTGCCAAAATGGTGAAACCCCATCTCTACTAAAAATACAAAAGTTAGCTGGGCGTGATGGTGCATGCCTGTAGTACCAGCTACTCGGGATGCTGAGGCAGGAAAATCACTTGAACCCAGGAGATAGAGGTTGCAGTGAGTTGAGATCGTTCCATTGCACTCCAACCAGCCTGGCAACAGACTCCGTCTCAAAAAAAAAAAAAAACTCCAACAGAGTCAGAAACCTGGATTCTAGTCCTTATTCTACCACTTTTGCATTGGTGGAAGCTGAGCAAACTGCTTAACACCTCTAGGCCTTATTTGCTCACTGCAACATGGGAGTAAAGGGGAGTCATTCCACATTTGGCAGTTCAGCACCTTAGTAAGCACTGCACACTCTGAAGTTATGCTGCCTGGATTCACATCCCACTTTCTCCTCTTACTAGTTATGTAACCTTCAGCAACTTAGCTCTGTGCCTCAGTTTCCTCATTTGTAAAATGTACCTAGTTCATAGGACTGTTGTAAGAGTTAGGTATGAGGCTGGGCGCAGTAGCTCACGCCTGTAATCCCAGCACTTTGGGATGCCAAGCCGGGCAGATCATGAGGTCAAGAGATCGAGACCATCCTGGTCAACATGGGGCAACCCTGTCTCTACTGAAAATACAAAAATTAGCTGGGTGTGGCACGCGCCTGTGGTCCCAGCTACTCAGGAGGCTGAGGCAGGAGAATCACTTGAACCCAGGAGGCAGAGGTTGCAGTGAGCCGAAATTGCACCACTGCACTCCAGCCTGGGTGACAGAGGAAGGCTGTTTCCAAAAAAAAAAAAAGGTATGAGCAATTAGGTAAAGCTCTCATCATAGTGTCTGGCCCTTAGCTCTTCCAATAACTGTCAGCTAATTACAGATTAGTGGGGGATGAGGAAGAAAAAAATTTCTACAACTAGGCATTGACTACAAGGATGAAACAACTTTGCAGTAGGTGGACCTTTTATTTGTTAGAAGGGTTCAGAAAAACAGGTTCACAGCCCAAGGCTACTTCTGTACCCAAGAAACAATGGAGGGACGAGGTAAGGACCTGCTTGCATCCTTGAGCTGACACTTTCCAAATGCTTACTGGTCCATCCTTCAACTGTTCCCAACAACCTGGTAGCAATTTTAGGCTTTTCTGGGAAAAAGAAAAAGGGTACCGATCTTTTAACTCTCTTTCTAGAGAATTAATTTTCCAATTCTTCTCTTCCTATAGACAAATAAGAAAGGCTGCAAATTGTGTTCCCATCTCTATTGGGAGACAGGGTCTTTCTCTGTCTTCCAGGCTAGAGTACAATGACACAAGCATGGCTCACTGCAGTCTTAATCTCCCAAGCCCAGGAAATCCTTCCACCTCAGCCTCCTGAGGAGCTGATACCATAGGCATGTGCCACCATGTCTGGCTAATTAAAAAAAATTTTTTTTATAGAGATAGAGTCTTTTTATGTTGGCCCAGGCTGGTCTTGAACTCCTGGGCTCAAGTGATCCTCCCACCTCTGCCTCTCAAAGTGCCGGGATTATAAGGCGTCAGCCACTGTGCCCAGCCTCCCATCTTTAAGGCCTAAAAAATAACTGCTACATCTGAGGCTTTCTGTTAGAGGGTAAAAACACTTTAAAAAGAAATTCACTAAAGTTCTGTGTGTGTGTGGGGGGGGATGCTTTACATAGGCAGTAGTCTAAATTGAATAGATGATTAATTGATTCATTTATTTATTTAGAGATGGGGTCTTGCTCTGTTGTCCAGGCTGGAGTGCGGTGGTGTGATTCTGGCTTACTGCACCCTTGAATTCCTGGACTCAACTGGTCCTACCACCTATGCCTCCCCAAATGCTGGGATTATAGATATGAGCCACTGTGCATGGTTTAAACTGGTTTTAAATTTCTTAGGTTCTTCTAACAAAGATGTAAAGGGCTTTTTTTCACCTTAAGTCCTATTTTCAAATCAAAAGTCGGAACAGGTAGGAAATGTGCAAAGATGCACATAAATCTTCTTGTAGCCAAGGTTGTGGGCCAACAGCCGTGTGAGGAATTAGGCTGAAAACAAATCAGCAAATCATGTCTGACTAAAGCCATTCTCTGCTCTGGCTCCTTCATTATTCAGTACCTTCTGTGAAGCTCCATGCAATTAAAAATAGCCCGTTTGTGGACTGTTTATCTCCTTAGGACCGTGCTAATGCAGAGAGACAGAGAAAGAGAAGGAAAATGAGAAAAAGAGAATGACAGCAAGTGTGCAGGCAAGAGCAGAAAAGAGTAATTGTGTGCATATAAAGTTGGATGTAATCTAGTCCCTAAACTTATCTACATTTTTTTCAAAAAAAGTTTTAAAGCGGGACAATCTTTAGCCATTTGCTAAATGTTAAAATGCACAAGCCACCCCCCAAAAAAAAGCAGAGCTTCCAGAATTTGGAGAAAGAAACATAAAAACACTAACCTCATCACACATTCTACTTACAAAGAGTGGTCTGAGAAAAACTTTACAGCTTTTGAAAGCATCTTGCCCATTAAAGTGACTATGCCTGTTATCTCATTAGGAGTGCTTTTCAAAGATAGTAACAAGGAGCTGTTCTTCTCCCACTTTGAATCAATACTAAGCATCTGCAGCAATGATACTTTTCCTTATTACAAAATCCTAGGCAGATACTTACGGTTTGTTTTGACTACTTCAGATCTAATTTGCCTTTCTGGCATAGAAAGAACACATTACAGTCTTGCCTCAAGCTCAACCTGTTTTAAATGTGCACATCAACTGTCCGCAACATTGAGCTTCCCACTTCTGTCAATTGTGCCTCTTTTCTTCCTTTCAGCCTATACATACTTGCTGCCTGTCTACTAAGTGTCCGGCATAGGACTAGGCACTGGTGTCTCCCTCAGAGAGCTTTCAGACTTGCTGAAGAGACACATTTAAACAGGCAACTGGTGTCATCAATGACTTAACCTCTTGGCCTCAATTTATACCTTGGCCTAAATCATTTAGTTTCTTGTTTCCGTTCCTTCTGTGTTTCTGCTTCTATCCCTCTATTTAGGACTTGAGACCTCACATAAATGTTTCTATGATACTTTTTCTCTGGGCACCTGAATCTGCTTTCTCTCCTAGTCAATCTCATTCCACCTTCTCTTAGAATGGCCTTCCAAAAACATTGCTTCCATTCAATTCTCTTTCTCAGGAATATATAAGAGCACCCCACAGTCTCCCACTAAATCTAAATTATTTTTTTTTTTTGAGACGGAGTTTCGCTTGTTACCCAGGCTGGAGTGCAATGGCGCAATCTCGGCTCACCGCAGCCTCCGCCTCCTGGGTTCAGGCAATTCTCCCGCCTCAGCCTCCCGAGTAGCTGGGACCACAGGCACGCGCCAGCGTGCCCAGCTAATTTTTGTGTGTGTGTATTTAGTAGAGACGGGGTTTCACCACGTTGACCAGGATGGTCTCGCTCTCTTGACCTCATGATCCACCCGCCTCGGCCTACCAAAGTTAAACCTAAATTTCTTGATCTGGCATCCCATTTTCCCCATCATGTTCTTCAGTATCACCCCCATCTATCTCCCACAGCCTCTCCTCTATTTGGTCATATTCCTTGCTGTCCTTTAGATCTACTCTTTTTATGTGTTTACAACCATGTGGGTTCTTAACCTTCCATCTTGCCAAATTCTACGGTTCCCAGACAAAACCCCATGATGCTTTGCTGAATTACACTAGCTCTCACCTTAAACTTCTCCTGTACAAGTGCTGATGTTGCTAACTAAATAAAAATGGATTTACAAGAAAACCCAGTCAGGGTTGGAATGTTGATCCTGGGGCATCAAAACTCTGGAACTCAGAGCTGCGAAAGTGAACGCTTTCTAATAAATTCATTCATATTTTAGAGCAGGGGTAAATATCTTAGGTTTTCAAACCAGTCTCTGATGCAACTACTTAACTGCCCTGTTGCAGTGTAAAGGCAGCCACAGATTAAACAAACAAATGGGTGTAGCTACATTTTTAAAAATTATTTATAGAAGCAGGTGGGGTAGGCAGAATTTGACTCTTGGGTCACAGTCTGCTAACCTTGTTGTAGGAAGAAGAGTGGATACAGGTGAGGAACTTCTTTTGGTTGGCAAAGGACAACCAGAAGTCCCTTAGATGGGCCTCTTATCTTCCCTGGGTAGCTCAACTTGTTCCTTGAAGACAGCATGTACCCTGGGAGTAGATCCCTGTCCCAGTCCTCACCACAGGAATTTGGGCTGTGACCACTTTCTACTGCTATTTTGGTCAATGGGGGAGAGATAACGAAATCTACTTCTTTGACTCTGTTGGAGAAGAAAGAGTCGACTGTCTCATTCTCATACAGTCCTCCAGACTGGCAGGGGGCTTGCTCGTTAGGAACCCAGGGCACAAGAGGAAATCTTCACCCACACAGTGCCAGGCACTGCTCTCTCCTTTTATCCTCACGTCAACCCTGCAGTGCGTAAGTGCTCCTCATCATCTCTGTTATTCAGATAAAAGAAACAAATGAGGTCTTAGTCAACGTTAGCCACTCTGGAAATGGTCTTGATGCTCACAGAGTTGTGTTTTTGGAATAAGACAACCCCCCTTACCCAGCCCCAAGAGTTCTATTTCAATTTGACTGTGATATTAAAGACAATAGTTCATTTACCTTTAGCCTTGATAAAGAAACTTCAAAGGATATATCCCCCCCCCCCATTTTATCCATGGAAAAAATGGGCTCTAGAGGTTAAGCAATTTAACTAAATTTGCTCATTTAGAAAAATCAGAGTCAGGATTCGAACCCAAGCTAGTCTGGCTCAATAAACCTTTGGCCATTCTACCTCTTTAATAACCCTGACCTAAACGCATGAAGCTTTATGTGTTTTAAAAGCCCTCAAATGTTTGCCACACGTGAAGTGAGAAATCAGATCAGCTTCATGGGGTCCAATATCCCCAAGGAGGGCTTCAGAGAAGCAGAGAGGCAAACCAAGCCTCCAGATTGGAGAGCTGGTCCTAAGCAGAAACAGCAGAGGCAGGTGTAGCCCCTTGTTCTTCACCACAAACCCAGGTCTCTGGCTATGCTTCCTGATCCAAACTGTGTGAGCGGCTTTTAATGGTGGTGATGCTTCCTTCACACACACTGTGTGGTGCCGAGGTGCCGAGGTGGGGGAAGGCATGTTCTTACCAGCCTGTCATATTGAAGTCCCTATAGAGCATCTTCTTTCCAAGCTCCTTTCTCTGTACTCTCCTTGGAAACTCCAAATGTGTGAACTCATTTCCCAGCAAGTGAGGCTGCATGAATGCCTAACAGCAAAAAGAAAAAGAGAAAAAACACATACACACGTATTTAGAGGAACAAAATAAGAATCAGGGATGTTTTGCAAATTGAGACAGGCCATATTTTAAAAACAAGAAAACTGCCTCATCTTTTAAGTAAACAGATTTCAGAGTCTAAACACTAATAGCAGATGAGCACATAAACATCATGAATTCGCAAAGGAATGTAAGTTTTTCATTTGATGTGATACATAAATTGTAACCAAATGCATAGCTGAAGGCTTCAGGAAAAAAGACTGAGCTGCTCTCCAAAGACCCGCTTTTCTGTTTTCCAAATGGTATATTGGTGAGATACCAGGGTGAGAGCTCTCTTAACGTGCCCTTTCCACGCTCATCACTTAAATTCCTGGTTATCACAGCCTTGCCTTTGAAACCTTCGTGTGAGCCTCCATGTAAACACAATGGCTTGAGTGCTGGTTGGGGCTGGATGCAGCAGACAGGAACCTTCTGTTGGACTCCCTCCAGTTTGCTCTGCAGTCATTTGATTGTGTCATTTGAAGACTATTCTGTAGCAGATGGCTTCCCCCCATCCCCCAAATCTCTGTTCACACTACAAAAGTCTTGAGCAAACAGCCATTTAGGGAATTGCTTTGAAACAACAGTCTCATTGTCACATTCAGAATTCAAATCTAGCAATCTGAGAGATGCAACACTCACATATTAAGTTATCTACTTAGAGGCCACACACCGCAAGCAGGCCTGCGTGAGAACTTCCCCACATGAAGCTGTCCGCCTACTTCTGAGCAGCGTGGTGGAATGGATCTTCTCTCTTTTCTGGCAGGGAGAAGAGTAGGCAGAGCATATCACAGCCTGGCACTGTAGGAAAGCAAGGGATCCCTGCCACCAGGCAAAGGGCCAGGTCCTCAGTGTATGGGTCATAGGCATCTCCTACAGATGCTTTTACCAGGACCCAATGCCGCTGGATCTCCCACTGATTCTCATGAAGGTCTGGAGGTATTAGTTAGACGTCAGTCATCCGATGTTAAGTTTTTCAGGAACCAAAGGAAGCAAACTAAATTGTCACCAGAGAGGTCATGTTTGGGCATATATGGAACTCTGAGCAAGTGATTCTGGGCAGGCTTGGTGTTTGGAGAAGGTTTTAACGTGTGATGAAGTATATGTGGTTTGCTGAGAGGCAAGGGCAAGGAACACCGAGTCATTCCCAGGAAGAAAACTGCTAGAAAAGTACGCAATATGCATCGGCCATACACTAGTTAAACCAGTTCCCAAAACACCACTGGGAGTTTAACACCATGCACTAGTTAAACACGCCCAAAACAAGGGATGTTTGACCTTGTTCCCACTACTGAGTCGCAAAGAGTGCTTTCTGGATTATTTCTATTTTAGTAGTAATCAGGCACTATCTGCCTGTTTAGTCTATCTTTACTCCATAAAAAAAACACTAAACACCTACTTATTAAAAATAATCACTTGTTCACAAAAAATAAACATGTGGGTCAAAGTCTGCTCTCGGCTGTCAGCCAAAAAATGCCATCAAACCCCTAACAGTCCCACTCGAATCCCACTCTTGCACTGTATCTTTATTTCTGTTTCATATTCCTTCAGTGCCAGGGTCTCTACAACTGAGCTGGTCTCGGCACTTGGGGACAGGACAGGATGGGATGAGACAGGATGACAGAGGGTGAACAGGAGAACTCAGCTTCCCGATTGTTGTATCTTCAACGGTTTCCATGTCTGGTGGGAATTCTGGAGCACCTTGAGGGGCTCTGAAAATCCTGCTGGAAGTAAGGATTGGGCTGCTGATGGGTATCAAGCTTAAATATGAGGTTTTACAGAGAGGTTCTCCTGGGAAGGAATGAAGGGAAATAACACTTAATAGGTTAATAGTGGGGTTTTGGGTGAGACCAATTTGGGTGTGAATTCAAGCTCTGCTTACGTAAGTGATGTGGTTTTAGCAGGTTATTTAACTTCTTGGGCCTCAGTTTATCTGCAAATGAGATGAATTATATATCGCACACTGCTGTTTTCATAATGTAATGTCTATTAATATACTTAGTTGTTTCTGCTTGCAAAAAATTATTATATTCACCTAATGATTATTGAGTCCTATTATATCCTGAGTACTACACTCAGTGCTTTGTGAGGTCTCATTTCATCCTCTCAACAATCTTATGGACAACACTGGCTACATCATTTGTGGGGCCCAGTGAAAAACACAAACAGGGGGCCTCTGTTCAAAATTAAGAATTTTGAGACAGCAACAGCAGAGCATTAAACCAAGCACAGCGCCCTGTGTGACCGCACAAGCCGCAGGCTCATGAAGCTAGCCAAGCCTACTGGGTAGATACTATTTTATTCCTCCTTTATTTTGGTCCATCCATGAAAAGTAAGGAACAGAGGCATAAGTGGTCAATGGACAGCAGCATCTGTTATAAACCCTTTATGATCTTCCAGAACTTTGAGATCATATCAGCATGAATACAATCCACTGCCTAAGCTGGACTAACATGGGCTCCTAGGTTACCATGTGCTCGCCCTATACCAGGTACTTGATATACCTGATCTTACTTTCCAGGAATTTTACAAAGCATGAGTCACAGACTCGATTTACAAATGAGAGAACTATATCCCAGAGAGGTTAAGACCGGGCCTAAGTCATCCACCCAAGACTGGGTGGACCTTGAGACTGAGCTTGAGATCATGCTTGTAACATCCATTCTAGCCAAATGTTGGGCCTGTAACCTACACACACATTTTTACAAAAGATAGTAGAGGGGCCGTAAGAGGTCTGTGATTTTTTGCACTTGGACCATGCAAAGTCTGAATCAGTAAACCTAGTTAAAAGAACTCACACACAGAGCCACACATGGTATGGGCACAAGGATGTCTCTGACATTATTGATAACCTTAAATAACTAGAAGAAATAACTGAATGAATAACTTATTAAATAAACTAGCCTAAACCTAAACAAAAGAATTCTATGGTGCCACTTACAATGACACTACAGAGAATATGCAATGACACAGAGTTGCATTAAGTGTAAGTAAACAGGTCGTCAAATAATAGGTGTGTGTGCATGAGCTTGTGAGTGCTGGGTCATATATGCACAAATCTTTAGATAAGACATACCTATGTACACTGACACTCTTCTGCTTACATGGGGTTACATCCCAATAAACCCACCGTAACCTGAAAATATCGTAAGTCAAAGTGCATTTCATACAACCAGCCTACTGAATATCAGCGCTTAGCCTGGCCAGCCTTAAATGTGCTCAGAACACTTCTGTTAGCCTACAGTTGGAAAAATCATCTGGCAACACAGTCCACTGTGGAGTGTAGGGTGTTTACCCTCAAGATTGTGTGACTGCCTGGGAGCTGCTGGCTCACTGCCACTGCCCGGCACCACAAGAGGGTAGCATACCACATACCCCTCGCCTGGGAAAAGATCAAAATTCACAATCAATTTGAAGTATGATTTCTACTGAATGCATACTGCTTTCACAACATCATAAAGTTAAAAAAAAAAAAGTAGTAGAGCTTTCATTCTATTGTGTAAAATGAAGGCTGCCCTGATTAAAAAAAAAATGTACATTGGGAACCATGTGTATACAAATGAACATGTTATGGTCTCAATTTGTCTCCTAAAATTGTTCGGCAATTTAACCCCTAATGCAGCACTATTGGGAGGTAGGCCTCTTAGGTGTTGAGGTCATGAAGGTAGAGCCCTCGTGAATTAATGCTGCTATAAAAAAGGGTTTGTGAGAGTGAGTTCACGCTCTTGCCTTCCACCTTCTGCCATGTGAAACAGAGCAAGAAAGTCCTTACCAGATGCTGGTGTCTTGATCTTGAGTCCCCAGAACTGGATAAATTTTGTTCTTTATAAATTACCTAGTCTGTGGTATTGTTATAGCAGCACCAAACAGACTAAGGCTCCGTGTGTGTGTGTAAATCTAGATATGTGGCATGCATATAGATTATTAACAAACAGGCTCAGATCCAAAGGACATTCCTAAGCACATTTCTTAACAAACCCTGTGTCTAAGAAGGTGATGTGTGTTCAGGACACACTACCCCGAATCATGGTACCTGGGCATTCGAGGAAACAGTAGAAGCAGGCCATAGAAACTGGGAAGAATTCGCCTTATTCCTTCTCCTCTAAAGCGAGCCACGAAGCCTAGCCAGTCTTCCCCTGAAAATAGGTCATAAGACCCGATTCTACAGCAGCCCTACACCATACCCAGAGGAAAGAAATATCACACAGCGATGCCAAGATGACTCTGAACAAATGGGCCTTGTGGGGTACCCCTACCCCTGAGTTTATTACCATTAGATCTCACTCTTTTGTCCTTTGATCAAACTTCTATATGACTGTCCCTAAAAATCTCTTTGGGGCTTTATTTCTGAGGACTTCTGTGTGACATAACTTTATATTAAATCAATTTGTTTGCTTTTCTCTTGTTAATCTGTCCTTTGTTACAGGCGCATCAGCCATGCGTGGGTAAGAAATCTTTTCTCCCCATACAAGGGTAAGTGTGCAGATTTCAGGCGCTTTGCCTCCTAACAGGAGGATGAGTGGGCCCTTTGACGGTGCTTTAAACCAGGGACCCCTGGGCTCCTTTTGGCTGATATCCATTTGCCTGGGTGGCTGTATCAGAAGATCTGTTGAGACAGATGTCTGCGGGTTAGCTGGGAACTCCTCAACAGCTCTGATAACTGCAGGGGCTACCAAACCTCACCCTCTGAGGATGTGCAGGTTTGAAAGGGCCTTAAACATTGTGTCACTCTGTAGAGCCCTCATAACAGAGCCTTTCATGATTTCTGCACACTGTTTGCTTTCTCCCAGGACAACAGGATATGGTATTTCATCAAACATATACGCCATTAGATGCACCATTATTTTCTAACTTCTAGGAAAGGAAAAAAGCTGCCAATTAAAATATGTATAATACTTAACATTTCAAATTTTAATTTTATTATTTTCATAAGAGCTGAGACCTAGACACATTTTTATTATCTATCACTATTGTATATATTTAATAAGGGATGCAGAAATGAAGTATAATGGCTAAGATTTTCCAGGACTTTTATATTCAGAATCCAGTTGCTCTCATCATATTTCAACTCCGAATCACGAATGTTCATAATTTCCCACACAGTAGTGTGTTTCATGAGAGCCCTGGTGACGCAGCATTTCTTAAATAACCCACCACAAAGCCTCAAAGCCAAGGGTGCGGAAGTTCTTCAGCCAGCTTTACAGTGATCTACAGGCAGCTTATTTCGACTCCCACTTCAGGAATGTGGCTAAACAAGTCTTATTCACACCTCCTCAAACTCCTCCGCACTATTAGTTGGATCCAGTGATGCTTAACAAGCACTTCATTTGTGTCTGTGGGATTTTCTTCCAAGCTGCTGGACACCTATCCCACAAAAGTTTGGTATGATGGGGGTCAGGACATTCTAGCCATTCTAGCCCAAAATATGGCACCTTGGCATCTGAGGAAACAGCAGAAACAAGAAAGTCTCTCAACTTCCCTTTGTCCCTCTCCCCTGAATCGGGTCACAGGATCCTCATTCCAGAGGTGCCTGCCCCATACGCAGAGGAAAGACACATCTTTAACTCTGAAGACACAGGGATACAGAAGAATCTGAACAAACAGCCTTGCTAAGTTCTCCCCAGTGTATTCCCATTAGATCATACTCACTTTATCCTATCATATTTCTCCATGACTCTCCAGTCGTCCTCAAACTTAAGCACAAAAATAACAAGTTTGCCTATTTTCTTTGGGTCTTTAATTTCTCGTAAAGTCTCCTGCATCATGTAAACTTATATTAAACAGATTTGGATGCTTTTCTCTTGTTAATCTTGTCTTTTGTTATGGGGGGCCTTGTGATGGATGAGGAAATCTTTTCGCCCCTGCAGGTTTCTGCCCTTTTGATGTTCACATATATCCAGGAGATGACATGTCATGCCAGTCCCCTGGCTGGCAGTAATAATCAAATATAACATTCATATATGTTAAAAAAAAAAAAAACAAGGCTAGGCACGGTGGCTTATGCCTGTAATCCCAGCACTTTGGGAGGCTGAGGAGGGTGGATCATAAGGTCAGGAGATTGACGTTATCCTGGCTGATATGGTGGAATCCCATCTCTACTAAAATACAAAAAAATTAGCCGGGCATGGTGGTGTGCACCTGTAATCCCAGCTTCTCGGGAGGCTGAGGCAGGGGACTTCCTTGAACTCAGGAGGCGGAGACTGCAGTGAGCCAAGATCACACCACTGCACTCCAGCCTGGTGAAAGAGTGAGACTCTGTCTCAAAAAAAAAGTATCTTAGCTCTGAAGAAATACTGTCATATTCACCACCCCCCACCACTGATACTGATGCCACACCTTTAGATTTCTCCATCCTTCTGAGTTTTCTTCCTGTCTTGCTAACTGACACAGCACAGGTGGCATGATTCATTTTCTGTCACAATCATGCTTACCATAGAATTTACAAGTACTCCATGTGTACCTGTGATGCATTTTCACCTTTCTTTTTAAAAAAATCACCACCCACCTCCTTCTTACTGGCATGTTCAATACTTACTGTGGTTGCATATGTCAAACCCTATGGAGTTAATGGTGTTAAAGGAACTCATCTCAAGAACTTGGTACAAACAGAGCAAACATATGGTTGCTTAATGAAAAATGAGATGCTAATACATGGGCTGCACACAATTTCTAAAAACCTATTGGTTTTTAGAGGAAAACATTTCTGCTTGTTAGTCTATCTTTTTGTGCAATCACAAAAGTTTATGTATGTCTTATATGCAAACAAGTTTACACATGTACACTCATCAAAATACTTTTAAAAATGTTATACTGTACCTCTTCCTGATACCTTACACAAAAATTAACTCCAGATGGATTAAAGATTTAAACCTAAAACCTAAAACCATAAAAACCCTAAAAGAAAAACTAGGCAATACCATTTAGGACATAGGCATGGGCAAAGACTCATGACCAAAACATCAAAAGTAATGGCAACAAAAGCCAAAATTGACAATGGAATCTAATTAAAGAGCTTCTGCACAGCAAAAGAAACTGTCATTAGAGTGAACAGGCAACCTACAAAATGGGAGAAAATTTTTGCAATCTACTTATCTGACAAAGGGCTAATAACCAGAATCTACAAGGAACTTAAACAAATTTACAGGAAAAAAACAATCCCATGAAAAAGGGCGCAAGGATACGAACAGTTACTTCTCAAAAGAAGACATCTATGCAGCCAATAAGCATATGAAATAAAAAGCTCATCATCAGTGGTCATTAGAGAAACACAAATCAAAACCACAATGAGATACTATCTCACACCAGTTAGAATGGTGATCATTAAAAAGTCAGGAAACAACAGATGCTGGAGAGGCTGTGGAGAAGTAGGAACGCTTTTACACTGTTGGTGGGAGTGTAAATTAGTTCAACCATTGTGGAAGGCAGTGTGGCGATTCCTCAAGGATCTATAACTAGAAATACCATTTGACCCGGCAATCCCATTACTGTGTATGTACCTGAAGGATTATAAATCATTCTACTATAAGGACACATGCACATGTATGTTTATTGCGGCTCTGTTCACAATAGCCAAGACTTGGAACCAACCCAAATCCTTATCAATGACAGACTGGATAAAGAAAATGTGGCACATATACCCCATGGAATACTATGCTGCCTAAAGAAAGGATGAGTTCATATTCTTTGCAGGGACATGGATGACGCTGGAAACCATCATCTCAGCAAACTAACACAGGAACAGAAAACCAAACACCGCATGTTCTCTCATAAATGGGAGTTGAAAAATGAGAACACATGGACACAGGGATGGGAACATCACAAACTGGGGCCTTTTGGGGGTTGGGGGGCTAGGAGAGGGATAACATTAGGAGAAATACCTAATGTAGATGATGGGTTGATGGGTACAGCAAACCACCATGGCATGTGTATACCTATGTAACAGACCTGCACATTCTGCACATGGATCCAGAACTTAAAGGATATATAATAAAACAAAAATAAAAACAAAAGTGCTATCTGAGGGGTTTCTTTGTAATGTACACACAATCATGGATATTTCGACCATTGGACACAGATTATTTTCATTTGAAAAAGAAAAAACACTCTAAAAATTCGTTTTTGAGAATCCAGTGTTTAAAACAAGTTTGAAAAGATTGTTGAGAAGAGCATTACTGTTTCTTGTTCTAATAATTTTAGGGAAAGCTGAAATCTTGGAGAAGAGGCAACCAACGCAGAGGTCTGGCTCCAACACAAGGATGTGGAAGCCACAGAATCCCATCAGGCTAACAGAGATGTTTTGTCGGCAAAAGCAGGGTGGCCAAACAACTTGGGGATTTGGAAACTTCTTAGGGCCTGCCCAGAATTCAGGTGACCATGACTGGCTAGAATTACCTCATTTGTGCTGGCCTGTGCCTCTGGAAGGATTGCTCAAGTCTGGAGTCCTGAGTCCTTAAAATGATTTCACTTTGAATTTACTGTGAGCAACAAGCCCAAACTCTGTTGGGGCAGAAATTTGTTAGGCTGCTAATGATTTCCTTTTTTTTTTTAGATGGAGTTTCGCTCTTGTCACCCAAGCTGGAGTGCAATGGTGTGATCTCAGCTCAATGCAACCTCTGCCTCCTGGGTTCAAATGATTCTCCTGCCTCAGCCTCCCGAGTAGCTGGGATTACAGGTACCCACACCACGCCCAGCAAATTTTTATATTTTTAGTAGAGACGGGGTTTCACCATGTTGGCCAGGCTGGTCTCAAACTCTTGACCTCAGGTGATCCACTCACCTCGACCTCCCAAAGTGCTGGGATCACAGGCGTAAGCGACCACGCCCAGCCTTAAAATGCAATTTAAAGTGTACAAGCCCATCCTGTGATTTTAAAAAAAAGGATCTCTTCTTATACCTCCATTTTAATCCTCAATCTTTAGGGTTTCCTAAAAGAAAACACAACAGAATGAGGGGAGAGGGTGGAGATATACCCCAAGTTCTTGTGTGTACCACAAATATCACCTGGGGAAAAAGCTTGCTTATATCTGCCCTAGCAAGACCAAAGGCAAGTCACCAAGACTCTTAGGGACTCTAAAGAGCACAGATTTGTTAAAAAGAGAATAGGACAGATCCTCGTCACTTAGTGATCTCAGCAGCTAAAAAAAAAGGAAGCTCACAAACATGGTTCTTTCTGGCCAGGAACAAGGACACCTCTCGGGAAAGGATGCTGGAATAACTGACTGTGTCAGGGCAGGACACCAGAGTTGGAATAGGGGAGCTGGATGTCTTTCTTAGGCCACTCTCCTCTCTAGTCCTGAGCAGAAACTGGTTTCAAAGGAAGAGAAGGGAGATGAGCACTGCACTGTGGAAAAATACAACACTCCATGCCAAAGAAAATCTCCCAGTACCCCAAGGGCTGGAGGCGTAACAGGAGGGAACAAGCCTGAAGAAGAGGCACCTTCCAGAATTTTCCAGTAAGCCTCTCACTAGGGAAGAGGGAGGCCGGAAGTCTACAGTAGCTGAACAATCTGAATCCAAGGTTGTCTCACTCAGGAGCACGTGGCCCTGAGCTCCATCTTCCTGGGTTCAGGGAGAGTCCTGAGCACCTCGGCAGGGCAAGGAGAAAAGGGAGCTGGAAGCAGGGAACTCAGACCCCACGGAGGGAAACTAGACCTGGTTATGGGAGGCGTCTAGGGCAACCAGGGCTCCAGTGGAGGGCTAAGCACCAGCCTTCCAGCTTACTAGGGAATACAAAATGCTTCTTCATTTTCTTCCTCCTTTTGATAATTTTTTTTCCTGCTGCTTTGTGGCCAGCTGACCAGTGAGTAATGTCAGCCAAGAGGAGACTGTCCCAGGGCTTGGGGTATCCAGACAAAGGAACTCATGCAACTAACACATGCTAAGTACCAGGGGTTAGGCGTTTGGGGCTCAAAGAGCACAAAAAGAGGCCCCTCTGCTCAGAGCTCACACATGCGAGTGAGGGCAGCTGAGGAAGGCTTACGGGTGGAAACGGAGCCATTCGCAGGAACTAAGGAACAGAGTGGGGCACACACTGAAGATGATCGGGGAGAATCTGCAAAGGAGCTTAAGAGTTGGTCAGGCAAGGGCTCTGGGGCAAGTGTAGCCACAGCAAAGGCAGGGAAGTGGGAGACAGCACAGCGTTTGGAGGTAGTCCTAGGAGAGAAGAGGGTGCAGCAGAGAGGAGGCAGGACTGCGGACATTGGCACCGAAGAGGGCCTTTCCTGCGGGGTAATGTGCAGGTAAATAAAGGACACATAGAGTTAAAGAAAGCAAAACCGCTTCAACTTTTCAGTGAATGATATGTGGTAAAGTGCTCTTCTCATATGCATACAAGCTGATGAAGTTTTACAAATTGAACACACCTGTGTAGCTGGCCTCCAGATCAAGAAACAGAACACTACCAGCACCCTGGGACCAGCGCCCCATCATCAGGACCACATCCAATCACTGCCACTGCCCCAAAGGGGCACTATTCCAACTTCAAGACTGGCCCTGCCTGTTTCTGCGCTTCATCTGCAATCCTACAGGCTGCCCTCTCTGCTGGGTGTTAAGTCTGTGAGATTCATCCATGCTGTGAGTAACTGCAACTTGCTTATTCTTGGTACTGTACGTTCACTCCATCCTGTGAACGCCGTTCTACTCTTCAAGGGCCTTCAGGGAGTTCCCGTGGGGGCTATGACAAACAGTGCTGCTCTGCATGCCCCGGTCTTTGGTGAACATGTGTACACATTCATGTTAGGTACACACTAGGAGTAATACTGCTGGACCACAGCACTTTCAGCTTTGGGGAGACTGCCAAACTCTTTTTCAAAGGAGTTGTTCCAATTTCCAGCCCCATCAGCAGAATCTGGAAAATAAGAATACTCATGTGTCAAATGAGATGGCAGATTCCATGATGGGAAATATTTTGTCAAGTTCTCTGACTAAAAACTAGAATCCTCTATCTAAAACTTATACATCAATTAACTTTTTAAATGTTCAGACCTCATAGCATTTGGGAGACAGTTATCACAATGAGAATTTTCCATGTATAATACAATTTTTTTTTAATTGAGCAATCTTTCCTTTTTCTTGCCCTTAGAGGAGTAAAATCTCATCAGATTACATGAGAAGAGGATTGGAAGCCTTACAGTTCAAGATGATTTATCAAGATAGAAAGTCTAAGGTCAAGAATAAAATGAAATTAATAATGCCAGCTAAGCCACTGGTGATCACTAACGGTCATGCTAACAGTCAAATGGGACCAATCTTCCAGAGCCAAGGCTGGCTGCCCAATTTACAGTGCAGGAATAGAATATTTTGGTTTGGGTTTAAAAAAAAGAAGGAAAACTGTGAAACAGCTGAGACTCAAATATGTATGGGTTGGATTCTTCATAAAGAATTCTGGGTCTTAATTTGTTGTCAAAAATCTCAAAGTAACAAGAACTGAGCTTTTATGTGTAAGCTATTTCAGAAATGAATACAAATACAATTCTGCTTGGTTTATGAGGATTTTCAGAGTTCACATTTAAATTTCTACAGCATCCTGGAAACTATTGTAAATAGAAAAAAAAAAATGCCACAGTAGCTTTTAGCCTGCCATTTTATAATCAGAAAATTGGAACCTCATAGGCCGTTTTATGAAAGGGGGTTAAATGAGGAAGGAGTAGGGACTTGAGTGGATTTTTTTTATGACTCAGACATTCTCCTAAGGGGCAAAGCAGAAAGATGGTGAAACTGTCTCTTTTTGACTAAAGCCAGGCTTGCCGGGTTCAGCCACCTGCTGTCAAGGTTAAGTGGGATGCCGGGTGGTGCACCTGTCATTCTGACCCACCAGCACACTTGAACCTCCCCAGTTATAGCCTCCTGTCTTCAAAGCAGGTTCAGGCTTAAGGACTACTTTTCTGGAGATAACACTTGAGCAGGAAAATCCCAGAGAGCCCAGCAGCACCAGGGAAACCGCAGACAAACAGAACCCGGCTCAGCGTTGAGAGCTGGGGCTAGTTCCAAGGACATTGCAAGAAATCACCTCAGATAATGTTGCACTCGTGTTCATCAAATGTGCATTTGTAACCCACGTTCGTCTCTTCTATACATTGCCCTTGATGAAAAACAGCTGCAAACTTAGATTACTCTGCAAGGAGAGAAGGACATTAGTTGAAGATATGATGACACCAGCACATCTTAATGTAATCAAATCAGGTTTATAAATACGGTCTTGGCAGAATGAAGGGAAAACCATCACTCTCACACCTCAGGGCTATGGAGGCCTCCTGAGGGAGATCCATTTCTGGCTGTGAGCTGAAGCAAGTAGGGGTGATTTCCTTGAGGCCACAGCATCAGAGCAGTAAAATCTGTTGTGAAATGTCCATCAACCAGACCCGCTTCTTTCTTATCTGAGCCTTGACTCTACCGAAACTTTCTGTCTAGCTTGGTGAAGCCCCTTAAATATTTTATTTCAATCACCCTGGAAACATTAAAAACAAAACCCAGCAACAGAAGAGCAAGGGTTAGTCATGACTGCAGGATCACCAGCTCTCCCTGGCGCTGGGGCAGGAGTGCAGGTCCCTTGAACCCCTCATCACACACCTGCCACATTCTGTGTGAACACGTCAAACCCTCGAGCCTGCTCAATTAATCACCCTGCCTGATAATCTATGAAACAAAGTTCACATTGCCCAGAGAGCCGCACTGAAGGGCCCTCTGAGGTCAGAATGCAAGACCAAACAAAACGAACGTGCCTGCCACATCCATCATCTTGTAATCTGCTTCCAGTTCTATAATCCCCAAATGTCCAGACTGTGCACACCAAGAACACTGAACATTCCTCTTCGATGTAGATCAAAATGGTTTATGTAGAAAGGACTCTAACTACCTCCTTCACCAGCAAGAAAATCATTAACCACTTCTACAAGTCAAACAGACCTGGGACTGCAGACATCTGCTCAAATCAGGTGGCTAGGGACGCAGGAGTTTTCATGACTCTATCACAGATGTTTCTTCATATACCCTAAACATAAAATTTGATTTGATCTAAGAACAAGGAATACACTGTTAGTTTTTCAGTGACTGCTAACTGGTGAGGGCATGTAAGCAAGATGATACAGCTATCATTGTACTGAACGGTATCACAAGCATTCAGGGAATAAATGTTTAAAAAATCAATCAGTAGGATTATATGCATTTAAAATTGTAACACAGTATACTGCATTTTATATTGCCATGGTATTACTTTTCATTTTACTTTCTGAGCATATTATAAGTACCTAAAAGGAGGTATTGCTACCCATTTCATTCAGGAAGAAAGGAGATTCAGAGACATAGTGCAAGGGGAAGCTCAAGGTCATGCACAACTCATGATTGGGCTGGGCTGGGAGAAATCCACCGCACATTCCTATTTTCCTCTCGTAGTTGATACTACTTTCTCTGTCTCACCCCAAGATGGAGCCTTGTTCTGTCACCCAGGGTGGAGTGCAGTGGCATGATCTCGGCTCACTGCAACTTTCACCTCTCGGGTTCAAGTGATTCTCCTACCTCAGCCTCCCCAGTAGCTGGGATTACAGGTGCCCACCACCACACCCAGCTAATTTTTTTGTATTTTTAATAGAGATGGGGTTTCACTATGTTAGCCAGGCAGGTCTTGAACTCCTGACCTTGTGATCCACCTACCTTGGCTTCTCAAAGTGCTAGGATTACAGGTGCGAGCCACTGTGCCTAGCCAATACTATTTTCAAGATTTTACGCTATTAATCCCTAATTCCCTCAAATATTTTACCATAAAGATTTCACCATAAGATTATTCTATACTATGAATATTCTAACTCAGGGTATTTTATGTTCTGATCATTTAAACTCCTGATGTCTGAGGAGAAATGTTATTAGTTATAAACTGAACTAGCCCATTTGACTTAGGAGTAAGAATTAAAAAGGATGTGGATGGCATTCTCATTTTTAAAAAATTCAGACATTAGGTTCAGTTCTCTGTACTAATAGTATCCACACTGATTGTTCAAGAGTGACACCAAAATATGCATTTATCTTAGCAATGTTAGAAATGGCTGCTAAATAAAAAACAGAAAAACATTACTCTGGTTTGCAGGCCAGGGATTTTTGCTACAGACTGAATGTACCTCCCCAAAGCTCATTTTGAAGCCAAATCCCTAACGTAATGGTATTTAGATGTGGGGCCACTGGGAGGTGATTAGGTCATGAGGGTGGAGCCCTCATAAATGGGATTAGTGCCTTTATAAAAGAGGCTCCGGAGAGCATCCTTGTCCCTTCTGCCATGTGAAGTTTAAAAAAATACATGTGGCCATCTATGAATCAGGAAGTAGAGCCGCTACCAGACCCTCACTCTACCAGCACCATGAGTTTAGACTTCCCAGCCTCCAGATCTGTGAGAAATAAATTCTGTTGTTTACAAACTACACAGTTTCTGGCATTTTGCTACAGCAGCCCAAACAGATGAAGACAGATTTATAGTGGTAAGACTTTAATTCCTCAAACAATAGCTAAATGAGTAGTATTGTGTGTCATAAAACAATACTGCACGCATTGTTTTGTTTAGTCCTTACGTAGCCTTTCGAAGTTTTCTGTCCCATTACTGATGAAGAAATTGGGAAGCACTGAAGTTCCCTGTGGAAATCACATACACTTACATCACAGAGCTGAGGTCCGAAGCCACATGCATCGTATTTCAACCATCCTGAAAGATACCACTGACATTTGGGAATCTGAAAAATGTCAGCATTCCTATCCCTCCCCCAACCGAGTCAACCTCTGAAGTCCATTCTTGTAATGTGAAATGATGAGATTATTTCAAAACAGAAAGTGCAGAAAGTTAACTTATTATTCATTGCCTCTCATAGGAAAACCGAAACCTGAATAGGAAATGGATTTCAATAAAGAGCAGGAGGTGGGCTGTGCATGGTGGCACATGCTTATGACCCCCAGCATTTTGGGAAGCTGAGGCGAGGAGACGGCCTGAGCCCAGGAGTTTGAGACCAGCTCTGGCAACACAGTGAGACTCCCCATCTCTACAAAAGAAAAAAAAAATTTGCCAAGCATGGTGGCGCACCTGCAGTCCTAGCTGCTTGAGATGCTGAGGTAGGAGGATTGCTTGGGCCTAGAAGGTTGAGGCCACAGTGAGCCACAGTTGTGCCCCTGCACTCTATACTGGATGACAGAGTGAGACCCTGTCTCAAAACAAAAAACAAAACAAAAACAAAATTGAAAAACGAGGCTATGAAGAGGGGTACCACAGAGGCAAGGGAGGCAAAGGCTTCATGCCTTGCTGTCAAATGTGTAGGAGGAGGGCAGAAGAGAAAGGACTGTTCAGTAACAACCTAGAAGTTAATATGAATTTTGTTTTTAATCTTTTTTTTTTTAAAGAGACAGGTCTCACTTTGTCACTCAGGCTGCCCCAGGAGTGCAGTGGTGCAGTCTCGGTTCACTGCAACCTCTTCCTCCTGGGCTGAAACGATCCTCCCACTTTAGCTTCCTGAGTAGCTGGGACTACAGGCACACACCACCATGCCAGGCTAATTTTTTTTTTTTTTGGGGGGGAGAGACAGCATTTTGCCATGTTGCTCAGGCTGTTCTTGAACTCCTGGGTTCAAATGTTCCTCCCACCTCAGCCTTCCAAAGTGCTAGGATTACAGGCATGAGCTACCATGCCCAGCCTGTTTTTAATCTTTCATTCAGTAAATAGATACTGATTCCGTATATCCTCTGTGCCAGGTGCTGTATTGAATCCCAGCAGTATGAGGTGACTAAGTGGCCTGCCCTCCAGAACTCAGTCTGGAGAGGGAGACAGAGACCTGAACAAGCAACACCATATGCTGAGCACCAACCTGCAGGTATCTGGACGTTATGGTACAAGCACTGGGGACTGACTCCCTAGGAGGATTAGGGGACACTTTGCAGAAGTGACATTTGTGCCGGGGTCACAAAGAATGAGGAGGAGTTTTCCTGATAGAGAAGGGATAAAAGGCCATCTAGGCAGACCATATTTCCAAAGGCATGGGGGTGAGAGATCAGAGAAACCGTGACATGTCCTGGAAATGGAAGGTGGTTCTCTGGCTGGAACACGGGATGCCTGGTGGCAGTGGCAGTGGTGGTGGTGGCAATGGTGAGATAGTGTAGGAGATGTGGGCAGGGGCCAGGATTCCAGGTCTGCCAAGAAGGGTGGTCTGCATTCTGTAAACTGTGGGGAGCCAAAGGCTTTTAGATAGGGAAGTGACAAGTGTGTGATAAGGTCACTTGGATAGCCTTGTGGAATAGAGAGGAGAAAGCCAGGCAGGTGGCAGAGAGGCCAGCTGTAGTGAACTCTACTTGGAGAGATCCTTGCAGCTCAAAGGTCCTTGGTGACCCTAGAGTCTAGCTCTCCACTTCATGAGTAATAAACGGAGGTCTGGAAAGGTTATGAAACTTGCACAAAACTGTCGGGCTGGTAACACAGCTGGTGCCAGAATGAAGATCTTCTGTTGGCTGCGGTGGGATCCTTTCCACCTGTCTAGACTACCAAAGAAAACAAAGAGGTCTGAAGCCTGGTTTCCCTAGTAGTCCTAGTAGTGGTTTTAAGTTTATCAGATTAAGACACCACCGCAAATGTTAGAAAGCAAGAGAAGGTGAAAGACTGAAGCATGGTTTTTACGTCATCTTCGATTCCTCCTGTCTTACACATCAAGTAAGTAGTTAAAGCGACACGGTTTATAGAATAAAATGACCAAAAACACAGACAAAGGAACAGAGGGAAAGTGCACAGCTACCTTCTAAATCAACCAAATTAATTAAGTTTTGATCACACATACTGAAATGCAGACACGCAAATAAAGACCTTTTTGAGTAGCCTGGATCAATTCTTTCTAAGAGCAGATGGTCACTACTTGAGCTATGCTGTGTACAAAGAAATCCAGTTGGCAAGAAAATATTTCATCCACAGAACTATGATTCACAGAGTTAGTCCCTAGAGTATCTGCCCCAAAGTAACCTGGGATGATTACCACAGTTACTTCAAACTGAGATTCTAAGTCTAATACTCTTGCCCCTGGAATCTGGACAGGGAAGTGAGTCTATTCTGTTTCACAGAACACTGAGCCCTTTCATAATTTCATTCCAAAGAGAATAATCTACATAAAGAACTTATTTTCAGGATAGGCACAGATTTTCTGACACCTGCCCCTTTCCCAAAGGGCCTGTAAGGCTTCATATCAGCATGAAGTAGTGGCGTGTCAGGAGAAATCTTGGAGCTGCCATGTCGGCAAAGATTCTTCCTCCCAATGGGAATCAGACCAAGTTCCCTGTTTGAGTTAAAGTGAGGAGCGAGCCACGGAAGAAGGTATCTGTGTTTTCTCAAACTGCACATCACATTGTACGTAAGAGTCATTAAAAAAAAAAAACACACAACAGAGCACACCATGTCTTCAATCGGTCACAGATGGGAGAAAATCAGCCACAATAATAAATTCGCGGAGGTGGCGTGTGTCGTCACACACGGAGCCAGGATGTGTGATCCAGAAGGTGTGTGTGGGGGAGTTAATACCATATGTCATTTGAATGCGGTGAGCCTGCTCCCAAGTCAGTAGCAACGTGTTCCTCCAGAACAGCTCCGATGCCACCCCTGATGCCATTGCATTCTGCCAAGCCTACATGACTCTTACCAGGTACTGAAGTCGCTGGCGCTCCGTCTCAGGGGTAAATTCTGAAGACATGGGGATAATTTCTCCATTTCTGATGATTATGGCCCTGAAATGGTGAAAATGCATTGTCAGTAGCCCATCTCATAAATGCTCTGATTCTGTCACAACCATTGCTTGGTTCAGATCACACATGAAATGCCAAGAGATGCTTTTGTTCTCCCACTTGCACAGCAGAGTTCACTGTTCCCATCTCTGGATCCCTCACAACATGGGAGGCATTGCTCTTTGAAGTGCACTGCATTCCAGTTAGCTTATGTTTACTTTTTCTGCTAGCCGGAACTGTGCCTTAATGCTCCACCACCAAACATACTTCTTGGCACAAAACAAACGCTCAGTGAATAAACGGATGGATGGATGGATGAATGATGCAACAGTCTTGCTCGAGCCCAGGGTTATCCAGTGGAACCTTCTGTGATCATGGTAATGCTTTTGTCTGTGCAGTCCAATATGGCAGCCACTAGCTACATGTGGGTACTGAGCATTTAAATGGTGGTTAGTGCAGCCAAGGAACTGCATTTTTAATTTTATTTCAGTTTAATTAACTTAGCTTTAAGTTTAAGCAGTCAGATATGGCTAGTGTTTAATGTAACAGATAGTATAGTCCCCGATTCCCGTTACTCAAATGATCCTGTGGGCCAGCAGCATTGGCGTCACCTGGGAGCTTGTTAGAAATGCAGAATCTCAGGTACCACCCCTGACTTACAGTATCAGAATCTGCATTATGATAAGATCACCAGGTGATTCATAAGCATATTGAAATCTGAGAATGTGTGGCCTACACTGTTGAGTTTCTAGGGTGATATCCTGGGTCCATGGGGAAAAAAAACCCACTCATCTCAAGGCTCAGGAAACTCATACACTCCAAAAAATGTGTATAAAGAGCTAATGCCCAGTTGAGGACTTCTGAGAGAACAGAGTTCTCTGAAGCAGATGTCTGCAGGAGAGGCTGTAGGATCGATAACCATGAGCAACCTTTCCTGGGCCTATTCCCAGCGGTGCCTCCTGTTCTTAGACCTTCTGATTCCAAAGTGGTTCCTGACAGCCACTTTTCAGCTATTGATTGGTTGTAGCAGAATGTTTCCATTTCTACAACAAATGGAAGTGGCTTGGGGAATTGCATTCTATATGAAACCAACAGCTTCCAGGCATCAGGGAGCTAGAGACCTGAGACCTGACAGGCTTCTCGGTGAGGAGCCACCAACCTGGGAAATGCCTTCGATCAGCTCAGATCTGAGTGGATGCCTCCTTGATTCTAGGGAGGCTGCATTCTTTGTGCCAAGAAGCCTCTGGGCATCTCTCCCTCCCAATGCAGAGGCAGTCCCTGACTTGGAAACAATCCCTAAAATGGCTACAGCTGTCATGACCCCACCCCCAACCCCTCACCACCTGTGCCCTAATTGCTGCTGTCATAGAAACTGGAGTGGGGGAGTCCAGCCAGGGAAGGAAATGATGATCAAAATCTTAGGGGCTTTAGAGAACTTATGACTCTAGGGAGAAAAAAAAAAAAAGCAGAGGAAGATGTGAGAAAATGGCAAAGTTTAGGGGAACTGACTGTGAGATGAGGCCTCTTATAATACTCCTTGTTACTTTTATTATGCTGTCTGAAATATGATAAGTCAAAGATTCCTTCTTATAAACCAGAGGCACTTGTAAAATGCAGTCACTACCACCCCAACCCCATCAAGGTGTTATCCACCATTCACTAATCAGTGTGAATTAATTCCAATGGTCTTTGCCCTTCTTATCAGGTGAGTCTGACTATAATAAGGGAGTAGGAGTTTTGACAGGGCCGAGAGAATTTGAAAGCGGGTGGGTGGCATCAGGAAATTCTAGGTTTGGGTCTAATCATACAGGATCTAGAGGGCCCCTGAGAATCCCGGGGAGCTGGTGTGATAAATTCCAAAGGTAATCCCCTCTTTCAAGATTTTGCCTACAGCTACCTTTAGCTTTTTCCTTTTTTTCTGCACAGCCCCTGAATTGCAGTGGAATTCCCAGGTGTGAGCTAGGAAGAGCCAGTGATGCCCAACCAGGCCAAGGAAGCGTCTCCTCCAGGACCTGAGTGTCAGGAGCTCGGGGGCCTGGGAACTCCAAAGGCTTAGGTCGCGTCTGTCACAGAGCAGGAGCCCAATGAATGTTTGTTGACTAAGAGCAGATCAAAGAACTTAGAAGAAACTGTTCCTTGAATTTGAGGCAGGAAGAGAGAAGAACTAAAAGGCAGCAGATGTTCACTTAACCAAGTCACATGGGGTGGATTTTACAGAGGAAAGAGCGTCCTTCAGCTAGAAATTTGTTGCTCCTCAGCTCTCTTTTCCTCTTCTCCTCCTGACCGGAGCTAGTGTGTCTGTCACTTCCTACACCTCAAGGTTCTCCCGATGTCAGTCACTCCCACTCCTGTATTTCTGACCTCTCTTTCCACTGGATCTCTGCCCACAGAACAAAACCATGCTAAAACACTCTTAAAATCAAGGCAAGAGCAAAACCAAACAAATGATCCTCTCCTACTCCAAACTCCACCTTTGAAATGTCCTTTTTTCTTTCCTGAGAACCTAAGCCTTATAAATTGACAATAATCTACACTCAGGGTCTATCTACTTCCTCACCTCCCATCGATCCCTCAGAGGTAAATGAACGTCTTGCCTCCCTCTACACACAGCTACTGTCACCAGAATCAACGGCCCTTTCGTTGCTACAGCTACAGGTCATGTCATTGTTCTTGTCTTCCTGGCAGTGTCTGACTGCCTCCTAACCCTGCCACCAGGAATACGCCCTCTCCTGGTTTCCCTCCTAACTCCCAGGACACTCTCTCTCTGACGTCTCCCTCCATTCTTTGGTGTTGTGGACTGGGATTCTATTCTCCCTGGATGCTGGCACTCCCTAACTCCTCAGCCCCCAAGGTTAGGTTAGATCTCCATCCCTCTACGTGTTCCCTTAACCTGGTCCCTCTCCTCATACAGAACTCATCACATTTTATAACTGATAACTGTCTGCTTTCTACGCTACCCTGTAAGCCAGACAAGAACCATGCCTGTCTTCATCAACACTGCACCCCTGCTGTGGCACACAGTGCTAGGCCATTGCAGGCAGGACTATGTATTTCAGGGTCCAGTGCAAAATAAAAACACAGGGCCCCTTGATGAAAAATGGAGAATTTCAAGACAGCCACAGCAGAGCATTACACCAAATATGAGGCTTCTGAGAGCAAGGCCCTGTGTGGCGCACAGGTCGCAGGCTCACAGACAGTCCTGAGTGTATCCCTTAATACTTACTGAATGGATAAATAGCTTCAATAATGAATATGCTGGTGATTCTGGACAACCATTCTAGCACACGCATCTCTGTTGTGCTTGGCCTGGAACAGCCAACGACCAACAAATATATCCACTTGGATATATTCACTGGCAGCTCATACTTAATAAAGTTCAAAATTAACAATCCTGTCTTCTAGCATTCTCTATCGCTGGGAACAACACAATTTTCCACCCAGTTGCCCATCCCAGCAGACAGCCAGCCATGCTAGACTCCTCACTTTTCTCACCCCACATGTCCAAACAGGCACCCAGGCATGTAGATTTCACCTCCTCAGCAGCACACAAATCCCTCTCTTTTCTTGATTCCTGTTAGGGCCTTGGTTCTGGTTTCTATCAGAGCTTATCTGCGTGACTCAGGAGCTCTCCACTGCTCCTCAGCCCCCTGTTCTGCCCTCCACTGCCTCGTGTTCATAAGGTCACAAAGGTGATGTTAAAGCACCGTTCTCATCATGCCACACCCCCTACCTAAAGCCCTGTGATGGATCCCCAGCTTTTCCAGTTTCCTTCAATATCTGGTTCTTCCCTGTATTTTTAGCTTTAGCCTCACGCTTGCTACTTCTTTCACATCTGCTTCTCCCTTCTCTGAGTCAGCTCTGAACACCTTCTGTTATCCTCCTGGCCTACCCTCTGTGCCCCTGCTCTGTGACCCCATGACGTCATATGCCTATCTGTACCCCGCCTAGTTATTGCTATGACTGTGGGCTTCCATGGATATCTTGAACTACCCCGCGGATATTTTCCAGGCAGAGTCTATGCTGCTGTCTCTGCATCTCCAGTGCTCAGTCCCTGGCACATGGCAGACATGCAGCAACTGCTTGCGGATGGGTAAGCGACTAAGTAAATGAAGACGGACCTGGACTTGAGTGGATGAACAGAAGAATCCAGAAATGAGGGCTCTAAGTAGGACTTTTCTTAGCAGCAACATCATGTAACATATAATCTGAGCCCTTAAAAATCCATACACATTTTTGTTGGTTTTGCTAAAAGACAGCAGGCCTAAGAGGCAATGTTCTGGCTGGGTCGCCACTGAGAAGTGCCTTGAAATACAAGGGGAAACAAGGCAGAGCCTTTCCCCTTAGCGGGCAAGGGAGGGAGAGGGCAGCGAAGACAGTGGCCCACCACGTTTACTTTGCTTTCTAATTTCAAGTTCACACACAATGAGGTATCTGCGTTCTATGACAATATGACTGCTGGGGCAAGCCCAGTTTACTACTTTCTTAAATAGATAATTATATCCAAATCCAACTATGCACAGAACACTTTTCACTTCTGTTTGAACTACCAAGCTCTTCCTTTAAGAGGCATCCATGGATTAAAGATGACAGCATGTTTGACTGCCAACCTTCCCAGCGCCTACATCGCGATGCCTCTTCCTATGTGATCCTTGGCTTCCTTTTGATCTTTCTCTCTTTCATCCCTCTGATCTTGGGATCAATTTGTCAGAGTGCTGGTCTCCAATCTGGAGTGGGGCAATGAGAGGAAAGGGGTTTCAAAGCAAACGAAGTGCATGTGAAAGCTGACAAATCTCATACTCAACCATCAGGAAAGCAGAGAAATGTCTTTAAAGCTACGGTCTCTCATCACAGGACCCCTGTACTTCCCAACTTATATTTCATTATTTTATGAGATGCTTTTCTTAAAGAAAATTAAGAAAATACAAAAACCAAAAGCTGTGGCAGCGAGGTGCAGGAGAGCTACGTACACGCTCTGACTTTCAGTCTGGGGCCTCAGGCCTGGACTTGTGGATATTACTGTGGCCGGAATTTGAGTAACACTCCAGAGGTTAAATGAGACGGTTGCTGGGGTTGAGGTGATTTAATCCATTGGCATCACCTCCCACCCACTACCGCTTCCCATACAGAGGGGATGGGTCTTCAGCACACTATCCAATATTAAGCTTAGCCTTTCCTTTAAAGACTACAGCTGAAATTTATATGACATTAATTTAATTCCAAGTTCACATACAATGGAGGCTCACAAAGATAGCCCTGAGTGTATACATTACACTGGGGAGGCCAAGGCGGGCATTATTTCTGATACAATGAACGGTAAGGTTTAATGTGTTCTTATGAGTCAACTGCAAGAATGGGAGAAAGGGAGGTAAAGAAAAAACATTGTTTAAAAAACTCAGGCCGGGCACCGTGGCCCATGTCTGTAATTCCAGCCCTTTGGGAGGCCAAGGGGGATGGATCACTTAAGATCAAGAGTTCGAGACCAGCTTGGCCAAGAGATGGGTGAAATCCCATCTCTACTAAAAAAAAAAACAAAAATTAGCTGGGTGTAGTGGTGGGTGCCTGTAGTCACAGCTACTTGGGAGGCTGAGGCAGGAGAATTGCTTGAGTCCAGGAGGTGGAGGTTACAGTGAGCCAAGATTGTGCCACTGCATTCCAGCCTGGGGGACAGAGTGAGACTCTCTCAAAAACAAAAACAAAACAAAACAAAAAACTCCCCCTGGTCCCTGCCCCAAATATTAGCTACATGACAGGATAAAGGTAATTTATTCCTAACCAATTAGAATTTTGAGTTAGAGAAAAATTCCTAGAAAATCCCACTACTTCTCTCTTCTAAGGCTATATTTTGGAGTTAAAAACACATGCCTTTGTTCCCCTCGTCTAAATATTGAGTGATTAGTATTACTTAAGTGTTTGGTAATTGTGACTAGGAGGGACTAGGAGAGTAAAACAGGGTGCTCCCTTCACATAGTAACTTGCTTTTACAATTTCTCTTAAAGGGATGTTAACTCTTGTTAAATCCCAACTCAGTGTGATGTTCTCAGAGCAGGACTGACATGTGCCAACAGGCATTTAACAAACAAGCAGAAGAAAAACAGCTGAGGAAAAAGATGATTAGGCAACTGACAGAAGGAAAAATGCAAATGTTTAATAAAGATATGGAAAGATGCTCCATCTCACTAGGCCATGAAGAGGCACACTAAAGTAAAAGCAATATAGAATGTTGCTCATTAGGCTGGTAAACATTCAAGATATATAGTATTTCCATAGAGTAAGAGGAAAAAGTAACTTTCACAATGGGAATGGGAATTGTCACACCTTTTAAATTGATTACTATTATAATTGCATATCCAATGGTTCAATCATTCCACTTTTGGGAATACATTCTAAAGAAATGAAAGGCTTAGTACATAGGATATACATACAATCCAGACTTTGACATTATTCACTGGAACAAAGACTGGAAACAGCCAGAATGTTTGTCCAAAGGGGAACTGTTGAATGGACTGGGATGTATTCTATAAGGACTTATACAGTCATTAAAAAAAAAAAAAAAAAAAAAGAGGCCAGACACTGTGGCTCACACCTGTAATCCCAGCACTTTGGGAGGCTGAGGCAGATGGATCACTTGAGGTCAGGAGTTTGAGACCAGCCTGGCCAACATGTTAAAATCCCATCTCTACTAAAAATACAAAAATTAGCTGGACATGGTGGTGCGTGCCTGTAATCCCTGCTACTCGGGAGGCTGAAGCAGGAGAACTGCTTGAACCCAGGAGGTAGAGGTTGCAGGGAGCCGAGATTGAGCCACTGCTGCACTCCAGCCTGGGCGACAGTGAGACTCTATCTCAAAATAATAATAATAATAAAAGTCTACTTTGCGACCTGGAGTTATCCATGATTCAGCAAGTGAGAAAAGAAAACTGCAGAGTAATGTGTGCTACAATCCCACTTTTGTAAAAAACAAAAACTATATATAGATAGCCCATCTACACAAGGAGTCTGATTCCACACCCAAATCCTGTGTGCGACATTTCAGGCCTGACCACAGGCCATTGCAAAGGCTCTCCCGAGCCTTTCGGGAGAAGCTTCCCTCTCCACACTGGATGGGGTGCACAGTCCAGAGGCACCGCAGCCTCTGGGAGAGCTGCCACCCAGGACTCAGACCCCCACACCCTCCTGCGCTCCTAGCCTAGGAGTCTCCACTGAGACACTTCTCCACTCTGACTGAAGCCCACTCCTAGTCTTTCCCCTTCTCCCCCTAACCCTCCATCCCTCGGCCCACAAAATGGCAAAGCCTTTAGTTCAGAGCTCCAGGCAATGAGACTCCCTCCTGCCAGTGTTGCATGTCATCTCCCAGACCTTTACCTGGTGCCGTCCTATGGAGAAAGTGAACACTGGGGAGCCAGCACTTTCCTCTTTGCCTCTTGCCAGCACTACTGCAGTAAGGGAAGAAAGGCTTGATTGTTACTTTCAGTTTGGTTCACTGTCTAACTGACCAACTCCAGACCTGGCAGCTTGATAACATATAATTATGTTTGAGTGAGCGGCAAGGAAGGTATGGAAGTGGGAAAGAAAGTTAATTTTTCTTCTTAAAAATTTTATTATTTTTAATTTTTTTAATTACTTTTTTTTTCTTTATAGAAACGAGGTCTCACTACGTTGCCCAGGCTTGTTGCAAATGCCCCGACTCAAGCAATCTTCTCACCTCAGTCTCCCAAAATGCTGGGATTACAGGCATGAGCCACTGCACCTGCTTAATTTTTCTTTCTATATTTTTGTAGTATTTGATTGTTACAGGAAGAGTGTGTTCCTTTTGTAAATTTGAAGAGGAACTGATTTGCCCAGATTTGGCTATGCAGTCACAGGAGACTTGGAGTCTTCCTGAATGCTGATTAATCTTTGTAATGCTACCACTCTTCATGAACCCCATGTGCCTCAAGCACCTCTCCATGTCCATGAAGTTCTGCCAGGTGGCCCAAACACATCTCAGAGGCCGTTATATGGAGCTCAGGCACAGCAGCAAAACTATCCTGCATCTGCTTCAGGAGCTGCTAACTGAGAAGCCAGTGACTAAATCTTCTTATAAAAATAAAAACTGGTTAAGCCTAAAAATGTCTGTACTTTTCTACACCTCTTGTGCTTTAAGAAAAGGACCCAGAAAAACAGGTTCAGAACTACCGACAGAAGTATAAGAAGAGCTTTCAAGTGAGGGATTAAAAGCATGACTAAAGAATTCATCAGCCCTTTGACTGAAGGTTAGATCTTGTTAATCTTAGCCATATAAAGAAGTTTAGACCAGGCGTGATGGCTCACACCTGTAATCCCAGCACTTGGGGAGGCCAAGGCAGGAAGATCACTTGAACCTGGGAGTTGAGACCAGCCTAGGCAACATAGTGAGATCCTCATCTCTGCCAAAAATAGAAAAAAAATCAGCCAGGTGTTGTGGTGCATGCCCATAGTCCCAGCTACTCAGAAAGCTCAGATGGGAGGATCACTGAAGTCCAAAAAGTCAAGGCTATGATGAGCTATGCCACATCACTGCACTCTAGCCTGGGCAACAGGGCAAGATTCTGTCTCCAAAAATAAATAAATAAATAAAGTTTAAATAGGTTGGATCTTCCCCTGTAGCCTGGGCATCGTGTACCAGCCTGATACACATATTTCACTAGGCACTCGAGAACTGACTTGAAACTCTGCCCACAGGCTCTGACAGTATACATCCATGTGTGATTTATTCAGTGGCCACAGGGAGATTGTCGATGTGTTCAATCAGTAACACTGATAAAACAAAACAAAACCAAACCACCCCTGCCAAGTCAATTACTATATTCACTACCTATGGGCTACTTAACACCATGGGGCTGCCAAAGTTCAAGGCCCAGACAGCCACCCAGAAGTCTGGAGGTGGCAGCAGGACAGGAAAGCCACCTCCCCTTCATACATCACTACTAAGAGTAAATGGAGTAGGCATATCCTTGCTGTGAGGCAGCGAACAGCCGATTACATTTGCTATTGCTTGGGAGATATCTCGCACGTTTGAGGACAAGCAAAACTCAACAGATACTGTTGTGTGGTATGGTTTCACCCTGCAGAATAAGGAACTTTTCTTCTAGCCTGTCTCAGAAGTGTTCTCCCTCCACCCCTAACACACAGGATGCTACTGGGTTTGAATAGTAGAAGCTCATTCACACCCCCTCATTTCTAACTTTCACTAAAATGAAATGACATTGCTTCAGTACACTACAGAGCTACTGTGTCATTGGCTACAGCTATAAATGAAGCTTCAGATTCATGCAAATGAATCTTTCTTTCCTTCTTTCTTTTTGAGATAGGGTCTTGCTCTGTTGCCCAGTCCGGAGTGCAGTGGCATGATCATGGCTCACTGCAGCCTTGGCCTCCTAGGCTCAAGTGATCCTCGTACCTCAGCCTCCTGAGTAGTTGGAACCACAGGCATGTGCCACCACGCCTGGTTAATTTTTTAAAATTTTTTGTAGAGATGAGTACAGGGTTTAAGTGATTCTCACACCTAAGCCTCCCAAAGTGTTGGGATGGCAGGCATGAGCCGCCATGCCCAGCATAAATTAAGTTTTAAGAGGAAGATGAAGTTTGGAGAATCAAGTACGGCAAATGCAGGAACACACTGTAGGCATTCTCTTTGTGTAACCCTCGGAAAGCCTAAAAGCCCATGTTCTGCCAAGGTACATTCCAGAGCATACTTCAGCCCTTCTGCCCTGTCAAGGTAAAAATCTTTTGTCTTAAAACCATACAAAATCCCCAAATTCACAATCCAATAATAAATGGGTGCTATGGAAACATGGCATGGAGACAATTAATAGGCATAGAGCTTTTCAGCCTCAGGAGAAAGCTTTGCCCACGTGGCAGAGCCTACTTCTTCAAGTGCTCCCTCTGTCCTAGACACACAACAATGACCTCTAACATATGAAGTGGAAGAGAGAAAGAAAACACACACACATGTATATATATATATATGCACATATATATAGTCAAGCTCAAAAATAAAGGTAGCATCTCTCTGTAGAATAGAAATGGAAAAGAAATCCAAAATCTTCAAGCTACTGGACTTGAGAAGCAGGTAATTGTGCCCAGGAGACCAATTTCTATGGAGTAAAAGGTGTTAAAAAATCCTCCAAGCAAGACAAAGGACAGCGATCAAGCTTACATCTGAAGTCCAAATCCAAGCCAAGTCGTTTCGCTTGGTTATACCGTGGTTTCTTCTCTCCACAGCATGGGAACTTGCTGAACAGCAAAGTAAAGTGCTTGGAGGCTCTAGTTTAAAAGAGCCTTGGGAGTGCAGAACTCCATTCCCATCTTTAATTCCTAAGCAATCAGCCAACCCTGTAGCATGGAACCTACCCACACATTTGTAAATTGCTTGCTCCATCTTAATTACAATGCATGCTAGAGTTTTACCTAAGGAAAAAAATATATTTAATAAAAATATTGACCACGTACCATACGTACTGAAGAGGAACCCAAAATAAAGAAGTAGTCTAGTGGCATTGGCTACAGCTACAAAGAAAGCTTCAGATTCTTGCAAACGACTAATGAATTCTTTCCTCACACACATATGCGTGAGGAAAGGCCGGCGGTCATTTACCCTTTCTACCCTTTCTGCGTTGTTAGGTTCTGAGAGTTTACCTGGAAGGCTGTAACGTGACAGCCAAAGCCTGAAATGATAAAGACTGTGGGGCAAAGGCTAATTGTCAAGCCCTCCTCCAGCTGAGAAGGTTCATGGCTTTGGAGGAAATTCACATATATGTGAGTAATTGGTGGTAGAAGGCTGTGTGCTATGGCAGAAACGGCACAGGCCTGGGAATCAGAATTTGTAGATGCCAGCTCCACAGTGGGCTTCTGTTAATGGTCTGTAACTCTGGGCGCTGGTATCCTTGCTGATAACAAAAAGGGGCAGAATCAGGTGATTTCTTAGGCAACTTTTGGGGTTAGAGTGAAATGCTTCTGAAAAGAAGTCTGATACACACTGGGGTAGGAAAATACTGACAAGGACTCCAGTTACTACTTTTCTTCTCAGGAGGTGATAATCACCACAATTTAGATTCTAAGAAATAGAAACCAAACTCAGAAGCACCAGGATGGGAGAAGCCACCCTTAGTACCTCTCTTAAATCATCACAGACAAGGAACCTATTATTGAGCAAGGCCCCCAATGTAATTTCACTGTTGTCATCAGTCCCCTTGGAACGCTGAGCTACAAACAAAAAGGCATTTCTGACACAGTTAAGAGTATTCATGGGATGCCCTGATTCCATTACACACTCTTTCAGCTGAAACTGATTCGAAACACAACATTAAACTGCACGTTTTCAGAATGGAGGAGAAAATCTGGTAGAAGGTGACAAAGAGAAGCCATTCAGAAAACCGTTTTTGACAGTGTATATCAATTTCAAGGCACAGGTTGGAAGCATCCATTTTGTTCAAAAGCATCAGACCTTGTGGATTGTGTTCAGATGCAGAAGTGTTGTTCTCTTTCAAAAGTATAAGAAACGTACTGTTGGGAAAGAAAGCAGGGCAGCCGATGGACAAGCCAGGGTTACCTTACCATCGTCAGAGGATGGCCAGGCTGTAGATGCTAATTAATGGCATCAAAAAATAGCTCAAGGGTAAAAAATAATCCTAACAGTCTGGAATTAGTTTGGGTGTATTTCTTGTCATTCAATTTTCTGAATGAAAGCTAAGAAATAAGTCTGCAAATACGATGATTCATTTAACAAGACCCCAACCACGCAATTAAACTCCTAGGCAAAAATATTCACAAATGATGGTCAAGGGAAAAAGAAATTCAAATCTTTAAGTAGCAGTAAAAATAAGTGACCCCTCATAGAGCCACAGCTGAGTCCAGTGTTCCCTGCTTTCTTCACAACCAGCCCAGCCTGTATTCATACCACCTAATTTCTCAATGTCATATTCAGCTACTTTCTGTAGAAACATCTTAGTCTACCACGTTGCTATATCAGCGACATCCATGAAACCCAGTGCACCAGCACAAAATTTTCCAGATCAGGTAAAAGCCTCAGTCATGAAAAGTTTTCAAGGTGCATATTATTTCTTAAAAAAAAAAGGGGGGGGTCTATGTGTTTGTTTTCTGCTTTTGAATTATAGTCTGCATACTGTAAAATTCACCCTTTGAAAGTGATACAATTCAGTGTTTTTTCGTATACTCTCAGCGTTGTGCAGCCATCACCATTGTTCGATTCCAGGACATTTTCATAATCTGAAGAAGGACTCCCTATCCCCTATACTTTTTAGTAGATACTCCCCATCTTTCCTTCCTTCTAAGCCCTGCCAAATACTAATCTAGTTTGTGTCTATGGAGTAATCTATTCTGGACATTTACTATAAATGGCATCGTACAATAGGTGGTCTTTATGACTGGTTTCATTTGCTAAACATGTTTTCAGGTTTCATCCATGTTCATTCCTTCTTGTGGCTAAGTAATATTCCATCACATGAACATATAACATTTTGTTTATCTATTAGTTGGCAGACATTTGTGTTTTCATTTTTTAAATTATGAATAATGCTGCTATGAACATTTGTGTACAAGATTTTGTGTAAATATATGTTTTCAGTTTTCTTAGGCATCTACCCAGGAGTGAAATTATTGAGCCATCTTGTAACTTTAACTTTCTGAAGAACCACCACTTAGTTTTCCAGAATGACTATACAATTTTACATTCCCAATTGGTGGGTTTTCAAACTTTCTCTTAAAGGACTACAGAGTCCAAATTAGATTCAGATCTGAAAATATCAGCGATCTCTTATTCAGCACCCTTTTAAAGGCACCTTGCTGAATAAAGTTTTGCCAGAATGTGTAGATTTCAATGTGTACATCAATGCTTTATTTTTCATTTGCATCAGAGGATATGCATTCTGCTTCTCTTAAGTGCAGGGTCAATATCTAAAATTCACAATTCCACACGGTCCCCCAGCACAAATGTGTACAACCATTTGTTAAGTGCCAAATCAAGCACATTTTCTTCCTCACGGCAAGTAGCCAGACTGGGCGAAGGCACCAAAGGCATTTATTTTTCTCTCTACCGCAGTCTATTTATGAGTAGGATGAACTTTTCTTTTTAAAGATGGCTGTTGACTACAATGGCTCACTATTTGTGTGCCAAGAAAGGTAGGACTCACAGAGGCCATGAAGCAATTTCTTTACTAATACCCTGCATTGGTCACACCCTTGTTTGATCTGTGTCCAATTCGGACCTCTTTACTTGAAAAACAGCAATGTAATGGAACAACTGAGCAGGGTCCCAGGAAGAGAAGTAAACACAGTTCAAGGGGTGGAAAGTAGAAGCTTTGAAGACATTAAAGTAATAGTAGTATTTTAGCCTGAGGGGAAGAAACAATCTCATCACACTCCCCTTCAGGCATTTAAAATGGATTTATTCAGAGAACAGTGGCTGACCAGTTATTCATGCTCAGAATGAAACAGGAGGAAATCACATCAAATCAGTACAATTATATGGTTGGAAAAGGGAAAATAATTTCTTGATCTTCACATTATACATTTGACTAAAGCTCATGGATCTCCATCCCTGGAATTCTAAAAAAACAAAAAGATGTAAAGGAGCTCTGCCTATATTTGCCTGCCAAGAATCTTGAGGTGTCCTTCACCATAGTTTTTTATGGTGCTATAAATCAGGAACTACATCTGCTGTATGAGGGCAAAACCAGACCCATAAACAATGAGATCTAGACTGTATGATGTACTGAGAACATCTCGCAGTGTGCACTGTGGAAGTAAACAGGACCTCTTCTTTGCCACATGCTCCTGTTCAAAATAAGTCACATTACTTCATCTGGCAAGGCAGGGAGGCTCATCTGTGGTTCACGGTTAGGTTATATGTGCTAGATGCTGCACACCAGCTCTGCCTGGTAACAGTTACTCTGTGTCAGCTGCTTTCACAGTGAAGGCCTGGGAAGCCCATCTCTCATTCACTGAACGTAACCCATTATGTTGGGTTTGGGAGCCGGCTATGGTGAAATGAAAAGTGATCAAAGCTTGCAGTCCAAAGTCAATTTCAAGCTATGAACAAAGTATACTGGGGAAGCGAGTTAGCCACTTTGAGAATCAGTTTTCCCCACTTGATAAATACCACTTTCTTCAGACTAAAATGAGTATATGTATGAAGAGACTTTATAGATTATTAGTGATGCTGAATGAATAAATTAAACTCTCACATAAAAGTCAATAGAATAGTAATTAACTTGGAACTTTGTTATTTTTGTATTATAATAAGTGTTTACAAATGGATCTTAAGGAATCGTACAAAAGAAATAAACAGTTTTGTGAACTCACTTAGACTTTACGAATAAAATGGTTATCCCACATTTTATCATGAAATAAAAATTTACCATTTTAAAGATTTCTCACTGCCATTTCCATTCCTGTGTTCAGATCCCCCCGACATTCCACTGAAAAGAAGGAAGATTGACGGGGAGGATTGGGGGCATTCCTGCTTCTCTTGCTCAATAGCTTTGAAACCTCACTCTGTTCATTAATATTAATCTTAGAGTCTCCTTAACATTTTCTAAGCATGTCCATAATTTATAACTTTATTGTGACAAACAGATATATAGAGGATTCCCATGCTGCATTCTCTTTTCCTGCAAAAGTTCTACTCAACTCATAATTTATCCAAGACTCTTACATCTATCCAAGTAAAATATGAGTCTGAACTAAGTCTGTGGGAACAGACAATTCTTAGAGAGAAAATGTATAATTTTTAAAAATGTATGTGAACTGTAAAGGAGAAGAAAATGCCTGCAAACCTGCCGAGGTTCCCAGCTTGGACAGCGGAGGACAGTGATGCTGTTAACACGGGAGAGACAAGCAGAAGAGCGGGTCTGCAGGAGAAGACACTGCATGTTGGGCGTGTTGAATTTGGGGCACATGCCTGATGTCGGGTGGAAGGGCTAGTGAATACACAGTTGGAAATGTGGGAGTGGTGCTCAGGAATGAGGTCAGGGCCAAAAAAGATTTATCAACAGTCACGTCTATATGGGAGTTAAACTACAAAATTGAAACAAGTGTTCTAGGGAACACATATTTAAAAAGGGGGAGAGAAACAAAGCCGAGAACTGAACTAAAATATTAAGTGAGAACACAGAAAAACAGGTCCATTTTCTCATCTACCTTCTAACCTCAGCTACCCGGCAAACTCTTCTTCACAGAATAAATCAGTCAATTCAGGTTGGCCTCTAGAGCATTTCCCACAAAACCCACTTCTGAATGAAAACGGGGGACTGCCAAACAAAGATTCCTCATGCTCAAAAGAGTTCAGGAAACACTCTTCTTTGTCACAGGGCTTTTCTGAGTCTTTAATACACTAATGTGTATTGTTGTTCTCCAAAACCAGGTTCCTTTGTAACACTGCCCAGATCTAACTACGGGACAAACATCTAACATCTTTCTGCCTTTCTACCATGTGTGGGTCAGATTCAGGGACAGATGCACTGACTTAGCTATAGCTTAGGGATACAGTGGGCTTCATTCTTGGAGCCTTACCCCCTATTCTTGAAGCCTCTGATGTAAAATCAGAACTGTTCTGTTCCCTCTTGGAAAAAGGCCACGACAGGCCATCTCCCTCTGCTTCCACTTTCTTTTTTGAGCAGCATAGGCAGAGGTAAAGAGGGTGAGACTGTGGTGGGGGCTGCCTCAGAGAATGCCAGGTTCTCTCCGCCTCTCTGGCTTTCTCCATTCTGGCTCTTCTCTTAGATAGTTTTCTAGATAAGGGAGATCAGGGCGGGCTCTTCACTTCAACTAGTTCTGACTTGAAGGTTGGGCTTTCTTGTTCCGATTCTTACTTGATTTTTGTATTTCCTGCCTCTCTGGAATGACCTTCCCTCATCACCAGGATTAGAAGTATTATTTTCCCTGTCACATTGAGAAGGTGCAGAAAAATCGCAAGAAAAACTAAGGCTCCAAAACAGATAAAAATACCACAGAGGAGAATCATGCTGCAATAAAAGGGATCAAATCCTCTGGCTTCGGTAGATTATATCTTAGGGCCCCAAAAGTCCTCAAAAATGAAGCTGTCGCAGTACTGTTAGGGATGTGGAAGGAAGGGCAGTAAAGAAGAGATGTGGCTGGGGCCAAATGGTGGAGACAGGCAGATCAGATCAGGTTGAATTTTTAACATAGGAGACAATGAATTCTGCAATGTGAGGAGAGAGATGGTATCATGTCTTGATAAGATTCTAGAGTAGGCTGGGCACAGCGGCTCACACCTGTAATCCCAGCACTTTAGGAGGCCGAGACGGGAGGATCGCTTAAGTTCAGGAATTCGTGACCAACCTGTACAACATGATGAGACCCCGTCTTTAGCAAAAATACAAAGTATTAGCCAAGTTTGGTGGCATGTGCCTATAGTCCCAGCAACTTGGGAGGGTTGAACTTGAGAGGTAGAGGTTGCAGTGAGCCAGATCAAGCCACCACTGTACTTCAGCCTGGGTGACAGAGGCAGTCCCCGTCCAAAAAAAAAAAAAATTCAAAGATTCTAGAGGAGATCATGAAAGAAATGCTTGTGAGGGCTAGTGAAAGAAAGCAGCAGTCACTGGTGGTCTACCTGGGCTCTCTGAGAGAATAAGTCACATCATTCCCAGTGCTTCTCTCCCAAGCCCCTTCCTAAATGCTAAGCCTGCTAAGCCATAGTATTTACTTGGACTTTAGAAATCAACAGTCTTTCATGATCTTTTGGTTGACAGTGAAGAGGAAGAGTTAGTACAAGTAAAAATAAGCAAATTAAAAACAGTTGAAATTTAACAAAACGAAAGCGTTTCCATCCATGAGACACTCATTGTGATTCAGCTCTATGTCATGGCTGTCGCGAGTGTGAGGAGGGGTTTTAAGGATATTATCTTTACAAAGTGGGTGGCCATTAGCTCTCTACTATGCAGGTCAATTCAGTTCTGAGAGGTTTCCCAACAGTTCTGAGAGGTGCCACGTGTGAACAGGAAAATCATACACGAACAGGCTAAGGAGAAAAAGGCTAATGCCAGTCATCGTCTTTGGATGGTGAGAATATCACATCTTCCTTTTATTAATCTTATTTGCATATTTAAATTGTACATAAGTAGCTCTCTGCTCCTCCCATTAGACAGACAGCTGCATCTTCTCTCGCATCGCCAGCGCATCCCTGAGACACCACAGTGAAGGTGAAGATCAGTCAATGGATTTCGTCGTATTGGGCTCCTGGTCACCAGGGCTGCTTGTAACTCTGGTAAAGTGGATATTGTTGCCATCAATGACCCCTTCACTGACCTCAACTACATGGTCTACATGTTCCAGTATGATTCCAGCCATGGCAAATTCCATGGCACCGTCAAGGCTGAGAATGGGAAGCCTGTCATCAATGGAAATCCCATCACCATCTTCCGGGAGTGAGATCCCTCCACATTGGGCAATGGGGTGCTGAGTACATCATGGAGTCCACTGGTATCTTCACCACCATGGAGAAGGCTGGGACTCACTTGCAGTGGGGAGCCAAAAGGGTCATCATCTCTGCCCACTCTGCTGACGCCCCTATGTTCACGATGGGCATGAACCATGAGAAATATGACTACAGCCTAAAGATCATCAGCAATGCCTCCTGCACCACCAACTGCTTAGCACCTCTGGCCAAGATCATCCATGACAACTTTGCTATTGTGGAGCAAGGACTCATGGCCACAGTCCACGCCATCACTGCCACCTAGAAGACTGTGGATGGCTCCTCTGGGAAACTGGTATGATAGTTGTGGGGTACTCTAGAACATCATCCCTCCCTTTACTGGCACTGCCAAGACTGTGGGCAAGGTCATCCCTGAGCTGAATGGGAAGCTCACTGGCATGGCTTTCCATGGCCCCACTGCTGATGTGTCAGTTGTGGACCTGAACTGCGACATCAAGAAGGTGTGAAGCAGGTGTCAGAGGCTCCCCTCAAGGGGATCGTGCACTACTCTGAGCACAAGTGGTCTCCTCTGACTTCAACAGCGACACCCAGTCTTCAACTTTCAATGCTGGGGCTGGCATTGCCCTCCACAACCACTTTGTGAAGCTCACTTGCTGGTATGACAATGAGTTTGGCTACAACAAAAAAGTGGTGGATCTCATAGCCCACATGGCCTCCAAGGACTAAGATCCCCTGACCACCACCCCCAGCAAGAGCATGAGAGGAAGAGAGAGGCCCTTGCTGCTGGGGAGTCCCTGCCACTCAGTCCCCCAACACATTGAGAATCTCCTCTCCTCAAGTTTCCATGCAGACCCCCTGAGGAGGGAGGGGCTTAGAGAGCCCCACCTTGTCACGTACCATCAATAACGTCCCCTGTGCTTAGCCAAAAAAAAGTACATAACATATACTGCATATGTAATCATAGTTTTTAAACAAACGTTTCATGAAAGAAACATGTACATGTACATATTTTGCATATTTGTAAATATACAAAATAAACTCCTGAGGGAGAAGACTCATCATTAACAAAGAGGTAGTCCAGGCGAGGGAATACTGAGACTCGAGTGAGCTGGCAACATTTGGGTATGTGGTCCTGAAAAGGTGAAGAGTATTTACTGGGAAACACAAGGAAAAAGCAGGGGAGGGGAAAAGAAGGAGGGTGCTGGATCTTGGAGGAGCCAATTGAACAGACTAGGGAAAAGAGGATGGCACATGAGAGGCTAAAAAACTGTGGGATCAGCCTCTAGAGCACGTTGCAGAGATGAGGAGAGAGAAAGCAGGTTATCTAACTAGGACCCAGTTGGACCTAGGTAAGCTGACTTGAGAGGCACCTGTGATGTCAGCAAAGATTTAGCCAAAGGCAGCATCTCCAAGGGCTCAAGGGGAGAGAACTCTCTTTCCAGAGTTCACAGGCGACACTCAATGTTATGACTGGTCCAGTTGGAAAATGAAGTTGGGGAAAGGGTGGATAACCAGAAAATGGCATCCCCAACGATGAGACTCTGCAGCCAGAGACCCATAGCCAAAAAGGCACTGAGAGGCACTGTCAGGTCCTTGTGAGAAGCCTCAGTGGGGTGGCTTTTATCCCCATCCTTCCTCGTGCTCTCGTGGGGTTGGGTTATAAATTTGAATTATCTGAGCATAGACAGTAGGGACCAGGAAAGGAGGAAGAACATCATGGGTAAAATCAGGAGTGTGATTTTTGATAGATAAACCATTTCCTGTTTTTTCTGGGATTTGTTATGCCAAAAGTGGAAATTCAGCTTCCTGAAAGAATAGAGATACTTTGGATTTCTACAGAAAAAATAGGAGAAATATTTATACCATGGGCTAGTAAGGCTGAAAAAATCTTCAGGTGCATAAAAATATCTTAAGTTCTAGAGAAACTATTATAGTTACTTAGGGTTTAACTTCTTTCTCAAACTGTAAAATGAAAATAGAGCAGTTTGCCCTTAGATATTTCATAGGAATGAATAAAATCAATGAAGACGTAAATTCATTGGAAGAAAATATAGTCTAGTAAATTCACCAGAAATTTGTCAATCACAGATCTACTATTTCCAAGTATTTTTCTGGCAGCAAGTTTCAAGCTGTAAGGCTGTCTTTACAATAGCATTATTGAGAGGCACTCCCTACCTCTCCACTCCAGAAAACACTCAGAAGCAGCACTATCCTTTAAGATCCATGTTTCTGTGTCCCAATTTCTATGGACTTATTCAAATTTACAAGTTCAAATGTTTAGCATCAGTCAGTAAGTCACACACTCCAGAGAACAAGAGGCTCTTAGAATACAATTATTATCTTATTCCCATTGGCTGATCTCATTCACAAACACCTCTCAAAGGAGAAAAGCAGATGGAGGCTTCCCACATGCAATCCTTTACAGCTCCAGCCTGGTACATTTTAGGAGTGAGGTTTAGAAGGAATTAGAGTGCATTAATAGAGATATTCACTGTAATTTGAAACATGAATTTGCTGTTCAAAAGGCTAAACTGGAGTGCTTAAAGCTAAGTTCTTAAAACTACCCCAGAATCCTAATGTATCATAATTACAATTATATTCCTTCAATAATAGATTTATAAAGTTAATGCTTTCTTGTGTTTGGCTGGAATCACTCAGTCATTCACTGTAGTTGTGAGATCTCTTTCTTGGAAATCAACATCTTCATTTGGTTTCCACATGAATAATTCCTGGAAGCTACAAAGTCTTTGAAGGGTAACTATTTTTGCCTTGAGGTCTGGTGGCCTCAAAGTTCACATGAACCTCACAGATGCAAACTATCCCAGCGTGATTCATCTATGCCTATAGCATTCTCACCAAAGGGAGGTCCCTGCCTGTGTGGGGTTTCTGTATTTATACTGCTTGTGTGTTTATTTGCAGTTAAAATTGTTTTCACAAGTCAAAGAAATTTCAAGATAACTTACAATGCACATGCATGGAAAATTAAGCCAAAACTCAGATGCTTGACTGAATCACTATTTGTTTTACCTTGGTAGTGGGACATGTGCTTTGCCTAAATTTCAAACTTCTTATCTTTCTGCCTTCAGGATTGCAATCATCTCTCTCTCCACACTGGCTACATTTTATTTAAACCTTGAAACTGTGGAGGAGAAAAAGAAGCATCTGATCCAAGAGAGGTGTCACCTAGTCAGGAAAGTATCTAAGAGAATTTCTCTTCTCTATGAAATGCTGTGGTGGTTAGGCCAATTCCCAGAGTGACTAAAGAAAAATAACTTTTCCTATAAAAGGTGAGAAAATGGCCAAATGACCTAGACTAGCTCTGAAGGGTAAGCGCTGAGTCCCAGGTTCAAGACTACATTCTAACCTCACACCAGTCATACGCTACGAAAACCTCAAGTATTTGTAATCCTCTGTCCCTAACTCAGATGTTGTTTACTTTCAGTTTATAGACAGTGCCAACACCAGGGCCTACATGATTTTCGAGTCAAAAAAGATGAGGACTAATACAGAAAGGAGAAGGAATTCTATTTCATGCAGGCTCATTGATAGCAGCAAGAGATAACAAACCCACAACACAGGAGGCTTTAGGAAAAATACAAAATAAAAAGCCATAATCTCAAAGAAGATGACAGCCAACAATAAATATTAGTATTATAAACTAAGGTTCTAAGGACACCACAGTTATGGAGGAGCAAGGGGTGTGAAGTCCACATCCATTATTTGGAAGCATTAAGAAATGTTTAGATAATTTTCCATATACTCTGTGTTTGAGGAGGAAAAGGAAAAGCAGTTTCAAAACTGTATGCAGAGTGTAATTTCCCTGGGGGAAAAGGGGGATTATATATGAAAAAAGGCTGGAAAGATACACCTCTAACTGGTAACAGTGGTCGGGGAGGGCAGGAGATTACAGGCAATTTCTCTTTTATGCCTGTTTGTATTTTCTATAAGAAACATGACATTTATCTAAAGCAAAAAACTATGGAACCAAATCCTTGACTTTTTCCTGCTAAAACTGGTCTATATTTTGTACTAAGATAGAGATATCTCCCACAAAACACCAGACAGAGAGCGGCCTGTCTAGCACTTCCCATCGCCCCAGCCTTACAGTCCCTCATTTCCCCATAAAAAAGGGATGGAGACAGAGTACTGAGAATCCCCATACAAGGGAGCCCTGGCAGGAGTGTTTTGTGAGTTTAGGGAGTCCACACGGTGGAGAAGGCTGGCTTAGTGTAATAAATAGGCTGCGGTGAGAGTCATTCCAGGCCACAGCACTCATAGGCACGATCTGCCTGAATTTTTCCCTTGGGGAATGACACAGCAAGGAGCTAGAAGGCTTCGACGTGAAGACTGACCTCTGCAGACTGGTGCAAGGGAAATGGACGTGGCCCCCGGCAGCAGTTCTTCCCATTCTCAGGACTTCCGTCTGTGGCCCAAGACCAGAGACCCATAGCCAGGCAAAGAGTCTCCCAGAACGGGCCTGGTCGGCGCCCCTCTGCAGCTCCTCTCTGGGTAGCACTGCCCTGCTACGTGCTAACAGCTTGGGAGTCACTGTTTTAGAGAATCTGCCAAGCCCTAAGTTTGCCTTTGGATTAACCCCTAATCGGATGGCTCATCACAGGAGTTCCTTAGAGAGGTTTCTGTCTTGCACAGGTGATCAGGTGAGTGTGCGCAAAGCTCTGCGATCAGACCTTGTGGTGACCACGCCTGATGTATGCTTGTCCAGAGGGGGCTCACTGCCGTGGAGTCTGTAGCAGTGCCTGGCCAGATGAGTGTCAGAGGCCTCAGTAAAGGCCTTCCTGACCTTCCTCTGGGAACTCTGGATAGCCAAGAAGCAGCCCCAAGTGCAGAAAGCCACAGAGCAGGAGAGGAAGCTTGAAAAGCTTGCCTTCCTCTAAGGCTTGTGTTTCCATTCAATTGCAGACTCTCTTAGAGGCTCAGAAGAGGTATGGTAGATGCACCTGACAGCAGTAACTTATGCATACCCTGACAATGACCCTTATAGCAGACGCACCAGACAGCAGTTAACTCAAGAAATAAGGACTGCCACATGGAGGGTGCTAAGTGAAGATGCTATACAAACTGCATCCTTTTTCTAAGCAGTTGTAGTTCTGTCCAGCCTGCCACCACTGGACCGTTCCTGTAAGTTCCCTACAATAAAACCGTATGTCTTGGTTGTTGGCTTTGGCTCTCTTCTTCAGCTACTTAACCTCGTGCCATCCCTACTGAAATGAATAGGAATCCATCACGACAAAGAACCATGTGATGAAATAAGCCTAAAAACAGGGGCAACATTGGTTAAGAAATAAAGAACACCACACTGATGACTGAGAAGGAAGGGACTTGTGGGGAAACCTGGCAGGGAATCCTGGTGGAGGCTGAAATGCCTTTGGCCCTGAAGAACTTTGCATGATTCAATTCTTCCTTTTATTGAAGGGAAAGAAACTAATGTTTTGGCCTTTTTTTTTTTTGTAAGGTACCTGCCAAGAAGCAGGTACTGTGTCTAATTTCTCTTCAACAACCCAAGGAGGAAGATACTACTCTTACTCTGCAAGAAGAGTTTTTAAGTGATAGTCCTGAAGTCCCCAGGCAGGGACTAAGCAGCAAGTTTACTAGCTCCCAATATGTGACACCTCCCAGCCCAGATCAAGCAAATGGTCAAGTCTGTGAGTCCATCCCAGGCCATCTCTTGCCTGTCCACATTGGGCCGTTTGGGTGGAATCACGCAGACCAGAGTTGAGTGCTGGCCTTTCCACTTGGCCCCCGTAACCCTGGACTAGCTGTTCAGCCTTTCCAGGCCTCGGCTTCCTCCCCTCTATAAACCAAGGCCATCTACCGCACAGCACGTTAGGAAGATCATCAGCCAGCACCTGTCAGGGCTGAGCACCAAATCCAGATAGGGTAAATGTGCACGAACAGGAGCGGGCATCAGCAGCAGCGGTCCTGACTTCAGATCACCTGCTTTGCACGCAGCACTTGCTTTTCAGCTGTGAGACTAATTGTTCACAACTTGACAAAGCAGGTCAAAGTACAGCACAAATTGCTACAACCTCTTGCCAGTCCTCGGCTCATTTCTTCCTCAGCTCTTCCTCACTTGGTGGGTAATTAGAACACTTGTCAAATACAGAAAGTGGAAATCATTAATGCGACTCTAAAACTTATTGCCGGTCATTAAACATTTACTAGCGCTGCACGATGCAGGGATGTGGTAAATGACATTTCTTCACAAAAATTGTTGAGCTCAGAAATCATCAACTGTTTCATTTTAGGGGTGAAGCAACCAAAATCTGGAGAGGCTAGTGGTTCGGCCAATCTAACCCTGAGGGGTTCGTTATTCCATTTGCTGGGCTTTCTACCCCTCATGGTGACTATTAATGCTCACCTCCACTCCCAGCTGCTTTTGAACATGTGGGGTGAGCTTTGAGAGAGCCAACATCCTAAGACAGAGGAACACCTCCTAATGCCTTTTGCCCCCTCCAGTGAAGGTCAGGGTTCTTCTCAGTCCTGGATTTCTGCCTCGGTCCAGCGGCTACCTTTTCTATGCTTGCACTGGTTTCTGCTCCATGCCGGGCAGACCATCCTCTCTCTCTCTCCTCTCCTTTGTAAGATCCAGTAATACTAAAAATGTTGAACTCTGGTGAATTTCCGTCCAGACAATTGCCAGGGACAAAAATAGTGAAATGAGAACAAATGGGAGTGACCCAGAAGAGAGAGTGCACCCAGAGAGACCGCAGACTCGGGAGCCAGGATGTGGAGGCACCGTCTAGGGACACCAACGTCCCCTGGTTTATGTCCTACATTGCCGAGAGGGGGAAATGTGCACTGGAAATCTAGGTATGCCCTAAATTAGCAAGTGGAGATCATGGCTGCAAACGCTAGACAGAGCCAAACCACCAATCTGAAGCAAATCTGTCTCAAATGTTGGGTAACAGCTATACTGAATAAAAACACTCTGTGCATATGGAAGGCTTGGCCTCCAAAGGAACTTGACATTTTTAACTATAAAACAGTCTCAAATTAAATCCATGTGACCTTGAGTGTAACAGGAACTCCAGTAACAACACACTTTTACCAATCAACTTAGAACTTCCAAGACCTTTCTTCCTCTTCCATTTTGTTTTTTCCCTTCAGCATTTACTCCTTGAACACCTCCTACCTTGTGCCAGGCACTGTGCTAGGCACTGGGATTGAGGGGGAAGCAGAGAGGGCAGTTTCTGTTGCACGAAGCTCACAATACAGGGAGGAGTCGTGATCCATCTGCGAAGGTGGGAGATGCCTCAGTCAGGGAGGCCCAGGAGGGGACAGTGAGGTGAAGCTGAAAGGACTGGTGCAGGGAGCCATGGGGAAAGCTGGGAGGAGAGCAGTTCAGGTAGAAGTAACTGCATGTGTGAAGCCTGCGTGGTGGCGGATGCTCGGCTGTGTGAAGAGCTGGACAAAGCCAAGTGTGCCGCTCAGTGAGGAAGAGGACAGGCTCAGAGAAGGCTCGACAGATGGGCTGGGGCTAGTTGGAAGGACCTTGCAGGTCATAAAAAAAGTTCACACGAGCTCAACAGTCATTTCTGAAGGGCTTTAAGAGAGGGTGTATCTTTTACAAAGGTTACCCGTTGCGTGCGGAAACTGGGCTGGTAGAGGACAGAGCCGAGAGGGAACCAGGGTCTGTTGCTGAAGGTCAGTGAGGTGTGACCAACAGCAGTGCAACGGTGAAAGAGAGAGCTGATGTCTACCAGATGTAATCTGCAATCAGAACTGATGTGTAGGATGGACTGGGAGCCGGGCACGGTGGCGTGGAGGCCATGTTTGTCAGATGCCTCTGTGTGTTGGGCACAAGGAGAGTGTGTTTCCCCAAAAGAAGCCATCTCTGCCATTTGTATTGCAGGTCTCTGTGCACTCACTGTTAATGGCATTCTCCCTCCACTGACTGTACCTACTTGTCTTTAAAGACTATGGAAAAGCCTGCAATGGTATCGACACTGTGGTGGTCTTTACAAACAGCAATACTATATATAATCCATTTTGGAAGAGCCTCAGCAGAGTTGAGCCTGCCTCTAGAAGAGCTTTGCGGGAACACAAAGGTGGGATTTGATTCTTGCCACAAACTCTGGCCTATTAGGGAAGAGAAATAGAGAGAGACCCAATTATGCTACAGTGTGAAAAGTGAAGTAAAAGTGATAAGGGAAGACCCTTGGGCCCTGCCACGACCTCTTGCAGACAGAAGTGCATCGGTGAACAGGTGTCTCCCCGGGAGGGGATGGAGGAGTCAGGGAAGACCTCAAGGTAAAAGTGAAGCTGAAGCTTCTAGAAGACATTCCAGGGCTGGGCTTAACAGAGGAGGAGGGAAGCATGTTGTCAAGACAAGGGGCAGGAATAGCTTAGTTCTGGGAGATGTGAGTGCCTGGTCTGGCATTGCCAGAACTCAGGTTGTGAGGATAAGAAGTGACAGGTGAAGGGAGAAAGAGACTGAGAAAGAGGCTAGAATCAACTTCAGTCTGAAGATACGTCACTGCTGAAGGGCTTTAAACAGGGAAGTGGTATGGCCACTCCACGTTGTAGTAATCTTGGGGACTGCCAGATGGGTGTCAATGCAGTGGCCAGCCCCGTAACGGGCCCAGGTGAGGCTCCTATATGGAGTCTACAAAATATGCAGCTGGTTATTAACAGGGATTGATGACAGAGTGGTGGGAAGGGGGCCTGGGGGTCAGGGTAAATCATCCTAGGTTTTTGGTTTGAGTGATGGGGCACTTAGGGGCCTAAGAACTCAGGAGAAAGGGCTCTACTGGGGAAAAGAAGACTACGCTAGTTCTGGACATCTAAGTATGAGATTTGCAGGACATCTTATTTATCCACACTTTACCTTTACCCTTGATTGAAAGGGTGATTACATAAACACACGCAAAATAAAAATATATGTGGGAAGTAAAACTAGAAAGATCAGAGGAAGCTAGGAATTAATACAAAAAACATGTACTGTAAGGCCCTTGCACTTATATTAGAAGTGGGTCACAAACGCTTCCTAACAGGCAACACGGATACAACTAGGATCAGTTTACACAACCTGGGGACTAAAATGAATTTTAAAAAGCCATAGAAACAAAAATGCCCCCAGTCCTCAGCCTTTACCTAAACTGCGTATGAGAAATAAGGCCTCTGGGGGACTGAAAAAGGAGGAGGCTGTGTGATAGAATAAGCAAGCTCTTCAGGAGCGCGTCCTCCAGTGAATGCCACTGCGCATTTCACACAGCTGTTAATTGCAACCTTCTCCAGTGGAGGCACCTGGCATAAGCAAGCCGTTCACGAAACCATTGGGCAGGGCCACAAGTGTGACCTTCAGGCTTCATCCAGGGATAGATTTGAGAATTTGCAGAAGGGTGTGAAGAGTGGAAATCCTCCCTGTATACCCTTTCTCTCCATAGAATCTTTCAGAAATACCAAAAAGCAGCAAGTTCATGGCCACCCTGTCCAACAAACACCTGAAAAACCGTTACTCCACCAGCCAAGCAATAGGCTCGCTAGGTTGGTTAGGGCTTCGGGGAAAGTGGAATGACCAAGTGTGAGGATCGTTAACGTCGAACCCAACCGGCCAGGTGCAGTGGCTCACGCCTGTAATCCCAGCACTTTGGGAGGCCGAGGCAGGTGGATCACAAGGTCAGGAGATTGAGACCATCCTGGCTAACATGGTAAAACCCCATCTCTACTAAAAAATACAAAAAATTTGCCAGGTGTGGTGGCACACACCCCGTAGTCCCAGCTACTTGGGAGGCTGAGGCAGGAGAATTGGTTGAACCCAGGAGGCAGAGGTTACAATGAGCCAATATCCTGCCATTGAACTCCAGCCTGGGCAACAGAGCAAGATTCCGTCTCAAAAAAAACAAGTGGAACCAACCGTGTGCCTCATGGAAAGCCTCTGATGCTCCGAAGAGAGGTGGGAGATGACTGCAGGAAGGTGGTCACAGGGCCTAGAGTGTGGGAGGGAAGTTTGGCTTGGCCTTCTATTCTTGGCAACATCCGGATGTAAGTGGATGCTGAAGGTGCTTAAGATGGCTCAGGGCGGGATGTGGAGCAGCTGGCTGAAGACAAAACCTGGGGCAGCCTGCATTTCAGTGGCAGGTGTGAAGAGGTTCCACCAATGCAGGGGGGAGGGAGGGAGCAGAAATCCTGGAAGCTGAGCAGAGAGATTGTTTCAAGAAGAGTTGGTGTGTACCTATGGTAGCTGCCTTTAATCTCTCTGTAAGTGGGTGTTTTTGATAAGGTAGTATCAGCTGCTATAACAGATACATCCTAAGTATCTAATGGCTTCATCCAGTGTGTGTTCATTTCACACATGAAATATAAGGTCCAATCAGCTTGGGCATAGTCGCAGGGGTATTCTGCCAGCTTCAGCATGTACTTCCAAAGCCATCCTGGTTTGTCAACTTTTAGTCTGGAGAAGAGAGAAGATGGCGTGTGTGGCAGTCTCCTAGGATTCGTGTAATAGGAGTCACAACACGTTTGGTGGCTTAACACAATAAATGGCTTCTCTCACAGTTGTGAGGCTAGAAGTCTGAAATGAAAATCCCAGGGCCAGGTTCCTTCTGAAAGCTCTGCAGAATCCTTCCTGGCCTCTTCCCAGCTTCTGGTAATTCCAGGAAATCCTTAGTGCTCCCTGATTTGTGTGTGCTTACCCCCAGTCTCTACCTCCAACTCCTCCATTTCCCCTGGGTCATCTTCCCTGTCTCCCTACACATGCCCTTCTTAGTAAGGACATTAGTCACTGGATTTAGGGTCCACCCTACTCCTGTTTGGCTTCATCTTAATATATATCTTAATTATATCTACAAAGGTCCCATTTCCAAGTAAGGTTCCGTTCACAAGTACTGGGGGTTAGGACTTGACCATAATTTTCTGAGGGACACAGTTCAAGACAACAGTGTGTATGAGGTTTTGTGGGTCATATATCACTCTGCCCACACCCCTGTGGTTCAAACTTAGCTATGTAGCTATACCTGCAATACACAGAAGGCTGAGGAACGTTGCCCCCCGTGCCCAGGAGAAAGAGGAAAGGCAGCAGGAGGGCTGCTAGTCAGCTCCACCATACCGCAGGGCAGGGGAGTGGGGAAGCAAATTTGGAAGCAGCAGGGACAGAATCAAGGCTGTCATGAGGGGCAAATGCAGCCAGGGAATGCATGCTCTGGGGGAGAATTCTGGATTTAAAGAGAAACCAAGTTAAGAGGAAGATGCACGGTTAAGGGGAAGCTTGTGCAAAATGAGACAACTTTGAGTATGTCTGCAGGCAGTAAGAAGCCAGGGGGAAGGAAGCAAATACAGATACGTGGGGGCAGAGAGGACGGATGGAGACTCTTTAGCGGGGGTGGAACAAAAAACACTAGGGAAGAAATCAGCACACCCCTGAAGCCAAGTATGGAGAGGCGCAAATCCTGTGAAATACCAAATGCTAAAAGACAAGACACTGGGGTTTGCTTGGCTTTCTAAGCCTGTTACCTGATTTCCTTAAGGCCTAACCTGAGGCATGTTCGTTTTGCACAGCTTACTGTGCATATTCATGTATCTATCCTACACACATTATACACAGATATGTCAGGAACTTCTCTCTTCCAAGCACATTCCCAAGGAGCTAATCCTGAGAGTTCTTGCAGAAATGTTGGGTCAACCAGAAGACTGCTTGCTGGCAATGCACTAAAACAGTAATTAATACTTTGGCATCGTGTAATTATGTATCTGCTGCAGAAAGAACAGTGGGCAAGTCTGGCTCTTCCCGGCATGGCACCACAGCCCTAAGAGGCTGTGATGCACAAACCTGCACACTTAGGGTGAGGAAGATGTCTGCAGGGTCTGTCCCTAAACAGAACACCACTTTACCCTTTCAAGTGTCAGAATCCTGACGGCTGTGACATGTAGAGGTGGCCTGTGTGTGAACAACTGGTCCTCACGCAGAGGGAGAAAGGGCACAGTTGTCCAATCACCAACAAAACCAGCCTTGTGGCCTGAATGAAAGTTAGCCTGTTTGAGAGCCTACGCATAAGCTAAATAATTAAGTAACCATTCCAGAAAACAGCATGAAAATTGTTTTTTTGGTCTTCTGACATTCATTCAATGTTTTCTATGGGCAAAAGCAACTTGTGAAAAGCATGGCATTCAAAGTGCCATACTGAACAGCTGTTTTTAATGACTCCGTGGAAAACCGCGAGGGACTGTTGATGAGTGTAAACCAGAAGGTATCCAAGACAGGTCTCAATTGATTCAAAAGTTCATTTTGCCAACTCTAAGGAATGCCTAGAGATAAAAACATGGAATCACAGATACAGTCCATGGTCTGTGCCTTTCTTCAAAGATGAATTTGAGGCTTCAACATTTAAAGGGGAGAAGTGGGCTGGAGGGGAAAGAGGGAGGGTATGGTAGCCCACATACTGCAAGAGAAAAGGAGCAGGTAGGGAAATAGTCAATATTCACATGGGGCTCAGTAAACCAGTACTTTCCATAAGAAGATAAGCTGAACCCAGAGTAGCTCCCAGGGGAGATATTTAACCATTTATCTGCTGCTATTTGCTTGGGAACAAAAGGAAAGGCAGTTTCTTGCATGACTGAAGTTTCAGCTTATTTTTTTTCCGCTTTGGCTTAATAAATTGGTGTCCCAAACTTTTATTTTTATTTTTCACAGGGGGGATAATATTACTAATGGTAATTATGTTTATTGTTATAGTAATACTTATTGAGCATTTATTATATGCCAGGAACTGTGCTTAACATTTTATACACTTTAAAGCATTTAATCCTTCTACTAACCTTATCACAGATAAGGCCTCTTATTATCACCGTTTTACTGAGAAGGAAGGCACAGAGATGTTGGGTATTTTGTTCAAGGTCCCACAGCACGATAAGTCACAGGGGCCAAGACCTGAATCCAGCTTGTGCTTCTCCAGCATCTGTGCTATTAATCAGTATATAACTTGCTCTACTCACAAGTGTTCTTATCTGTTTCACATACTGGGTCTCTGTTACAAGGTTTCATTTAAAGAAAGGGTCTGGAAAGTGCGTAATACAGCCTTTTTGTTTTGTTTTAGACGATCTTAATAGACCATGTGTCCTTGAAATGCTGGTGGCAATGATGGCCTGCCTGCTCAGAATCACAAAAAACATGACAAGGGTGTGGTGGGACAACCACCACACAAAAACTTTGACACAGAAAAGCAGCAAAACAGGAGTGAAAAACAAGCAGAGAGATGAATCAGTGTGAAAACAGGCTGCATGTATCTGATTTTTGCAGGCAGGCCTGGTGGCCCACAGTCGGGAAAGAGCTCTCCCTCTGCGATTTTAAATGCCTCTTTATTATTGCCTGGGATACCGCTGGAAAAGAAAAGCAAGGGTCCAGGAGCTGGGTGGGAAAGCACAGTTCAGCACAGAGGGTCAGGGCAGGCTCCAGGCCCAGCAATGTAGTGCTAGGCTTCTTGTGCAGCTGAGCTCCCTGGGAGCAGTGACCTTGACTTCACGGCTAAGACTTGCAAGAAAAAGAGAAAAAAACAAAAAAACCCACAACTGTGTTTTTTTGAATGCCTGAGAGCCTGGAGGCTTTTTAAAAGGCTTTGTTGAAAAAGGACTTTTTCTGTGTTACTTAGAGACAACCATTGCTTCCCAAAATACAATGTAAAAAAAAAATTGCAAAATTCGAGAGCTGGAAAGAATATTACAGGCTGCCCAGTGTGCCCCAAAGCAACTAAATTATCACTGTAAACTATGTGAACACACACACACACACACACACACACACACACACACGGGCCTTTAGAGTATGCTGACTTGAATTCAGCATATTGCCCACATCTAATCTGGTAAGAATACAGTTCTAGGGTCCAGAGCTAATATCTGGCAGCATTATTGGCTAAGATGAATTATATTACACAGTGGAGTCTAAAGCAGCTCAGCAATACTATCAGAAAAGTTAATCACACACCCTTTTATATCAGTCCAAAAGTTCATGTAGCCCTTTCATATGCAAGCCATCTACACTGTAGTGCAAATTTTATTTTACCTTGCATCATGTGTTTATTATAAACTTAAATATATTTACTATCTCTAGTGGTAGCAGCAGCAGGAATAATCATATTTTGATAATTACTGTTGATAACTAGCATTTATTAGTTGCTTTCCATAAGGCAGGCAAGTACTTGTATAAACATTTCAAATGCACTCGATTCGCACACAATGTTTAATGCTTTTGCATCAATTATGTTTTACTTATTTTATCACCATTCCTCCCCATAACCCACTACAGTGTGAATTCCATAATGACAGAGGTTCAGTGGTTTTTGTCTTCATTACTAAGCCTTCGGGTCCCAGAACACTGCCAGGCACATAGTAGGCATGCAAATATTTTTTGAGTTGAATTAATTAATCTTATCCTCACAATGACTATAAGGGATAGGGACTGTTAGAATTCCTAACTTACAGACAAGGTCACTGGGGCACAGAATGGTTAAGTAACTTGCTCGGGGTTACACAGGTAAGTACACAGGTTGCTCGAGGTTAAGCCATAAAATTGGGATTCAATCCTGGGCCATTTGACCCCAAAGCCTGTACTTTTGGCTTATTCCTAGCATTTCTTTCTATTTTAATAATGACAATAGCTAATATGTACCAAGTGCTTACTATGTGGCAGGTACTACACTGAATGCCTTCTGTGCACCCTCTCATTAATGTAACAGTTCTACAAAGAAGGCTATTATTATTTTAATCACAGAGATGAGCAAACCACATTTTAGAAGGATCCTGCACCTCAATCAAAGTCATTCTGTAAATTGTGCGGCTAGAATTCAAACCCAGGCCCACGTGAATTCCAAGTGCATGCTCATAACCACTGCTCCATTCTGTGTCCTGAGCCATGTTTCCTGTGGAGAGCTACTGTGCACTTTAGCTATGGGTCTCCCTTGGCTACTCTTAAAAAATTTTATTTTAGATTTGTATCTAATATTGAAATGTTCATACTATCTTTCTTTTTTCATAACCCATATAAAGTTTGGGTAAGTGAAAGGCAGTGCCCCCGGTCTGAAGGGTGAAGGTGAACTGAACCAGGGCCATCAAAACCATAGCCAGCTATGAAAGGAGGAAGTGGTGCCACCTGTGACTTTAGATTTGTGATGCATAAAACCCTTAGAAAGGAATTCTGGAAAATCACTTTCCTTTGGGAAGGTACCGGAGGGATGAGTCAGAGGGAACCTGCAGAGCTAGGGAGGGCTAGAGATGTGAAACTGATCCCAGTCAGGTTGGTTGGCTCTGCCAGCTGACAGGCAGGCAGGCAGTAGTGGGAGGTGCCCAGGGTGGGCAGCATTTAAAACAAAGGCACGGGCTGGGCGTGGTGGCTCATGCCTGTAATCCTAGCACTTTGGGAGGCCAAGGCAGGTGGATCATGAGGTTAGGAGATTGAACCATCCTGGCCAACATGGTGAAACCCTATCTCTACTAAAAATACAAAAATCAGATGGGCGTGGTGGTATGTGACTAATCCCAGCTACTTGGGAGGTTGAGGCAGGAGGAGAATCACTTGAGCCCAGGAGGAAGGGGTTGCAGTGAGCCAAGATGGCACCACCGCACTCCAGCCTAGTGACAGAGCAAGACTCCATCTCAAAAAACAGAACAAAACAAAAAACAAAACAAACCCAAATGCATGAAGCCTGAGTGCCATGGCTCACGCCTGTAATTCTAGTAGCACTTTAGAAGGCCAAGGTGGGAGGATTGCTTGAATCCAGCAGTTCATAACCAGCCTAGGTGACATAGGGAGACCCAGCTCTATAAAAAATAAAAATAAATTAGCCAGGTGTGGTGGTACATGCCTGTGATCCCAAGTACTTGGGAGGCTGAGGTGGAAGGATCACTTCAACTGGTCAAGGCTTCAGTGAGCCATGATCATGCCACTGTACTCCAGCCTCGGTGACAGATCCAGACCCTGTCTCTAAAAAAAATTTTTTAATAAAAAAGTTTTCAGAAAATAAAACAAAGGGATGAAAGAACCCACTTTTCATCCCTTGAAGGGCAGGATGGCATACTAAGGGAAATGTGCTGCTCACCACTCAGGCTCACACGCAGCCACTAACCTGTGAGCTGCTAATTCAACTCATTTCTTGATGGGTTGGGTTTTGAAGAGCGATACAAGCAACCTTAACATCCAAGTGGCAGACACTGTGCCTGCGGCCTGCTTGGAGAGCCAGAAGGAACTCAAAGGTCACTGCTGTACAGTTCTTCTGCAGCTACAGAGAAGAACACATCAGGAGCAGGATGGGGGCTTCCTGGGGAGCTTAGATTTGGGGAAACTGCTGAAACACAGTTCTCAGGGGGAACCAAGTCCCACTGGAGCTGGCAACTGAAAATGCTCTTTATGCTCTAGGTTTGGAGCATCTTATCTGACTTCTGGCATCTATGGCTAACCTAACAAGACTGAAGGGAAGAAAACGGATCACAGCCTGCAGGGGTCCAGGAAGCTGAGCTGACCAGCTCAGTCTTTCACTGGTTACTAATTTAGTGGTTCCCGAATTTCAGAGCTGGAAAATACCATTGAAATCAATTAGTAAGATCTTGCTAACTCCACTGGTTCTTTAAAGCAGGAAACCGGCTCAGAGAGTGAAGTGAATTCCCAACTGTTATGCAGTTTGCTACAGGACAAGATTGTGATTTATCTCTGGACTCCCAGCCCAGTGTTTTTCCCACTGCTGTCTCACTGAGGCAGCCAAGGGCAAAGATACACACCTGCTTGCTGGAAACCTTTCTTTCTTTCCTTTCCTTTTTTTTTTTTTTTTTAAATTTTTAAAAAATATTTTTGCCCAGGCTGGAGTGCAGTGCTGTGATCAAAGCTCACAGCAGCCTCAATCTCCTGGGTTCAAGCGATCCTCCCGCCTCAGCCTCCTGAGTAGCTGGGACTACAGGTGTGTGCCATCATATCTGGCTCATTTAAAAATTTTTTTGTAGAGATGGGATCTCATCATGTTGACCAGGCTGGTTTCAAGCTCCTGAACTCAAATTATTCTCCCTCTTCAGCCTCCCAAAGTGTTGGGATTATGGGTGTGAGCCACCATGCCCGGCCAGGAAACATTTGTTTCTATAGCTATACTTCTTTTTTTCCAATAATGGTTGAAAGTTTCAACCAAGGAGAAAATAAGTTCTTGGCAATCCCCCAAGATAGTAGAGGCTCAGCAAACTGTTCATGGATAAAGAGTGAGACCCAAGGATTATTTCATCCTAGGAATAGCTGATGTTGCAAGCAGATACAAAGCAAAATCTTGGAAAGGGGTAGGTGGGTCCTCCAAACACAGGTTATGGCCCCGGCTCTGGTGAGAGTCCTGCCACCGGCTATCTGTGGGAACTTGAGAAAGAAAGACAATTTCTGTGAGCTTCACTTTCCTTATCAGTAAAAAAAGGAATCTGGACTAGATGGGTGGCTAGTCCCACAGTGGCTCCAAGCTCAAGGATTCTGATGCAGTAAGCCTGAGAATAGGGGCCCTGCCATTATTATTATTTTTTTAAATCCCATAGGTGGATACATGAATATCTGCCCTGGGTTGACAGAGGGATGGGAGGATGGATAGATGTATTTGATGAAAATTGCTAATTGCAGGATCTAGGTCGTAGGTATACAAGAGTGACTCAACTATTACATACGTTGGCAAAAGTCTCCCAGGTGATTCTGATGTACAGGAAAGTCTGGCATCCTCTGGACCGGATGCCAGCCTCAGACTGAGTTCAGGGGGTTCACAGTCCCTTGGAGCAGCCCCGGGTGCCACCTTGGGAAAAGGGAGCTGGTGTGAACCTCAGCCTTGTTCCAGATTTTAGTCAGGCAGCTCCACCTTGTTTGTTTATACACAGTGAGAATTTGTGGAAGATTCTACCAGAAAGTGTACTAACAATGGTCCCACTGCTTAACATATATAAACCACTTTACAAGATGGTTTTTAAGGCCTTACATAGATCCAACTGTTTATGAATTCACAAAATTACTTAAGGTTTGGTGTGCAAGATGGAATGCTTCAAAAATTATTATTCTATATAAACATTATGTGCGTGCACACACACACACACACACACACACACACACACACCCTCCCTCTTGGTTAAGAGTCAGGCAGGACAGGAGTGTTCAAGCTCAGATCTCATGGCCACTGCAGCAATAGCTGCCACTGAGCATGCCAGGGCCCAGTCTGCACCTCCTCGGCCTCATCCTCCACCTCTCTCTTTCTTTGATCTATTTCTGTCTAGTCCTCAACTATAAAAGGTACATTCCTGGTTCAAGGCCGTATTGTCTGTTCTCACACTGCTGAAAAGACATACCCGAGACTGGGTAATTATTTATAAAGAAAAACAGGTTTAAGTGACACATGGTTCCATATGGCTGGGGAGGCCTCACAATCATGGCAGAAGGTGAAGGAGGCGCAAAGGCGTGCCTTCCATGTGGAGGCAAGAGAGCGTGTGAAGGAAACTGCCCTTTATAAAACCATCAGACCTCACTAGACTTACTCGTTATCATGAGAACAGCATGGGAAAAATACTCCCCCATATTTCAATTACCTCCCACCTGGTCCCCTCCCACGACACGTGGGATTATGTTACAGGAACTATAGTTCAAGATGAGATTTGGGTGGGGACAGAGCCAAATCATATCAAAGGCCTTTGCTGTTTCATCTGCCAGAACATCTTGCCTCGCCTCCTTTAGACCTTACTCTAAGGCTCTCTCCCCCGTGACACCTTCCCTTGCTGCCACATCTGAAACTGCAACCCACCCCTGACTACTAAGTCCCTTCCCTTGCCCTGTTTCTCTTTGGAAATCATCACCAATAGCATACTCAACATTTTACGTATGTGCCTTGCTTATTTTTAAATTATTATTATTATTTTTTCTTCTTTTACTTCCTCTAACACAGATCATAGGAAACAATGAAGTGTTTTTTTTTTTTTTTGAGACCGAGTCTCACCCTGTTGCCCAGGCTGGAGTGCAGTAGCACAATCATGGCTCACTACAACCTTCACCTCCTGGGTTCAAGCAATTCTCCTGCCTCAATCTCCCAAGTAGCTGGGATTATAGGCATCTGCTACCATGCCAACCTAATTTTTTAATCTTTAGTAGAGACGGGATTTCTCCATGTTGGCCAGACTGGTCTTGAACTCCTGAACTTGTGATCCACCTGCCTTGGCCTCCCAAAGTGCTGGGATTACAGGCATGAGCCACCGCGCTGGGCCCGCCTTGGTATTCTGTCTTTCCAGACTGGTCTGTAATCTTCCTGAAGGGGTTATTCTGTTCATGGCTATGTTCCCAGTGTCTTCGACAGTGTCTGGCATGAGACATATCTGGGGAAAGAACGAAGGGCTGAACCATGCTTGTGCCGTATGCACATCGTCTGTAACCTCCATGGCAATCTAGAAGAGTAGGAACCAGCTCCTTCCACAAATGGGAAAGCAAGGTATTTTCCAGAGGGGTGAGGGCCAACTTTTCCAAACCCTAGCACCTGGGGTCATCCCATTTCACCACTCTACCTCCCACAACGCTGGCTCACTTCCAAGGGCTGACTCGTTTCTCCCACCCTTCTTGTACTAACGGCTAAACCATATTTGGGCCCAGAGAGTTTATTATCTTGTTTAAACAGAGAGGCTAGAGTTGAAAATGAAATGCCCATGTTGTTCGGTTAACTCCTTGGAGCAAACAGATCATCTGATAACTGTACACCGCGCACCGGTAAGGACTGCTTAGTGGATATCAACATCCCGTCATGAAACAAGGCCTCTGTAAAGCATTGTCTGTTGGTGGTGGCTCAATGAGGATTCCACTTCACAAAAACAAGTATGATCCCAGCCAACATTTGTATCACCAAATGACCCCCAGTGCCAAACATTCAAGCACTATTCACAATCACAAGGACACCGTGAAATAATACAGCAAAGGGCTTAGCGTGTAGAGCCCTGCTGCAATCGATTCTGACCTGTGAAGCAATCCTGTTGATGCCGCGTACCGGCACGGCCATTCCTGAGGCCAAAGAACAGGATTACAAACGTGTGCCTTGAACCCAAGGCAGCCTCCACTCAGTAAACCCCCGAGCTTCGTGTGTCTCCTGAAACGCCTGCCTTGCCTGTCACACTACTTTGGAAATGGATGCCTGACTACTGCCTACCTGGGCTGACTATGAGTGCAAGAGGACAGAGACCTTGTCTGCCTACTTTATAGTAGCTTTCCCAGCACAGTGCAAAGCAGATGCCTGGCTCACAGAAGGCATATAAATATTTGTTGAATCCTGCTCCTACCATAACATTTTACTCAGCTTACACCTTATCTTCTGACTATATAATGTGTGCACAATGAACTGTAAAAGCTTATCACATATAAACAGAGGATGGATTGAGGTGTATATATAAGTAATCCATTCATAATAGTTATTTCAAATCCTATGCCAAGGATGACATCCAGGGGAATAAATGAACTCAAATAAAAAACATACTGAAGAACTGCAGTTTGAGAGCAGGTAAGAGACAAAACTATTAAACTGAACTGGTATATCAGTTAAAGATCTTTACAGCCTAACTATGACAATTTAAAAATAACTGCAAAAGAACAGAAGTTGTTAAAACATCCTGCATACAGTCACACCCTGCCTGGTGAATGTAATCTTTCTCCTTTAGCAATGAAATCAGCCTTGCTTTCTATGACGAACTCTCCAAATATTTGGTATGCTGTTTACTTGTAGGCTCTTTCATTATTCAAATGTGTTCCTCTCCAAGATGAGAGTGGATCTTAGTGAGTCAGCTCTCCACTACCTTTGACAGCTAAAGCTGAACTTCCTGCATCTCTCCTAAAACTAAAGTGACAAAATTAAGGTAACAAAAGAGGTAATTGGTCTTTGGGCTTTAAAAATGATAGTGACATCCAAGTTGTAACTTCATCAGAACAAAAGGGAAATCAAAAATTGAATAAAGACACTACTACTAATTGAACCTAATATGAATTCCCTTTTCAATGCCACTGGTGGACCAAACTGTTAACCGTCTACCAAAATCAATTCCCTTGGGCCTGGGTACACAACTTAGACTACATTTCCCATCAGCCTTCTTTGCTTCTCAGTAGAGCCATATAGTTGGGTTCTAGCCAATAGAATGCACACAGAAGTGATGTGTGCCTCTTCCAGGCCTCGCTCCTAACACCCTCCACACTCTTGTCCCCTTCTGTCTCACTGGATGGAGATGCCTCAAGAGCCCTTAGAAGCTGAGTTAAAAATGACAGAGCCTCCTTCAGCCTAGGTTGACTGCCCGCAAGGGACAAAGGCACCGCTTCTGTAGACCACTGAACTTCGGGGTCTGTGATCTCTACATTTAGCCCAACTGATGCACTGTCTCACAGCAAGAGACATTTGTACCCTTCATTATGCAAACTGCAAAACCATTAAACTCTTACATAAAGGCAAAAATGAAAATAGTCACGTTATTTCTTTAAGATCCTCAAAGTCAGAGAAACAATGTTTTGCTGGGTGTGATGGTTCATGCCTATAATCCCAGCACTTTGGGAGGTGAGGCAAGAGGATGGCTTGAGTCCAGGTCCAGTAGAGTGAGATACCAACTCTATAAAAAATAAAAATTAGCTCAGCATGGTGCCACATACCTGTAATCCTAGCTGCTCAGGAGGCTGATATGGGAGGATGGCTTAAGCCAAGGAGTTTGAGGCTGCAGTGAGCTATGATCGTGCTACTACACTCCAGCCTGAGTGACAGAGTAAGGCCCTGTCTTGAAAGGGAGGGAAGAGGGGAGAGGGGAGAGGAGAGAGGGGAGAGGGGAGAGGTGGGGGGGGAGAGGGGAGAGGTGAGAGGGGAAGAGAAAGGGGAGAGGGAGAGGGAAGGGGGAGGGGAGGGGGGAGAAGGGGGAGGGGAGGGGGGAGAAGGGGGAGGGGAGAGGGAAAGGGAGAGGGGGGAGGGGAGAGGGGAGGGGAGGGAGGGGAGGAAGGGGAGGGGGGAGGGGAGAGGGGAGAGGGAGAGGGGGGAGGGAAGAGGGGGAGGAGGAGAAAGAGAGAGAAAGGACAGAGAGAGAGATATTTCATTGGCACCTGGAAAAACTTAGAACAACATCCTTGCTAGGTGGAATGCACAGCTATTTTCATGAAAAACCCACTACTTTCTTCAGCAGCTTGCTGCATCTGGAAACAGTTCTCCTGATCAGTATGACATCAACAGGAGCAGCTAACCCTTACTGAGCAAGTACCACACACCTGGCTCTGTGCTAGGGCCTTCCAGGCATCTGCTCCTCTAATCCTCACCTGAGGAGTGAGTACTATCATCACCTCCCTTTACAGTTGCCAACACTCAGTACAGAAAACATGAGATTGGCCCAAGGCCACACACAGTAGTGGCAGAGCCAGGATTCAGCTCGGGCCACCTGAGTCCAGAAGTCCTGCTCTTAACCACCACCCCACCTGCCTGTGGCTGTCACTTCTATCTCAGACTCATGGACAGCTAGCCTTACCACCCTACCCCTTATCTGTCAAAACCTGAAGATCTCTCTTACATTAACAAAAGTTATCTTTCCATGTGGCTGAAAAACTCTAGCTCTTCTGAGTTTTCCTCATCTTTTCCAGCAGTTGCAAATCTCTTTACTCCAGTCTCTCTTTTGAAGGTTCCTGCTCATCTATGCACACGTTGAATCACCTAGAGAGGCACTTCGTGGGTAAAATAACATTAATAATAGTACTTCCCCAAATGGGTTGATGTTAGGATTAATGAGGTTATTCATGTACAATTCATGTAAAGCCCTAGAAACTAATAACAGTACTTACTATGGACAATGTAAGCCAGCCAGTCAGAAGCAGTAGCTATTATTTGCCTTACCTCTCAAGTACTGCAGCCTATGATTAGATGAGGTTCTGGTGTCTGTATCACACTACTGACCAGATTAAATTTACCATCTAAATACACTTTTTAAAAAATGTGAGCCATTGATAAGCTGTCTCCCCTATGCTGCTAGTTTTCTTTCTTTTTGTTTGTTTTTTTTTTGGTGACAGTCTCACTCTGTCACCCAGGCTGGAGTGCACTGGTATAATCATGGCGCACTGCAGCTCAACCTCCCAAGCTCAAGTGATCCTCCTGCCTCAGCCTCCTGAGTAGCTGGGACCATAGACATGTGCCACCATGCCCAACTAATTGAAAAAAATTTTTTTTGTAGAGACAAAATTTCTCACTTTGTTGCCCAGGTTGGTCTTTAAGTCCTGGGCTTAAGCGATCTTCCCTCGTTGGCCTCCTATAGTGCTGGGATTACAGACGTGAGCCACCGTACCTCTCTGGCTGGTTTTTCTCTTTTCAACAGGTGGGAGACTTTACCTTTACTGAGGTTCAGCTTCATCTGGTATTTACCCATTTCCCCAGGCACTAAAGGACTTTTGGAATCCTGCTAGTTCATCTTACTTGGTTTCACATCACCTGCAAATTAGATGATTAGGCCTGGAAGTCTATCGAGTGAGCCGAACATAGGGCCTTGGCTTCTCCGCTAGAAAGCTCTGTCCTGACGCTGATCACTGTTCTACCCTAGCTCAGCAACCAGGCATAGAAAAGGTGACTATCTCGATCACAATAATCTCATGCCTGCATTTCTAGGTGCAAATATTCTATTTCTACGAACTTCATGAGACTTCCCAGCTGAGCTTCTCAGTGGGCTAAGAGAAACGGGACGTGTTTAAAGGCACAGCTTGGTTGGAATGGGAAACCACAGTACCTACACTTTCCCAGAGGCCCAACAGCGAGAGATGGAAAGTCCGCACAGGGGCATATCCGACCCATTCTAGGTAAGGGAATGGAGGGCCAGTACAGGGTGGGATGCTTCAGAACCACCCCGCAGGAAGAGGAGGCTGACATGTGGAGCTGGATCACACTAGAAATTCTCACCCCAACTCCTACTCTTGAGTGGAACAGGGCCTAAGTTCAAGAACGTCAGGCTGGCAGAAAGGAATCAGCAGCCAGCTGGCCCAGGTGTAGGCAGGCCCCCTCCCCGCCCCCGCCCCCGCCCCACCGCAGGTAGCAGGCTGCAGAGTGGAATGGGAAATGCGGGTTCCAGGAGCTTTCCCTGGGTGTGGTGTCTGGCTGCAGCAGGACTGCTGAGACTGCCTCATAGTGCGGCTGCAATCTGATGCTTTGCCCCTCAGGCCAGGAACAGCTAAAATGTTTAAATCCTGAGGACAGATTGGCTTTTTCCTGGCTCTCTCAGATGCCCAGGGATAGACTTTCGAGCGGTGATTCTGAAACTTGAGCATGTATTGGAGTCACCTGTAGGACCTGCTAAACACAGATTGCTGGGTCCACCCACTGAGTTGCAGTGGGCAGTGATCAGCTCTCCTAACAAGTTCCCAGGTGATGCTGCTGGCAGTTTGGAGATCATACGTTGAGTACCACTAATTCAGAGCAAGAGGTGTCAGGAAGAGCTTCAGAAACACCCATGAGAGGAGGTTCAGAGAGACAAGGGCCTCTCAGGTGCCCTCTCTGTGGACCACAAGTGGCTTGACAGGAAAAGTAGAGACTGTTTTGTTTCATCACTTGGTTTCTGTCTCTGCCTGTATTTGCGATCATTTGGTAGCATTATTATCCTTCTGCTAATCCCTTCTACAGGTTATTGGTATAGCTAAGGGTTACATGAAATACACACTAAAAAGATGGGGAGGAGGCTCTGCAGAAAAAAAGGGAGAAACAGCAATTCAACTTCCACAGTGGAGAAGAGAGGTGACTTTGGTTTTTCTCTGTTATTTTTCAAATACATGTCAAAGAAAGTGAGAGGAATGGTGTATTTAATAAAGTTAATGGCAGACGATCAAATATATTTCTGAACTCACAGGATGACTGGTATCAGAGCAAGAGGTCACTGGTATGTGTGCACAGATAAACCACTTATTAGCAAAAAGGAGCTTCAGAAAGGATCCGGCCACTAGTGAAATCCATAAACATAAAAAGAAATGAATAGTTCTCTGCATTCCCTTGGCTTGGAGTCAGTTCCATAATATTTCATTACTTTACCACCAGCAAAGGGAAGAAACCTGGAGAGAATATGTCACAGATGTGGAACGGATTTTGAATTTAGAAACGTCAAGTCCCGTTTAATACCTAACTCCTGTCCTTAGGAACGTTCAGACTTGTCAAAGCCACCCGCGTTTGAACTAATAGAGACAGCTTTAACTCTAATAGGGGGTAACTGTGGAAAACTAAAAAGGAGTGAAAGTGAACGAAAACCATCCTGGCTGGACTTCACTGGCTTCATTGAGGCACAATTCATGGAATGGCGTTCAGTCCTGTCCTACAGAACAAATTAATGAACACATTCTACCCTTTCCTAGGAAGATTCACAAGCCTGAGAAGATGACACTCTATTCCCAGGAGTCTGTGGACTCATTTTGAAAAAGTCAGTGAGGGCTGGGCGCAGTGGCTCATGCCTGTAGTCCCAGCACTTTGGGAGGCTGAGGCAGGCGGATCACAAGGTCAAGAGATGGAGACCATCCTGGCCAACATGGTGAAACCCCGTCTCTACTAAAAATACAAAAATTAGCTAGGCGTGGTGGTGCGCGCCTGTAGTCCCAGCTATTCGGGAGGCTGAGGCAGGAGAATTTCCTGAACCCAGGAGGTGGAGGTTGCGGTGAGCCGAGATCGTGCCACTGCACTCCAGCCTGGCGCCTGGCAATGGAGCGAGACTCTGTCTCAAAAAAAAAAAAAAAAAAAGAAAAAATAAAAGAAAAAGTCAGTGAGACACTTGCTTCCAAAGAAGTTATAAACACAACAAAATGGAAGTCTGATTTTGTGGCAGCAATCATCTATGGGATCAGAAAATGCTTACATTCTTTTCAATAGATTATGATCAAAATGAAAACACAACCTTTATTTTAATTTTCATTTTGTGAGACAGCCTCTCACTCTGTCACCCAGGCTGGAGTGCAGTGGCGTGATCATGGCTCACTGTGGCCTTGACATCCCTGGGCTCAGGTGTTCTGCCTGCCTCAGCCTCCCAAGTAGCTGGGATTACAGGTGTGAGTCACCACACCCAGCTAATTTATATATATGTATTTTTGTAGAGGTGGAGGTTTGCCATGTTGCCCAGGCTGTTCTGCAACTCCTAGGCTCAAGTAATACTCCTACCTTGGCCTCTCAAAAGTGCTAGGACTGCAGGCATGAGCCACTGCACACAGCCGAAAACACATTTAAAATAGTCTCAGAACTTTGGGACCCTTGGAAGGAGATGGCAGCTCTTATGTTGAGAAAAATCTTTTTCTATATTATAAATGAGTGAACTGGTCCACCCATAGCTTATCTTGTTGATAACTGCAGTGCATTTAAAACAGCCTCTAAGGCAGCCTGCCACTCACTCCGTAATCCATTTTAGGTAAAAACTAAGATGGCATTGATTATAAGGTGTGCCACTATTTCGCATAAAAACACTAAGAAAAATGTTAATTAGAACTTACTGATTTAGAGATGCTAAAATGAGAAAAACGAAGCCTCTGTGAGTCTCAGCACGGATGGGAAATTCCAAGGTACGGCGCAGAGACTGTGGAAAAAATTGAACTCCCAGTCTTGGGCAGATGGTGGGAAATCACTTCCCCTCACTGTGCTTCAGTTTACTTACAGGTACACTGTGTTTAACTGGTATTAACAATGCCTACTTCCCACTCCATTACTGAGAGAATTAAATGTGGTCCTCTGTTACAGTAGTTAATACGTGCCTTGCACTTATTAGCTGTTTTAATGACACTGTTACTGTAAGTCTGGCAAGATTGGAATTAAGAATTTAATAAATCTTAAATGGTTTTTAAAACTCTGAATGACTTCACCCAGTCTCAATTGCCAAACCTTTAGACATTGTTTAAAATACATGGTAATGGCTTTGCTTCCTCTGTGCTCTTAGCTCTCTGGAGATGAAATGAAATTATCTCTAAAATGGAGTCAAAGCACCTTCCTAGGCTGAAGAATCAGTCAGAGCCCTTAGGAGCTGATGATTCAAACACAATGGGTGATAGTTTGCATATTGCTTTGCATGACATTTGCATGCTACCGGTTCATTTTTGCTTGAAGTGAAAATCTGCCCACCATCTGCTTCTTTCCGGTCCCTTATGGTCCCCTAGGTGTTGAGTTGGCTGCCTCTGCCTGGGAAGAATAAAGCAACTGGCATGCATCAAGCAGTTACTGCATGTGCCTCTGTGGCTGGTTAGCTCAGCCGAGTGGAAGGGCAAGTTCTATGAGGGCATGGACCACAGCACACGGATCAGGTACCTGTGTCACTGAGGAGTATCCCACATGGATGGTCCTACATCCTCTCTGTGGGATGGTCATTGACTCAAAAGCTCATAAAGCCACAAACAGCAGCAGCCAACTTTTCCTGAATACAGCCCCTAAGTGTGCCTATGTCTGATGGTGAACCAGATGATACGCAGCTAAGTGGCTTAGAGATTAGCTCCTGACCATCAGCAGCTTCCAAATCAAACCAGGGCTGAGCTTCTCTTTTCCCAACTGTGAATAGTTATGGGGGCAGTGAACCTCTAACAAAGATTTTTTACTCTCGAAACTGTCGAGATGTAAAGAAAGCACATGACAGCTAATATCTGCTGCCAGAACCTTCTGTAGCTCTAAGCATTTGTTTTAAACTGAGCCCTGGGATTCCTGACTGCTTGTCTATCAGTGACAATGGACCTACATTTCCACAGATATGATCGAAGCTCACTTAGCTGTTGTTTAGTGGGAATAACGGAATATTTTTATAAGCTCAAATACCTGTATTGTTAATATGGCAAACTAGACAATGATCCTTTAAGATGATATCAGTATCTATTGCTTGGGAAAGAGCTACAAACACCACTGTAGTAAGTGTCCTATAAACGATGCTTTGGATAGCTCATAGAAATACCAATGAACATTGTTCCCAGGTTTCCTGAATTATGACTTATATGTGAAAAGCAAACCCAAATAATCAACTACGAAACCCCAAATTCATATCTGGATACTCAGGCTAGAATACCATAAGCATTATTAAGCTTATTAGGTTTTAGAGATATTGTTTTATCATTAAGCTTATTATGTTTTAGAGATTTTTGATTCTTTTAAATGTTTTACAGCTTTATTAAGAATAAAAGTACCTGTGTTCCTTTTCAAATGAATGGATATCACATGTAAAACATCATACTTTTACGGACACTTAGAAACATAAGAACTTCAGTTATATTAAAATTTCCAAACCGAATTCTAAGAAACACAAAATAGCCAAAAGACGAACCTTTAAAGCACAACTTTACTTCCTAAAAGTGTCACTCCCCATGGGATAATTTTTAGAGATTATCTAGTTCAATATCACTGCCTTTACGAATGAATCGAAGTCTGGTTTGGAAATTGGCACCTAAGTACAACAGAAGGCAAGAGCTCAGAAGATGAACACTTGGGATTGGCAGGTCCCTGGACAGAGGACTGGAGCTTCCTGGGATGCAGGATTAGAAGCCCTCGCTAGGTAGGTGGTTCTGTTAAGGACCCTAATGCTTTGAAGGAAACTACGTTTAAAAATGAGAAAAAGGCATTGGGGAGGATTGGGTCTTGAAGAATAGTCAAACATAAAGGTATTCCAGCCGGGAAGTTGAGCTAACTTCTGACTCAGGTCATCTGGTGGAAGGTGCTTCCCTGAGAGGTAGGAGTGGGCCTGTGGCCAGGAGCAAGGCACTCAGTCACTTCCTCAGTCCCTGAGTGGGCCAGGAAGCAAACTCATGTTAAAGGACAGGAAACCAGACATAATGGCAAAAGGCGAACTGAGTGCAACGGCTGAATTGTCCACTTGGTCTTATTCAGTTGGAGCAGACAGAGAGCAACTGCCTCCTTTGCTGCTCCTCCGTCTCCCAAACACCTCAAGATCAGGAACTGAGCAAGAGGCCAGGGTCTGGCCCCTCAGTGTGTTTTTAAAGCCCCTGAAGACTGAAGATTCCTGTCTTGAAGCTGCTCAAACCCCGAGGCAGGAGAGACAAGGATGGGCAGCAGATGAGCTGGCTCTTTTCCCTCTGTCCCCATCCTGGAGGTACCATCCTGGCTTGCATGTGTGTCCTGGCAGGCTAACCTCCCTGGGCCACTCGTCAGCTGGCTTCCTGCTGGGGTCAGCCAATGGGAAGGTCAGGCAAGAGATGGGAGGGTGGGCAGAGATGGGAGGAGGGTGGGCAGAGAAAAGTCAGCATCTCTCTTCCCATTCCTTCCGATAGCTCCTGCCCAGTGGCCCCCACTCTCCTTGGCTCTGCTACAGCATTTCCTTCCCTGGTTCCTCAGGGTGGTCAATTCCTTCCTGGCGACCTCTACACTCCTGGCTGGTTCTCTCTACCTCCTTTATTCACAGTTGAACCATCTGAGTTGGAGTCTGTCTCCTGCCAGAACCCTGACCTGACACAGGGGAACAGCGGCCTTGGGGTAAGTGTAGCATATCTTAGCATACTTCCATATACTGGGCAGACTTTTACAAGCAAACGCCACATATATACTTTTGAAATTGACAGACCTTCAACAAACGCCAATCTTTAAGCCCCCAAAACAGCTGCTCGGTCAGTTTGCTCCTTGTTCTGTGGGATCTTCCCTGGGAAAGGCTGAGAAGGATGCTTTACTAGGAGGAATGGAGGCTGCCTCAGGCTAAGTCTCCTATTTTGTAAATGGAAGTACAATTAAGGTAAATTTCTTGATTGCCTCAAGGGAATTGGTCTTCTGGGCTGCAGAGGCAGCAGCAATAGCAAATTAAGCTGGAGACAGGGAAGGGGAAGGGGTGGGATCAGACCTCATGAAGGGCAGAGCAAGCAGGAGAGCCCACGAGAGCCATGGGACCTAGAGAGGAAGGGGAGAGGAGGGGACAGAGGAATGAGAGAGTCCTCACAGCCCTTCTGGGGAAATTGCTCATAAGTCCTGTATTTTTACTAATTTCAGAATAAAGAGTCAGTTCCTTGGAAAACGTCCCACTCTCAGGCCAGCATATTTTGTTATGATAGATGGAGAAGTGTGTGATACATAGAATATCTTTTGTAAAATCTGTAATTTAAAAATTCCCCACACCAAAAATGAAGGTTCATCAGTTATTTAAAAGACAATCACAACTGCCAGGTGTGGTGGTACAGCCTGTAATCCAGGTGGTACAGCCAGCTACTGAGTAGCTGCTGAGGTGGGAGGGCGGTTTGAGCCCAGGAATTTGAGTCTAGCCTGGGCAACATAGCGAGACCCTGTCTCTAATTTTTAAAAAATCAATGAAATAAAAACATCTTATTCCCTGGAAATACTAAATAAAGGAAGAGTTAACAGTGATCTCTTGACCAAAATTTCCTTTAGCTGAACCCAGACAAGAGGCAACCACAGCTTCTAAGGACACAGAAGAAGCTTCTGGGAGAGAACAGTGCGAAGTCACTGAGTAAAAGTGGAGTCCACTGGGGGAGTCCTCCCGGGAACCCTCTAGACACCCAAGGCACTCGAATCCCTTTCCTTCCTCCTCAGCACTCTCAACTATTATGCTCCTGCTAAGTTTTCATTGAGAAACAGTTTCTGAAGTAAAAAAAAATGTTTGAATACTACTGGTTTAGATTTATCACAGACATGAACATGAACTGCTATATACATAAACAAGAGACTGCCTTTACCTTGTAATACCAACCTGTTTTTAAATGAATTTTCATTCTGATGTAGAAGGCCTGTCTTTAATGTTTTGTAATCATTTAATTTTTTGAGACAAAATAAAAATCATCAGAAGGCATGAGAAACTGGCAAGAATCAGACAGCTCATTTGCTTACCTGCTATCCCCAGCATTTGCAACATACAGCTTCCCCAGAAGGCAAATCACAATGAGGGCCGTGCAGCCGCCAGATATATTATATGAACTCCTCTCTCGTTCTATCTGCAGATCCTGGAGACGAAAACAAGGTTAGTGTTGGATCATGCAGGGACGTGTATCAAAGGCTTTCTCACCTTCACTCTCCTGACACAGTCCACAGAGTCTGAATGTGCTTCAAGAAGGGACTAGAAAAATCTTTAGTGCTTGCTTTCCTACCACCTAATGAGCATTTTGGAGAGGACACTGGCATAAAACTGCCACATATCAGACCATCTGTGAACCAGAGAGAGGAAACAATAGATAGCAAACAGAAACAATCAGACAAAACACAAATAAAGGCCGGGCGCAGTGGCTCACGCATGTAATCCCAGCACTTTGGGAGGCCAAGGTGGGCGGATCACCTGAGGTCAGGAGTTCGAGACCAGCCTGGCCAAAATGGTGAAACCCCATCTCTACTAAAAATAAAAAATTAGCTGAGTGTGGTGGCATGTGCCTTTAGTCCTAGCTACTGGGAAGGCTGAGGCAGGAGAATCACCTGAACCCTGGAGGTAGAGGTTGCAGTGAGCGGAGATCACATCACTGCACTCCAGCCTGAGCGACAGAGTGAGACTCTGTCTACAAAAAAAAATGCAAATAAAATGTAAGTTGTATTCAGCAAATATTACAGCTTACAGAAAATTTAGTCTTTGTGAATAACATGAGCTGCCATGTGAAACATGCACTAGAGAAGCTGAGAATGCCAAGGACTTGGACCTGATCAATGTTTTGTTTTGTTTGCTTCTTTTTTGAAGACAGGGTCTGGCTCTTGTCACCCAGGCTGGAGTTCAGTGGCCCAATCTCAGCTCACTACAACCTGTTTCCCATCTCAAGCAATCCTCCCACCTTAGCCTTCTGAGTACCTGGGACCACAGGTGTGCACCACCATGCCCGGCTAATTTTTGTGTCTTTTGTAGAGATGGGGTCTTGACACATTGTCCAGGCTGGTCTCAAACTCCTGTGTTCAAACGATCTGCCTGCTTCGGCCTCCCAAAGTGCTGGGATTACAGGTACAAACCACTGCACCCAGCCTTGTTTTTTTTAGAGAGAAGCTTTGCTCTGTCACCCAGACTGGAGTGCAGTGGTGTGATCACAGCTCACTGCAGCTTTCAAATCCTGGGCTCAAGCCTCCTGCCTTAGCCTCCTGAGTTGCTGGGACTGCAGGTGTGTGTACCACACCCAGCTAACTTTTCTATTTTTTGTGGGGACAGGGTCTCACTATGTTGCCCAGGCTGGTCTCAAACTCTTGGCTTCAAATGATCCTGTCTCAGCCTCCCAAAGCACTGGGCCACCATGCCCAGTCCAGACTTGATCAGTGTTTTAAACTCCAAAGTCTTGGATAAACAGTCTCTTTTACAGACAAATTACAGAAAGATGTCTTCTATTCAACCCAGGCAGGAGTCAACCCACGACTTAGAGAGCAAAGATAGATGCCTCTGAACTCTGACCTGACTTTTCCTCTTCCCACAGCCACTGATTTACAATGGTAACACGTTCATAATAATTACCAACATTCACTGAGAACTTTCTCTACATCAGACAGCATGCTAAGGACTGACACCCAGACTCTCATTTCATCCTCACAACCATCACTGTGAACCTCACTGTTCAGTTGCAGAGAAGTGAGGTAGCCTGCCCATATTTACCTGGCCAGAGTTTGGATTCCAACCTGGTTCTCTTCCAAAGCTTGTGTTATTACCTGCCACCTGATGAGGCCTCCCCAAGAAATTAAAATTAAAAAGAGACCAGCACTTGCATCATCAAGGCATACCTGTGAAATTCTGTGTCAGTGACAGAAGCAAAGGTTCTATTACCTCAGAAAAATACGAGTTAGTAAGATACAATGAACGGCCGGCTAAATAATGCGAAACCTTCCAGTAGTAATCTACCACTTTTGGTGCAGAGGAAGGAAAATGAGGGCTGGCTAAAAGTTACAGGAAGAGAAAGAAATGGTGACGTTGATGGTGTTGTTGGCAGATCTAGGGTCAGGTCACTTTTGTAATCCTGAGAATCCCACAGAGTTAGAGGTCAGCTGCTTCAGCCAGCCTCCTCATGGAAAAGGGGGAGACAAGTCAAGAATCCAGCATTTACCAGCAGGTGCCTTGCTCTAGGGGCCACAGAAGGTAACATAAAGAGGATAAATTCCAATGGGAAACTGGAAACAGAAGAGCTTGAGCTTAGGGATATCATACTGGTTAAAGAGTATGTGGAACCCACGCATGGTAGCTAACACCCATAATTCCAATACTTTGGGAGGCCAAGACAGGAGGACCACTTGAGGCCAGGAGTTCAAGACCATCCTGGGCAACATAGTGATAGCCCCATCTCTACAAAAAATAATTAGCTGCGTGTGGTGGTGCATGCCTGTAGTCTTAGCTACTTGGGAGACTGAGGATAGAGGCTCTGTTGAGCCCAGGAGTTCGAGGCTGCAGTGAGCCATGATCATGTCATTGTACTTCAGCCAGGGTGACAGAGCAAGACCCTGTCTCAAAAACAAAAACAAAACAACACAAATAAGTAAATAGAGAAAGAACACAAAACCAGGACTTGGGAGAGACCAACACATGGAGCGAGCTGGGTAAGAGCTGAGGGGAGGGGTAGGAAAGTGTGTTGGGGGATGTCTTAGTTTATAAACAGGTGAAGAAACACTTCAATATGGGAGTGAACAGTAGCAGCAAAAGTTGCAGAAGCATCAAGCAGGGGGCAACCTTCAACGGACTACATGGGATTTTTAACGTTTACTTCAACTGTGTATAATCTGGCTTTCTTAATGGATTGTCAGGAGGCTAAATTAGCTGGCATGTGTGAGGAGCTGAGCAGGATGGCCAGACCCTTCCCACAGCCCCGAAGCTCCAGCATTGAGAGCGGCGGCCTTTCTTGCTCACCTTAGATCCTCAACTTCTGGGTTAGGCCATGTAAATGGTAGTTTAATAGATGTCTGTTCAATGGACAAGTGAAGAAATACATTTAAAATTTTTTATCTCCCTATCCCCTTACCTCTGCCTTAATATGAGAAATGGACTCCACAATTCGCAAATGAAAAGCTTACAATGCCAATGCTCACTGAGATAGTTAAGCAGGAACCCATGCTTCAGTTAAAATGCTCAGTGGACAGGAATGGTTATCAGAACCTACGCAGGCCTGGTAGACGCTGGAGGAGGAAGAGAAGGAGGGGCATGAATGTCAGGTGGGAGGAATTCTCTCAAGGAAGTATGAGAGGAGAAAGAAGACATCAAGATGTGTTTAACCTCCAAGAAAATCCGTAAAAACAGAACCCAAAACCCTACCAGCAAAGGAGTTTGTGGATGGAATTGCTCATTTTTTTGCATTTAAAGAACTCATATAAAGTTAATACTGTGATACATATTTTACTAATACATAAATTGATAAATAGAGCCTGCATCCAGTACATCAAAAGGAATCGCTCAGCTACAGAGCCTATTTTTCACTGTCAGAATCAATATTTGCTTGGATACCTAAAAGGCTGAAAGACAATTTTTTTTTTTTTTTTTTTTTGACATGGAGTTTCCCTTGTTACCCAGGCTGGAGTGCAATGGCGCGATCTCGGCTCACCGCAACCTCCGCCTCCTGGGTTCAGGCAATTCTCCTGCCTCAGCCTCCTGAGTAGCTGGGATTACAGGCACCCCCCACCATGCCCAGCTAATTTTTTGTATTTTTTTAGTAGAGACAGGGTTTCACCATATTGACCAGGTTGGTCTCGATCTCTTGACTTCGTGATCCACCCGCCTCGGCCTCCCAAAGTGCTAGGATTACAGGCTTGAGCCACCACGCCCGGCCTGAAAGACAATATTTATTAAAAATTATTTGAACACGCCAGGTGTGGTGGCCCACGCTTGTAATCCCAGGGAGGCTGAGGTAGGTGTATCACCTGAGGTCAGGATTTTGAGAACAGCCTGACCAACATGGTGAAACCCTGTCTCTAAAAATACAAAAATAATTAGCCAGGTGTAGTGGCATGCACCTACAGCTCAGCTACTCGGGAGGCCGAGACAGGAGCATTGCTTGAACCCGAGAGGTGGAGGTTGCAGTGAGCCGAGATCACGCCACACCACTGTACTCCAGTCTGGGCAACAGAGCAGGACTCCATCTCAAATAAAAAAAGATGTATTTGAACACCTACTGCTTCTATGCTGTATATAGATTAGAATGTGAATGATGTTTGTTTGATAGACTTGATCAAATCCCTGGTGCGATCCAAGAGGGAGAAACGTTACGGTGCACAAGGTCCACGTGATAGAGCCGTCCATGGCAACAAACTCCTCTGGGACACAGTCAAGCGCGCTTGGCCTACTCCACAGGTAGGTGCATTTTTAATCATGGTTTCTATCACAAGACATTCTACTTAGAAAATTATGTAATCCTTAGAAAAAAATCAAGGTGAAGAGCTCAGCACTAAGTTTTCTGCTTTAACTTTGGGGGAAACATTCCAGTTAGCTTACCCATTTAGCCCTGGCTATTATGTTAATAGTGAGACTCAATTTTTTTTCCTAATTGATTTCATTATTTCATTCACCTTTTTCTATGTTCAGCTACATTCTCTCTGTAGCTCCTCTGAATAAGGAATGCTAAGTTTGGTAGCACTTTCTCATAAAGAGTGAACTTAACTACTTTTTAATCCAAGAAATTCTGCTAACATGTACACTCGTTTGCCAGTCCCCTCCCCCACATTCGTGTGGAAATATAAGTGCATACATGCACATGTGTACACACACACCTTCGTTACAAGTGTCCTCTTTGGGATCATGGTGGCAAAGATGTGAAAGATGTGTTTCCAAAGACTTCGTCCCCGGAAGGATTCACTGTCGTTAAAACACACTCTTCTATTTCTTCTAAAACCGCGTGCAACTAGAACATATTCTAAAAATAATTGCTTCCCTCCCCCTCCTCCCTAGAAGCCAAAATAGCACATTTATTTTTTTCCTACATACACCACCTACTCCTCTTTAAAAGATGTTTCATAAAACCTTAGTACTGAAAGGAACATTAAAGGATCATTTGGGTGGTTCTTTTACTCTCAGAGCAAACGTGATAAATGAAGTCAGTGAAGATATATTTACCATTGCATGAGCTGCCTTTTATCTTCAGATTAGATTAAGTTTTTAATATTCTAAATAATAAAGAAAAACATAGAAGTACCTTTTAAAAAACCTCCAGTTTTTGTTATTTTTACAATAATCAATGAAATCATGGGAAAAACTGCTTACTGCTTTGTGCTAAGAAAGGGCTGATTTAGAATGCCTCCCCATTTTAGCTGTCAACGAACCGTGAGTCGTAAGTCTAGAATAACTTGACTAGCAAAACGCATGCACATACTATCTCTCAAGTATGGTCTGAAGGATCACTTAAATGACTCTTAAGATCAATTAACAAGATAATTGATTTATCTGCTTAATCAATAGCCCTGAAGACCTTCCAGGGCAACTTTCTAGGTAGCAGGACTGAGTTATCTTCTGTTGTGTCTGCTTGAATACTACATTTAACTGATGCTAATCTTTAAATCAAACAATAGATCCAGTTTTTAAGATGTGGGCTTTTATTTTGCTCTATGTTGCAAGGAGAAATGGGAACACAGAAAGCAAACAGAGATGTGTGTGCAATGAGACTAATTCAGCAGAAAAGAATTGCAAGAGAAAAATATCGCCTGGGATGGAAATTATTTGGTTTGAAAGTCCGGAAGAATGATGCAACTCCAAGGTCATTCTTTGTTTCCTACCAATTTCAGGTTGCAAAAGGAAAGCAATATCCGGTAGCAGAAAGGAGCAAGTGCTAGGTAGTTTCAATAGGACCTGGCAGGTCCCCCTAGCTGAGTTAAAACACGGCTCTAAGCACATTGCTAATAGTGTCAGTCACAAATAATAAGATTCTGCATGGTTTTAGTATCCAAGTCTGATCCCGGTTTATTCTGAGAACAAGGCCATCTGCCAGCCAGGCAATGGGGAAGAAAAAACAAGCACTCTACTGCCTACTATTGCCACCTGCTGGCTGTTAGTGGAATCACATGCTCATTCCTTCCTGGGGGACTTCCAACAAAAACAAAGACAGAACCAAACTAACTTAAATGAAGACAGCTATGTGGGTTCCCAATTTACCATTAATATGCTAATTTTGGGAAATACTAATTTATTTATTATAATTAATCTTACTATAAACTTTGCCCCCTTTCGTCACAGTGCCACCATGTATTTATATGGATTTTACCAACTAGCTGCTTGGTATTTCCAGTAATTTACTGTGATAGAAAGACATGTGGTTGTTCCATACGTTAAAATATTGCCAGTCTCCTCCCTTCCTACTAACCGACTGTGGCGGGGAATCTAGACCTACGCTTAAAAGGAAATTGGATAGAACTCTGAGATCCTCCCGGCTCTGTCCAGAACTCAAATCCCGTCATTAACAGGTTAAAAGGGTAATCACTGCTAACTTGGTTCTGATCCCTAGGAGGGCAAAGTCTTCCTTTAACTAACCCTGCAGTGGAATTGACTTTCTCCATGAGTTTGAAATGTTGATTATTCAACCGTGTTTTGGGAGGGTGGAGAAGTAGAGACAAGGTTTGAAATCAGGATTTAGAAGACACTTGTCTTACTTACACCTATTGTCCTGGGCTAAGCAACAATATAAACATCAGAGGTGACAAATGGAGCTAGGCCAGGCCTTGCTGGGAAGCAGAACTGAAGTCAGTCACAAAATTCCTGAATTCTGGTCCTTTAGGAAGCCAGGGCTCACTTTTCAGAGTGGACACAGGAGGGATTCCCGACATAGCCTTCGCGCTATGAAGGAAGATCTGAGATACAATCAGGGTTTGTAGGGGCACACCTACCTCCGACAGCGTGCACAGCAAGTATCAAAAACCAGTGGTCAGAGGTCACCTTCACCAGAAGCCCCACACTGTGCCAGGCAACCCGAGGACCAAGGATGAAAGGCGCAGCTCTGAAAGAAGCTTATACTATTTGATGAAACTGTTACCACTCCCCTCACTGGAGCATTTTTTTTTTCTTCTCTTCGTCTGTATTTTTGTGACTAGTACCTACTTTTTCCCCAGAAATAGAAACTATTTATTCAGACTTGGTGTCTCTGAACATTTTTAACAGAGCTTCCCTTTGGAAAGCTATCAACATTTCACTTCCTCCTTTAATGTTATTCAGAATATCAAAACAAAGAAGATATAGCATATTTCTATATTCACATGTGTGACTGCAAATGCCCCCAATAAAGGGTCTTTTGTTTTGTTTTTGAAACAGAGTCTTGCTCTGTCGCCGAGGCTAGAGTGCAGTGGTGTGATCTCGGCTCATAGCATCCTCTGCCTCCAGGGTTCAATTGATTCTCGTGCCTCAGTCTCCCAAGTAGCTGGGATTACAGGCATGTACCATCACACCTGGCTAAATTTTCTGTAATTTTAGTACAGACAGGATTTCACCATGTTGGCCAGGCCGGTCTCAAACTCCTGGCCTCAAGTGATCCACCCGCCTGGGCCTCCCAAAGTGCTGGGATTACAGGCGTGAGTCAACGTGCCCGATCCTAAGATCTTATCTTCTACTTCTCTCCTCAGTGACCTAAAAGAATACTGATTTTAAGATGTAAGTTCAATAAATACTAGTGACTGAGAAGAACAGTTCTTAGTGGAACAAACTGTTTTTCCTCTGTTCTCACCACACAACAACCGATACAGAAGATTCCTGTGACCAAATGTGTGAGTCCCCCCCCCCCAATATACCCAGCAAGCGATCAGTTCTGCAGAAGACCGCAGCTGGGCATCCTCCAATTCAATTCCACACTGCTATGCACGCGGAGATAGCATCAGATTCCACAGATTGAGGGCTCAGTCCCCAAAACTGACCCCCAACTTCTGATGCCAGTCTCAAGCCCCAGGCCATTTTACCTGTGCTTCTGACCAACCAGCTATAAATCTGGGTTCCCAAGACCCTCCTCTCCTGGGGGTTAATTGGTCAGAGTGGCTCACAGAAATCAGGAAAACATTTACTGACATTTGCTTGTTCATTATAAAGGATATGACAAAGGGTACAGATGAAGAGCTGCATAGGGCAAGGTATGGGGAAGAATACAGAGCTTCCATGCCCTCTCCTGGCATGTGACCCTCCAGGAGCCCCCACGTGTTCAGCTACCCAGAAGCTCTCTGAGCCCTATTCTCTGTAGTCCTCATGGCACCTGGAAGGGTGGCCAAACCTTGTGCTTTGCTGGGGACCGAGCCAGTGGGTGCCTGCTGTCTCAGGGTAATTTTTACTACTCTACCCTTTCACTCTCAGATGTGACCCTGTTTGGATGATGAGTCTTCTGTTAAATCACAGGTGCGCTTGTTTTTTTCTTTGCTTAATCAGAGATTCCAGAAAAACCTACACTCCAATTTCATAGAAACAGTGCCTGTCTTAACCTTATTAAATTGCTTAAGGTGAGTTTTGGAATCCACAACACAGAAATTATATCGGTTTCAAAATAATGGCTGGAAGGCCATTGCCAACTCCTTTTTCTTTCCTCCCCCTCTCAATATTAGGTTTTTGAGAGTCATTGTCTCATCATGTAAACCTTTGGGTTCTTTAAATGCCCGCAAGCCTCATGCTGTGCCAGGGAACCCAAGGATGGCTTGGACAGCTATCTGCAGCAGGACACTTTGGATTTTCCAGATCATTCCTAAACTTTTTTTCCCCCACAGTAGCCACCTGCTCTCTAATTTTCCTGTTCCTAGATGTCCTTTAGGTATTGCGGGTTTTGTGCCATTCTGATTTTCTATAATAGAAAATTCAATACTAAGTAAGATTATCATAGAGGCACTTCAGCTGTGTGGCTCTTTTGCCTTCTCTTCCACTTCTAATCCCTAAAAGTAAAGTTCCCCAAGCGTCACACCTAAGCCTCTAAATTGCCTCACTGATGCCATCTATGCAGCTGTCCCTTTGGAGATTCTGAGTGTCAGTTAAAATATCCTTAAAAGCAGAGCTTTTCTTTCACTGGGGGCTTTTGCTTTATTTATAGTAGTTCAACAATGTGGAATCAGAATTCTTTGGATTTTCTTTCTGTTTCTGTCTACTTGCCTGTCTGTCTCCATCTGTCTGTCTTTTCCCTCAATGAAATGCTGTGATACTATGATACTCTGTGTTCAACTCCATGTCTTGACATACAGCTCCTAAAACCCTTGAAATCTTGAAAGTGATAAGTATCTTTTTGTATCCTAATGAGATGACTGGTGGCTGGCCGTCCCTGGCTAGCTTCAGGATGGGGTCTGTTCATCAAAAAGACCAAGGCAGGATTAGAGGGCTGAGACTTTGAGCGGCATCGCCAACCTCACTGGAGGGGAGAAAGGCTGAAGGTTGAGTTGATCACCAACAGTTGATGGTTTAATCACTTGTGCCTATGTAATGAGGCCTCTATAAAGGCCTCTATAAAGTAATTTCCAATTTCTATAGTGGATTGGGCTCCCAGTTTTTATTTTCCTTCCACAGTGCAAAGCCCTGGTAGGCTGTAGGGAGGTTGGGGATCTAGATAGACAATCGAGGGAAAAAAGTGTGAAGAGGACGAAGAGGACGCAGGGGCATGGGGGTAAATCTGAGACAAATAGAGAAGAGACGTGGCTTAAGGCTAAAAGTTAATGACCCGGAACAACAGGGCCTCCACAGGGGGGTCCAGCCTGCTTCCCCATTCATCTGGGATTACTACATTTAACGTCTAGCTTCCCACCACAGCAACGTTAGCTTGCTGCCTTTGGCTCACCTGGGTGTTTTCTCAGACTTGGTTCATTTCACAGGTTTCCTGAGCCCAGGGCATTCTCCTGACCCTGCCCAGCTCATGTCTGCTCTACTCCCGCGCCCCCACACCCCAGGATCACCTCCCCAGTGAACCTGTCCCTTCATCTCTTTTCCAGACTCCTGCATCCTCCTGTATTTCCCCTCTCAAGGCTCCTCCCATTTATATTTTACTTAACTCCCATCTTTGCCTAATTGGCTCAATGCTCTTTTCCCAGTCAGGCCTGGCATCTAGTTGGTTCTCAACAAACACTGATTGAATGAATTACACATGAAAATGATGCAAACAATTTGTTTCTGTTTTTGCAGAACTAAGTTTCCAAGAAAAATTTGAGGTAATGAATTGATTCATTAAAAGTTGAACTATTTTAAGAATGAGGCTCTTTAAATATTTTTCGGAATGAACCTCTCTTTGCCAGAACGGTTGTTAAGAGCGACCCTGAGCCATTAACGAGCCTCAGGAACAGCCTGAGACCCCTGTGGAGCCCTGAGTCAATGTGACATCGACCTCTAGCGGACAAAATTGAGAATGCAGCAGCTCCAAGTAAAAGATGTCCTGTGACACCAGGCACAACCGAAGGAAACACAGATCCCAACGTTTCCTTCCTTTTTCACTACTATCACGCAAACTGACTTCCTCTCCCATTTCCAGGAGAGCCCATTGTCAAATTTCTGCCTAAATAATAAAAAAATTCAACTATTAGCATTCTGAGTATCGGTGTCTAGAAATTTATTGACATCGGAGCTTCTATGAAAGGCAGAGAGAGATTTTCCACCACAACTGAGTAGAAGTCAATTTTCCTACAGTAATTCCTTCCTGCCTAATCCTTTCCAGCCTCCTGGCATTTTTAATTGGGATTGCAGGTTGCAGGCTATCAGACAGTCTTGAGACAGAGGTGCATTTTATTTTTACATTTCATTCTTAATCTTATTTTTTAAGAGATGGGGTTTTGCTATGTTGCACCGGATGGAACACAGTAGTCATTCACTGGCACACAAAAAGCACTGGAGCTCTGACCCGCTGGGTGTCTGACCTGGGCTGGTTCACTCCCCCTGAGGCATCCTGGGGGTGCTCTGCTCCAGGGAGGTCACCTCATTGACACTGAACCCACATGACAGCTCCGAACTCCTGGGCTCAAACAATCCTCCAGCCTGAGCCTCTGGGTAGCTGGAACTACAGGCATGCACCACCACCATGCCCAGAAAGGTGCGTTTTAAACCACTTGATAGTCATAGGGTAAACGTTATCTCTGTAACAAGGAGAGAAAAAGTTGAGCCCAAAGAAGGGATAGGTTTAGGGAAAGAGGATGCAATTTGAGGGGTGAATACATGAACTATTTTTGCCTTACAAACACATCAGATGACAATATGTATTGTCGTTACTTTCCTTCTTAGCACACAACCTGCCGTCGTGAGGTCCTGGAACGTGCACCGTGTGACTACTCAGTTCTGATGAGATGCTTCTAGCCCCTTTGGCTTCACTTAACAGCTTCTCATTACTTTGTAATCCGCAGGTTTTAAGGCCATGACCACCCACTTGCCTCACTCAAGCCCTTATAAGTATCCTTAAACATCTCTTGTTCTCTATCTGTATGCAGGCTGCCGAGCAAGAAAGAAAATCTTTAAAACCAAAATAATTGGCTCAGAATAAACCAAGCTCAGAGAGGGAAAGAGCTGGCATCAAACAAAGCAGAGGAGGCTTCTCTGTGCACTCCTGCCAGGCAGAGGGGCAGCAAGGGATAGTGAGAGCTGTGGCACTCTCCTGAGGACATGTTCAGGAGTGAGGCCATCAGGGAAGGATAATGAACTCCTGACCAGACCGATTGAGACTGAAATTTACAGACAAATCCACTTGCCTGTGGCTTCTTGGATATTGGCCCCTGGCTCTGTTCTCCTCCAGCACTTCCTCTGCAGTATGAACCACACCCCCAGTTGCGGTAAAACAGCCATTCTTACATCTGATCTGTATAGGAAGGGGACTTTTGAGCACTTTCCTAAAGCTCGTTTCTCTCAACACTGGACTCTATACACATCTGTAAAACAGACGGTGATCAAGCTCACATCTCAGTTTAGTGTAATCGTACCAGCTGGCATCAATATTAGTACAGAAAATAAAAGTGATAAAGCCTGTATTTAATAAGCCTCTAACCTTATGCACTGTCTCCCTCTTTCATCTTTATTTATTTATTTGATGGATTCTTGCTCTGTCACCCAGGCTGGAGTGCAGTGGCGGCGATCTTGGCTCACCGCAACCTCTGCCTCCTGGGTACAATTGATTCTGTTGCCTCAGCCTCTCGAGTAACTGGGATTACAGGCACCTGCCATCATTTTCGGCTAATTTTTGTATTTTTGTAGAGACGAGGTTTCACCATGTTAGCCAGTCTGGTCTTGAACTCCTGACCTCCCAAAGTGCTGGGATTACAAGTGTGAGCCACCAAGCCCAGCCGTTTTTTTTTTTTTTTTTTGAGACAGAGTTTCACTCTTGTTACCCAGGCTGGACTGCAATGGCATGATCTCGGCTCACCGCAACCTCCGCCTCCTGTGTTCAGGCAATTCTCCTGCCTCAGCCTCCTGAGTAGCTGGGATTACAGGCACGTGCCACCATGCCCAGCTAATTTTTTTTTGTATTTTTAGTAGAGACGGGGTTTCACCATGTTGACCAGGTTGGTCTCGATCTCTCGACCTCGTGATCCACCCACCTCAGCCTCCCAAAGTGCTGGGATTACAGGCTTGAGCCACCACACCTGGCCGCCCAGCCTTCTTTTACATTTTTGCCAGCACTTGATGCCAGGAACTCTACCACCAACTTCTACTGGGAATGGAAGCATCGTTATCACAGGGGACTGTCCGGGTGGAGCCAGCGGCAAAACCGTGTGCGTTCGGGGAGCCAAGGATGGACAGACCTGGCACAGGTGCCCACCTGGCACAGGTGCCCGCCTGGCCCTACTGCCCTGGACTCCCAGGGTTACCTACCATTTCCTTGAAAGCACTTTCAAGCGCCCCTATGACCAGGCACTCGTGGGGAATCTTCTTCTCGGTAAAGAAGCGTGTGGGGGGCGTGCTGGGGGAGCCCGGAGCCCCCACCCCTCCACGCAGGGAGGCTGCCCTGGTCAGAGTCCTGCTGTTGGCGGGCGTGTTCTCGGGCTCCTCCCCCAGGCAGGTGGGTGGCAGGACGGCAGAGTTCTTCAGGATGTCCACGATGTCCTGCAGCTGCTCGGTGACGTGGTGCTGTAGCAGGCGCGACGCCACCACCGCAGCCCCGGACCCTGCATGCCCGTCAAACAGCGACCAATAATGGCAGGAAACACCCTCGGACTCCTGCAGGAGAGGGCGACAGAGAGGAGTGAGAACAGCGGTGGCCTTTGCCTCAGGGTCATACAGACTGTGCCAGACCATTCACTTGGTTGTCTGTAGTCTGCAAACAATGCAGTCAAAACATAGGAAAAGAAACACTCAGGGAAGGGTCCCCAGGTGAGTCACTGTTGTTACCAGCACTCTAAGGATGAAGTGGTCACTGCCTCCCCACCTAGCAAGGGAATCCGAATGATCACATAATAAGTTACTACTTGGAGGGTGAGAGCTACTCTAATCTGAGCTGTAGGTGTTTGCATAAAACTCTCCTACAAACAGACAAGTCTGCAGGAGTCCAGCTTGAACACCTAACTCCTTACCTCCCACCCTTTTTTTTTTTTGAGACAGAGTCTTGCTGTGTCACCCAGGCTGGAGTGCAGTGGTGCGATCTCGGCCCGAAGTTCAAGTGATTCTCATGCCTCAGCTTCTGGAGTAGCTGGGACTACAGGCATATGCCACCACACCCAGCTAATTTTTTTTGTATTTTTAGGAGAGATGGGGTTTTCACCATGTTGGCCAGGCTGGTTTCAAACTCCTGGCCTCAAGTGATTGGCCGGTGTTGGCCTCCCAAAGTGCTGGGATGACAGACCTGCGCCACTGCACCTGGCACCTGCCTTCTATTTCAACCCCAGAGTAGGTTTGGCCTGGGGCCTTGGATAAAGGCCCTTTTCTCAGATTTTCCAATGGGAAATAAGTAGACCCATTTACCCCAGTTAGAGCCCTTACATGCTGAGATAACTGCCCCATCTTTCTTGGTCTACATCCTGAATTTTTAGAACATGTTTTCACCCTAGACACCCAGTCAAGTCCAGGCCTCACAAGATGCAGCCAATTCAAATCTCCTTTTTATATTTCCCACCTCCCTCAGTTCTCCAACTGATGTCACTCTGTCTCTTCATTTCCTCTTCCTGCCTTACAGCTACACGCAGCCCGTGTTCCCTCATCTACCTTGGGTTTGGTGGCTGCCGGTGGGTTTCTAGACTACTTCGAGATCAGTACTTCTGAACCCATGTTTAAATTACACATGCATTCGATCTTAGAGAAAAGGAGCTCAATTATGAGAGAGCTGATAGAGAGCTCAGAAATAAACCCATATGTTTTCAACTCATCTCTGACGAGGGTACCAAGAATACACACTAGGGAAAGAAGAGTCTCTTCAGTAAACGGTATTAGGAAGAGAGAATATCCTCATGCAAAAGAATGGAATTGGGCCATCTTCTTACATCATATACAGAAACCAACTCGACATGGCCTAAAGACTTAGATCTAAGGCCTGAAATCATAAAACTCCTAGAAAAAAACATGGGTGAAAAAAAAGCTCCTTGATATTGATCTTGGCAATGATTATTTAGACATGATACCCAAAGCACAGGCAACAAAGCAAAACAAACAAGTGGGACTACATTAAACTAGAATGTCTGCACAGCCAAGGAAGTAACCCACAAAAGCGAGAGGCAGGCAGCCTATGGCATGAGAGAAAACATTCGCAAAGCACGTGTGTGATAAGGGGTTAATTTTCAACAGAAACAAGAAACTCCTATAATTCCATTGCCAACAAAACAAAACAAGCAAGCCGATTAAAAAATGGGCAGAGGCCTTGAAGAGACGTTTCTTCAAACACGACATAAAATAAATGGCCAGCAGGTTTGTGAAAAGACGCTCAACATCTACACCTTTCATAAAACTCAGTGAACTGAAATTAAGGACTTTCCCCAACCAGATAAGGGGCATCTAGGGAAAACCTATAGTTCATACCGTATTTCATGATGAAATACTGAATGCTTTTTTGTAACACTGGGCAACACGCAAAAATGTATGCTCTCACTCCTATTCAACACTGTATTGGAGGGTTCTAGATAGGCAAGAAAAAAGAAAAGGCCTAAAAAGATTGTATTAGAAAACAGCTGGGCACAGTGGCTCAAGCCTGTAATCCCAGCTACTCAGAAGGTTGAGGTGGGATAATTCTTTGAATCCAGGATGAGGAGGTTGCAAGTGGCCAAGATTGTGCCACTGTATTCCAGCCTGAGGTGACAGAAAGACTATATGAGAAAATAAAGTTTCATTTATCCTGGCTTTGAGCAATTTGAGCATGATGTGCCTTAGTGTCATTTTCTTCATGTTTTATATGCTTGGAGTTTGTCTTTCTCAATCTGTGGACATATAGTTATTTCATCTTAATTTAGAAAAATTTTACTTATTATTTCTTAAAAAATTTTTTTGGGTATTCTATCTTTTCTCCTTGGAAGAATCTAAATACACATGTAGTGATCCTTAGAGGTTGTCCCACAGCTCATTAAGGATACTTTCATTTTTTTTTAATGCTTCATTTTGGTTAATTTCTATCACAATGTATTAAACTTGCTGATGTTTTCTTTTCGTTTTTATTAAAAAATGGACAAAGGATCTGAATAGACATTTCTCAAATTAAGACATGCAAGTGGCTAACAGTTATCTGAAAGAGTGCTAAAAATCAATCATCAGAAAAATGCAAATCAAAACCACAGCGAGACAGCACCTCATACCTGTTAGGATCACTATTATTTAAGAAAGGAGACAAGTGTTGGCGAGGACGGAGAGAAAAAGGAACCTTCTTCACTGTTGGCGGGAATGTAAATTAGCATAGCCATGACAGAAACCAGTATGGAGGTTCCTCAAAAAATTAAAAAGAGAACCATCATATGAAGCAATTTTACTGCTGGTGATGTAACAAAAAGGAAAGGAAATCAGCCTTGATAGCCCCATGTTCATTGCAGCATTTTTTTTTTTTTTTTTTTTGAGACGGAGTTTCACTCTTGTTACCCAGGCTGAAGTTCAATGGCACGATCTCGGCTCACCGCAACCTCCACCTTCTGGGTTCAAGCAATTCTTCTGCCTCAGCCTCCTGAGTAACTGGGACTACAAGCGTGCACCATCATGCCTAGCTAATTTTTGTATTTTTAGTAGAGACGGGGTTTCACCTCATTGACCAGGATGGTCTCGATCTCTTGACCTCATGATCCACCCGCCTCTGCCTCCCAAAGTACTGGGATTATAGGCGTGAGCCACCGCGCCTGGCCCATTGCAGCATTATTCACAACAGCCAAGACACTGAAACCACCTCATCAGATGAATGGTAAAGAAAATGTGTATACTATCTACATACAGTAAGATATTATTCAGCCATAAAAAGAAGGAAATTCTGCCATTTGCAGCAACATGAATGAGCCTGGAGGGCATTAAATGAAATAGGCCAGACACAGAAAGACAAACACCACGTGATCTCACTTATATGTGGAATCTAAAAAAAGAGTCAAACTCGTAGAAGCAGAGAGTAGAATGGTGGTTGCCAGGGGCTGGGGTTGAGGGAAGTGGGGAGATAACCGTCAAAGGGTACAAAACTTCACTTATCAAATGAGTAAGTTCTGGGGATCTAATGCACAGCATGGTGACTACAGTTAGTAACCCTGAACTGTGTACTTGACAGTACCCAAGAGAGTAGATTCTAAGTGTCTTCACCACACACACACACAAACTGGTAACTATGTAAGGGAATGGGAGTATTAACTTGATTGTGGTGGTCGTTTCGCAATGTACACGTGTATCAAACCATGCACACCTAAAATACGATTTTGTCAATCATAGCTGAATAAAGCTGGGAAAAAGGAAACATTACATTTGAAAAAAATGTAGCGAGGTAGGATATAAAACACTAAGAAAAATAAATATTTGGGCTCTCTATTTTCAGAAATGGATGGACAAAGAGGTAAGGTATGCATATAACATTTACCTCTGACTAGTAGGCTTATCCACCCCACAGCAATAAATACTGAAGGCTTTTTTTAAAAGCTGAAATCAAGTAAAATTCTTAATGCTAGAAGACAGTGAGTAGGTATGGTGACATGGGCAATTTAAAAAGAGCACTCTGTGCTATTTAAAACTTGATTTCCAGGCCGGGCACGGTGGCTCAAGCCTGTAATCCCAGCACTTTGGGAGGCCGAGGCGGGTGGATCATGAGGTCAAGAGATCGAGACCATCCTGGTCAATTTGGTGAAACCCCGCCTCTACTAAAAATGCAAAAAATTAGCTGGGCATGGTGGCGCGTGCCTGTAATCCCAGCTACTCAGGAGGCTGAGGCAGGAGAATTGCCTGAACCCAGGAGGCGGAGGTTGTGGTGAGTCGAGATTGCGCCATTGCACTCCAGCCTGGGTAACAAGGGCGAAACTCCGTCTCAAAAAAAAAAAAAAAAACAACTTGATTTCCATTCAATTCTGTGCTAGGTGCTGAGAATAAAATAGCTGATTTTTAATTCAACCAATAGGTGATTTGAGCACTTTCTATGCAAAAGGCTCTACAGTAGGCAGCAGATAAAAGACTGGCTGAAGGAGTTATCGGACATGGCCTGATCTTAATAGTGCAGTGGGGAAGACAGATAGTGATTGATATGGTTTGGATTTGTGTCCCCTCCCCGGCAAATCTCAGGTCGAATTCTGATCCCCAAGTTGGAGGAGGGGCGCGGTGGAAGGGGACTACATCATGGGGGTGAATCTCCCCTTGCTGTTCTTGTGACAGTGAGTGAGTTCTCACGAGATCTGGTTGTTTAAAACTGTGTAGCCTCCCCTTCACTCTCTTCCTTGTAAGAAGCGCCTGTTTCCCCTACCCCTTCCACCGTGACTGAACGTTTCCCTGAGGCCTCTTTTGCTATGCTTCCTGTATAGCCTGTGGACCAGTGAGCCAATTAAACCTCTTCTTCATAAATTACCCAGTTTCAGGTATTTCTTTATAGAAGTGAGAGAACATACTAACACACTGATCAAATAATAACACACATACACATTCCATCTTAAAAAAGAAAAATCACAAGTCTGATCATAAAGAGGACAAAAAGAAATACTTAGTACCAAAAAAAAAAAAAAAAAAAATTCTTAGTACCACAAGGCCAGGCTACAGAGGGACAGGACACATTGGAGAAGGCTTCCTGAGGACATGAGGACGAGGCTGAGGGATGCATGGGAGTTCATGAGATCAGGAGGGGAGGGGAGAGAACGCCAAGCAGTAGCAACAGCAGGTGCAAGGCCCCTGCAGTAGAATGGTGCCTGACGCCCAAGCACAGACTACACCAGCTGTGTGGCTGAATGAGAGACGGAGGAGCAAGGGGAGGGTGGAGAGAGAGGCAGCAGCTAGACCACTCATTTTTTACAGGACACATGAAAGATCCTGGCTTTAGCTTAAGAGTAACAAAAAAACAAGACAAAACATTAACTGAAATGAGAATGACAAAATCAATTTATGTTTTTAAAAGATCATTTAAGCTATTCTGTGAGGATTAGAAGGGAAGTGAGGGTGAAAATGAGGATGCTAGGCAGGAGGTAAATCCTGCTCTGAAAAACACACAGTCACATTCAGGCCATAAGGAACACACATGAACAATGAAAGGCTTCATAAGACAGAGGTATAAACAGTAAGAGCGCTAACTCATAGGCAAGCAGAAAGAACGATGATTACAGATGAGAAGATCTGGATTCGAATCCCGTCTTCAGCACCAATCAGCTGAGTGGAGGCAGAATCACGTTAGGGAGGCAGGACAGGTGTTGGGCCACTCGCTGGCTGTCCCTTTTGCTTAACATTTCCACGCCATGGTTTCTTGTTGTTTTTTAATCCCCTGAACTAGATGAAACCAAGTTCATCATGAGATTTTAAAATCCTCAATGTCCTACGCTAGGGGGATGTAAAGTGAGGGACTATTCCAGTGAATACCACCACAGGGTGGCTCTGCTACGCGTTTGAGTTCAGCTCAGCCATTAATAGTATGAGAGACCCTAAGGTCAGAGAAACACATCCAGTTACAGGTCCAGAAATACCTTCCCATCACTGATTTATTTTTTGAGACAGGGTCTTGCTCTGTCACCCAGGCTGGAGTGCACTGGCACAATCACGACTTACTGAAGCCTCAACCTGCCAGGCTCAAGCAATCCTCCAGCATCAGCCTCTCGAGCAGCTGGGGTTCCAGGCATGTGCCGCCACATCCAGCTGATTTTTGTATTTTTCATAGAGATGAGGTTCTGCTATGTTGCCAGGCTAGTGAACTCCTGGGTTCAAGCAGTCCCCCTGCCTTGGCCTCCAAAAGTCCTGGGATTACAGGACGTTTTATGAGCCAGCATGTCTGGCCACCCATCCCATCATTTAATGAACCTTACATAGCAGGCAATACTCTCAATGCTTTACAAATATGACCTCATTTACTCCTTACTCCAGTCCTCTGTGAGATGTTTGCTAATTGTCTGCATTTTATAGGGCAGGAAAATTAGAGACAGAGAGTTCAACTGTTGCTCTGGGTCACCACCTATTCAGTTATGCAGTGGAGACCAGAGTCCATGCTTTCAGCCATCAACCTCTATGCTAAGGTGACCACCCCTACCCAATCCCCAGCGGGAAAGGTTGCCTTAATTTAGTGCCATAGGCCATTTTTCTACTCTACAACCTGAGTTGCAACTAGTGTGATCTTTCCTAAAACACATTTGGTCATTTTCTCTTGTGAGTCTAACAGCATGCTCTGTGGGCTGGCTCCTGTCCGTCAGCCTCCAGTTTGCAATTTCTGTTTGAACCTCCGGTGAGCTCCTCACATTCTAGCCCTTACTCCAATTCCACTCACACCCAACTACAGAGCTTGCAGCTCATCACAAACCAAGAACCATCGCCACCTCCTTTACATAACTCCCACCTGGCTTTGAGTACTGAGCTTCAACATCATCTTCTTCCAGAAGCTCCCACTGTACCCTGAGCACCATCAGGACAGTAGCCTTGAGGACTAGGGTGAGATGCCAGTCTGGCAGGGCAGTCTAAGAAGCCTCAATTTACCACCTTGGGGGTACTCGTGAAATGAAATGCCTCTGCCCCCAGGGGTGCCGCGAAAGCTGCGTGGCAAGAAAGCAGCACTAGAACTCAAAAGTCTCATGAAGGACTGCAAGAGGCGTTTCAAAGAACAATATGAGGCCATAGAGGGCTATATCGTGTTTGAAATGTGGCCAAAATATTACAGAGACTAAAAATTTATATTCAAAGGTGGCATGATCAAACAGGTTTTGCTATACACTTATTTTATTTTTTTGAGACAGAGTCTGTCACCCAGGCCGCAGTGCAGTGGCGCGATTTCAGCTCACTGTAGCCTTTGCCTCCCGGGCTCAAGTGATTATCTCACCTCACCCTCCTAAGTAGCTGGACTGTAGGCATGCACCTCCACGCCAGGCTAATTTTTGTACTTTTAGTAGAGATAGGGTTTCACCATGTTGGCCAGTCTGGTCTCGATCTCCTGGCTTCAAGTGATCCACTCACCTCGCCTCCCAAACTGCTGGGATTACGAGTGTGAGCTACTGCGCCCGGCCTGTACACTTGTCTTAAAAAGGATATGAGGATACTCCTCTTTCTTTCCTACCTGGTTCTCCTCAAAATGATGCCATCAACTGCTGTAAAGTAAGCAGGATGGTTTGATGCATAAAGTCAGACCTGGGAACATGAAGGAATGAATGTCTCCTCAATGTCACATGAGTAGTGAGGGGCCTTCATCAATGTATGGGGGCTAAGCCAGGAATAAGGCAGCCTGGGTGATGCAACTGTGAATCCAAGAGAGAGGCCCGGGGAATCCGAAGTGGCATGAACATGATGCTTTTAAAGCATCTGAAACCCATGATTTCACTGCAAATACACATGTATTGCTTCACTGCTTAGAATCTTCAGTGACTCCCTACTGCCCTGAAAATACCATTGGTTTTCTCTTAGATGCTGACATGTCTTACTGGCACTGAATGATCTAGTTACTAGTCACACTCTTCAGCACATCTCTTGCTTCTTTCAGCGGCCCTGAACTTCTCTCATTTCCTCTCTTCTAAGTCTCAGTGACCTCTGGAACTATGACCATCATGTTTTTCTTCTGCCTGAAATACTGATCCCTATCTCGCTGCTTGGAGAATCCTTCAATTTGGGGTGGAAGCATGACCTATCCCATCAAGTCTGCTTGGACCATCTCAGTCCCTGGCCATCCCATTTTCTGTACCAGTATGCATCAGTGCTGCTCATGGAGACTTATGTGTCTCTCATTGGCTCTTGTTTTCCCAGTGAGTGCCTGGTACAGAATAGATGTTCAATAAATACTTACTAAATATACAAAGAAAGAAAGGAGAGAATGGTTTTTATTTTTTCAAAGCAATTTAGCAGCTTGGCAAATAAGGACTTTATAGAAGACACTTCACATTAATAAAACCAACAGAATATCATAACCCTAACCTACTCCAGGACTGGGGATAACCTGGTCTTGCTATATTTACCCAGGACTGTGTCCTCTCAGCTCCCTGAGGCCAAGTGTGCCAAGCAAATTAGAAGCCTGGATATAGGACCCTGGGAATCTCAAAGGGAATCCAAAGAAACTGAGACATTGCCATCTCTGTCTGTACTTGATTTGCTGAGCCTTGTGGTCCTACATAACCAGTATGAAACTCCCTCTCTCCGTTTCTCTCTCAATCCAATGTCTTCTGAGACAGGACACGTCCACCCCTCATACCTTTGGCGAAGGAGGAACATCTCCTCAGACAGTATTAACTCTGAGTATAAGATCTTCCATTTACATGGTAAATAAACAAGATTTCAGCTTTTACATTATTTAACAGAATATTGGGTATTTACTTATACATTTTCAAATGAGTTAAAACAAACAAATTCTATCTCCCATGATATGTCTCAATATAGAAAGATCACAAGCTTTAGATCAAGACAAATCTGGGTTCTATGTGACCTCGGGGAAGTTACTTAACTTCTCTCAACTCCACTTCCTTATTTGAAGAAGATGATAAAGGACAAGGTAAGATGGTGGCACAGACAGTAAGACTGATTCATGTAATGACACATGTCTTGGAGTCTCCTTTCCTGTGTGCATATAGCAGGAAATGAAAATGTCATGGTTTCCAAGTTCTTGAAGCTAACAATCTAGAATATGATCAGGTCATTACAAGTGTGATGAGTGTTAGAAAAACAAAGTGCCAGTTGGGCGCGGTGGCTCACGCCTGTAATCCCAGCACTTTGGGAGGCCGAGGCGGGTGGATCACAAGGTCAAGAGATCGAGACCATCCTGGTCAACATGGTGAAACCCCGTCTCTACTAAAAATACAAAAATTAGCTGGACATGGTGGTGCGTGCCTGTAGTCCCAGCTACTCGGGAGGCTGAGGCAGGAGAATTGCTTGAACCCAGGAGGCGGAGGTTGCGGTGAGCTGAGATCATGCCATTGCACTCCAGCCTGGGTGACAAGAGCAAAACTCTGTCTCCAAAAAATAAAAAAGAAAAAGAAAAACAAAGTGCATGGTATCATGCAGGTGGATAACATGTATTAAATGTGCAGCTAACCCTGGGGTCTGGGGGCATGAGGAAGGGGTATGGCTATGAAGGGATAGCACGAAGGAGTTCTCGGTGGTGATGAAACTGCTCTGAATCCTGGTTGCAGCAGTGATGATGTATCATGCATGTGTTAAAATTAATAAAACTGTCTACCAAAAAGTAAATAAAATGTATAGCACCGTGTTCAGCACATAGGAGAGGCAAAAACACAAGAAGTAATGGTAATTACTTATGCTATTAAATAGCCTGGGGGGACACAGAGCAGGTGGGAAGACTAAGCTGCACATCTGCGCTCCTGACTTTCAATTCTGCCAAATGGGGTACTCATCTTGCTCTACTGTGCAACTCCTGTTGCTTCTGTTCACCTTTTTAAAGTAATTTCCCCCACAGGAAGTCTTAGTTCAAAGGACATCTGAGATTGTTGGGCTGTGTCCCCACCTAAATCTCATCTTGAACTGTAGTTCCCATAATCCCCACATGTCGTGGGAGGGACCCTGGGGGAGGTAACTGAATCATGGGGGTGCTCCCCGCCATGCTGTTCTCGTGATAATGAGTGAGTTCTCACAAGATCTGATGGTTTTATAAGAGGCTTTCCCCTCCCTTTGCTCTGCACTTCTCCTTCCTGCTGCCAAGTGAAGAAGGATGTGTTTGCCTCCCCTTCCACCATGATTGTAAGTTTCCTGAGGCCTCCCAAGCCATGCTGAACTGTGAGTTAAACCTCTTTCCTTTATAAATTACCCAATCTCTGGTATGTCTTTATCAGCAGCATGAGAATAGACTAATACAACATCTATCAAGCACTCATGTTTAATCCCCCTAACACCACAATAAAATGGGTGTCACCCCATTTTGCCAACAGTGAAACTGGGGTACACATAGTTTAAGTAACTCTCCTGGTATGTGGCAGAGATAGGATTTGAACCTAATTCTTCAGACTCCAAGTTAAGGGGTCGTTCCATCTTCCCAGTATCACACAACTTTGTGTAATTAATTTCCTTGGCTTCTGTTACCCTGTGGCCTTTGCACTTCAGTGTTGCTTTCGTTATTTTCATTTGTTTTTTCCTTACTAGTAGTAACTGCATACATATCTCGATTGCCAAAATGTTTCGGCAATGGCTCTGCATTACTTTTCTGGAAGTATCAGAAAATGTTGACGGGGCACCAGCACAGCATGCAAATCAGACCCTTCACAATGAGAGTAACCTAACTCTTGACATGATACACTTCAAAATTATTCATATTAATTTTCACAAATGCTTAGCCTTATTTTTGCTCCAAATAAACATGAGTTAAATGCGTACTCCATTTTAAGAAAAACAGTATCAAGCCCTTTCCTGACTTACCACACAACTGAATTTGGCAGAAATCACTTATGACTCACAAAGCAGTAACTCTGAGGCAGTTTTTCAGTTGCACTCTAAATTATTTCATTTACAAAGAATCAGTCTTACATGCAATTTATAACACACAAATGCCTACCTACCTCTATTCGGGAATACATATGCAGCCTGATGAAGGAAGATTCCAGAAGGTGAAAAAGAGCTTAAAAATTCAGTTTTTCTTTTAAGCTTTCTCTACAGTAGGCTCACTATTCCATCCTCTTCTTGCAAAGGAAACTGCTTTTTAATAATTTTATTTTCTTTTTCCCATTAAAAAAAAAAAAAAACTAGTATGCCAGAATTTAATGAGTTCTAACTGGGAAAGACTCCTTGGGTCTTTCAACAAATCTAAGATTGTTCCAAACAGAAATCTATTTACTAAACAAGTAGCTGAGGTCATTTCAGATACAAGCAGGTGGTGCCCATTCAGCTTCAGGTATACTGACCACAGGGCCAACCAAGAAAGTCAAGAATCAGCAGCTTAAATTTTAGCCCTATTTACACAACACAGGAGCCACATCACCTGCACCTTAACTCCGGGGAATCCACAGACTAAAACAGCTGGCGTCAGCCATTTGGGTGGTTGTGAGGTACCCATCCCCTCTTACGGAGTGCCAACAGAGGAGGAGAGATTCCAGACATAACCTCAGACGGTTCCTGCGGGGACCAACAGATGTAGGGCAGGAAATACACAAAGCCAAGGAAGGAGTGGGGTTTGAGGTAGTTATTTCAGCTTAAGGAAATGACGGCTTTGCCTGCTTTTACTCACTGCACAGAGCTCCAGAGGTTCGCAAACCTCTTCATCCCTCTTAACGAGAGGAGTGCTCTCCACACCAAGCACACGAATGTGAGGGGTAATTGAAAAGCAATCGCTCAGTGTGAAAGAGACACGTTAGAAATGCTTTCTTAGTTTTCATTCGAGATGACACTGGCGCCCTCGCGTGGTAGGTACGCCAATCCTTGGCGTGCATCGGACGCCGGTGCTCTCCCATGCCTGCTAGTTTTGGTATATGGCAACCCACTGTGGGGGACCTGTGCCCCTAAGAGGTGACTGTACTACTAAATTTTAAACTAAAATTATTCCTCACAGAGTAGACAGCAGGTTAAAAAAATTCTGCAAAGAAGCTGCAGATAGAAAACATGAGCAAATAAGAACATGTCAGAGCTGGCACTAGGTGTTCCCAGGAATGACAATCCAGTCGTATCTGACAATCGTCGTCATCATATCTAGCATTCCGAAATGCTCTAGGGGACAGTTGAAATGTGGAATTATACTCACTAGTGTTAATGATGAATTTTGCCTTGAGACATTAGCAAATGATAGCATGAAGTCTTTGCTCTCGGCAAGACAGTAAATGAGTTACTGTGTGATAAAAACTTAAATCAATGCCTGGCGTACAATTAACACCGTATCACTGTTAGCTGTTGTTATTTTAAAACATTGCCTTTTCATCTTTATTGCCTTTAAATTATTAAACATTTTAAACACTTTAAATGTATCTTTATAATTTTAAAATAATTATATACTATACGGATATAAAGTAGTATGGTTATATATCAATAAATCATCAATAACAAACACCTTGGGGGTGCATTGCTTTTTTTTTTTTTTTTTTAAGACAAGGTCTTACTGTGTCACCCAAGCTGAAGTGCAGTGGCGTGATCAGAATTCACTGCAGCCTCAAACTCCTGGGTTCAAGCCATCCTCTCACCTCAGCCTCCTGAGTAGCTGGGACCATGGGTCCACCATCACACCTAGCTAATTTATTTATTTATTTTATTTTTGTAGAGATGAGGTCTCCCTATTTTGCCCAGGCTAGTCTTGACTTCCTGGCCTCAAGCTATCCGCCCACCTTGGCCCCCGCAAAGAAGTCAGGACTACAGGCATGAGCCACCATGGCTCATTTTTAAATTTTTTGTAGAGAGGGTCTTGCTATGTTGTCCAGGCAAGTCTCAAACTTGGGTCTCAAACTCCTGGCCTCAAGTGAACCTCCTGCCTTGGTCTCCCAAAGCTGTGGAATTACCGGCACAAGCCATGGCACCCTGCCAAAAAAAACCCGTTTTTAACTTATGATTTGGAGACTGTTAATCTGGAAATAGTTGTCTGAGGGAAAAAGTGGTATCCTTCTGGTAGCATTCACAAGTCCTTAGCTTATTTAATATTCTTCTTCCTTTTGCTACCCTAATTATTCAGGTATTTATATAACCGGTGGAGGGGCCATATCAACAGCATGAAAGGCCGATTACAGATATAGAAATCCCACTTTGAGTGATATCTCAGGTTTGATTTTACAAAACACCTCGTATGAGCAAAGAATGCACTTTCCACCCCTCCTCTCCACTGCCAAAGAAAAGGGATCGATCACTTCCCCTTGGGGAAACATAGTTGCCATATTCTTCTGATTCCCCACTATATATGCGACTACATGGTTTGATTTCCACAAAGTTTCTGGCCAGTTTTCCAGGAATCACAGTGAAGATGATAATGCACAGTCCAGAGTATCTGTTACAGGCTTTCCATCCACAGGGCTTTCAATGCCCAGTTTTTCATCTGATCCTCACAGCACCACAGTGAAAGGAAGAAGAATAAGCCAATGAAGAGGTAGAGATGAGAGAACGTTTGAGTGACTTCATGAAAGACCTTCCTAGGGCCCATGTTCTATCGCTGTCCACATGGAGCCATGACCCTCCAATGTAGTTTGCTTTCACCATACCTCTCTTTTTGACTAAATTGCTCAGATACTCTGCTTTCCAGTGGAGGGAAAAAAATCCCTTAATTTCATATACTTTAATGATTCTGCTGCTTCCTTCTCAGTATAGGACAACATGAATTGCAGGTTTCTTTGGTTCAATTCCTCCAATAAAATGAGGCAGTAAGATACAAGATAGGTTTAGTAAGTTTGGCTTTATTTTTAAATAGCAATTTTGACATGTCTTAAAATATTAATTTATAAAAGGAGGTACAAAATTTCTAACAGTTTTGACTAAACTGCACTGTGATTTATTCTAGAATCAAGTTGGGAATATTCTTAAACTATTAGTTTACACATCAACGATTTCTCCCTAAATTAGTTTATGGAAAAAAACGTAAGTACTGTGAGATAATACTGAACTGCAGCTGCAAGTCCAGTATTAGAAACAGTAACAATAGATATGAGCACAAATAGTGCTCATATTTATGGAGCACTTACCCCATGCCAGGCCCTATTCTAAGAACTTTTTATATTTTAACTCACTTAGCTCTACTAAGCCTATGAAACAGCACCTATTATCACCAACTCACAGATGAGAAAACTGAGGTATGGGGAAGCCAACTGACTTGCACAAGATGACACATCTAGTAAGGAGCAGAGACGGGATTCAAACTCAGGTATTCATGCTTGTTCAATCAGAAGGCTTTTTTCCCCCATGGCTTATGCAAATAATGGTCTTCCTAAAATTTAGCAAGAAAATGGACTACAAGGAGAAGATAATTTTATTTTAGCGCTGTTTTTCATCTCAGTAAGAGCTATTATGGTTTCTGAGTTGACAGGGGACACTGCTAACTCACTCCCATATCAAAAGAGAAATCATAATGAAAATGAGAAGATATTTAGTATCAAATTTTATTGAAATTATACATATCAACATTAGGAGTTATTCTTCCTTTGCCAAAGAGATTTTCCTGCTACACGTCTCAACTGCTAATGGATACAGAGGCAACATGGTGTAAGTCTAGACGCTGAGGCCAGACTACCTGGGTTGAAGCAAGATCTATACTTTCTAGCTCTGTGCCTCAGTTTCCTCATCAGTTAAAAAAGGCAATACTAGTACATATTTATGCATACATTACAGTTTGGGCACTCCTGATCCAAAAATCTGGAATTCAGTGTGCTCTGACATCTAACACTTTTGAGCACTGTCATCACAAGTGGACACGACATCACAAGTGGACATGACATCGCAGGTGGACATGACATCACAAGTGGACATGACATCACAAGTGGACATGACATCGCAGGTGGACATGACATCACAAGTGGACATGACATCGCAAGCGGAGAATTCCACCCCTGAACTCAGTGGGTTATGGCAGAAACAGGCACACTACATCTGGTTTATTTAGCAATCCCAAGGAAAACTAAAACTACCTTCAGGCTATGTATATAAGATGTATACAAAACATTATTGAATTTTGTGTTTAAACTTGGGTCTCATTCCCAAGATACCTCACTATGTATATGCAAATATTCCAAAATCTGAAAAAACCTGAAATCCAAAACTTCTGGTGTCAAGCATTTTGGATAAGGGACACTCAGCCTATATGAGGTTAAATGAATATTGGCAAGGCATTAAAATCAGTGTCTGGTATATGAGTGCTGAGTGTTATTTATGTTTCCTTTTTTAAAGAAGAAATGAAAGAAGAAAATAAAGTTTATTGCCCTTGACAATGTTCTTCCCACTTAAAGCTGTGGGAAGTCAGATTATAAGTGAAGCAAGAAGAAATTTCCATCTCAACATGATTTATTTTCCTTGCACCTTACATTTTGCCACAGTGGGAAACTATAGTGGAACCATGTCGTGTTCTCAGCTACTATGCACAATTTGGTCCGAACTGGTCTTCAGAGTAACCCAACACTCACCAAGAAGGGACCTTTAAAGGTACTCTAGCTGACAGCAGCCTCCTCAATTCCTGGTTGTAAAAGCATCCATCTTAATCACTGGCAAGAATTCTATGTCCCTAGAACTAAAAGACAACAGTTTTGAAAGAAACTACTGCATTCCTGCTTTAAAACATCTGGTCAGGCATGGTGGTTCATGCCTGTAATCCCAGCACTTTGGGAGGCCGGGGCAGGCGCATCACTTGAGGTCAGAAGTTCAAGTCTGGCCTGGCCAACACGGAAAAATCCTGTCTCTACTAAAAATACAAAATTAGTCAGGCATGGTGGCGTGTGACTGTAGTCCCACTAATCGGGAGGCAGAGGCAGGAGAACTGCTTGAACCCGGGAGGCGAAGGCTGTAATGAGCTCAGATTATGCCACTGCACTCCAGCCTGGGTGACAGAATGAGACTCCGGCTCAAAAAAAGAAACCTAAGAAGAGAAGAAAATAAGTTCTTATTTTCTTTACATGTGCAGAACAAGGAACAAAATCTTAGTATAATAAAATGACACGAATGAAAGGCTGCTCCTATTGCATTTGACAGCTAACGTCATTGCAGGGAGCCAACAGCCTGATGAGGGCCAAATATTCCAAAGGGCTGCTGTTGTAGAACCAGAAGCAACCTTCATTTCATGTTTTGGGGGTGAAAGAGTACTTCTTAAAAAAAAAAAAAAGAGAGAAGAAAAGAATGGCAAAACCTCAGTACAGAAAGTTGAAACAGTCCCTTTCTCATTTTCCTCTTGGCTCTCCCCACCCCATTTTCATCCTATTTGCCTGGAGTTCCCACAGTGCTGCCCCGTCCTCTGCTGAGAAAGATAATCAGCTTTCCTCTCCCCTGCTGATGGTCTTGGCCGAGATGCTGACACAGCCATCTCCTGTTATTGTAATTAGACACTGAACTAGCAGATATGAAACTGCACACTTTGATGTGTTTTGACTAAATTAAACAACACGAGGGTGCTCCTAAGGAAGCAGACTTGGAATGCATGTGTTCAGAAGTCTAGTCTCAAGCCAAAACCAATCTGTTCTAAATAGGGAGTCAGATGTGGGCAAAAAAAATGTCCTGGTTATGGCCGCAATACCCTAAATATTTCCCACCCAAGCAACTTATATAAGTACATGCACTTCTTATCTTAATACTAGATTATGACATACCTTTAAGAGTGATCTTTTTCTCTTTCTACAGAGAAGTCACCTGGTACCCTCCTCATCTCATTCCTGGAATGACTCAATATTTGAGAACCAAAAAGCAAAAGCTCTTGGAAAAGCTGTGTTTTTACCTGGGCTGGCAATCAGTATGATAAATAAAGACTCTTTATAACCTTCCAAGTCAAAAGAAAGAAAACCTAGCAATGGTGATTCACGTTCTCAAATCTTGAGCTGGTGAATTAAAAAGCCTTCTGTGGGAGTCAGGAGGCCACTGAGAATAAGGTATTGTCCTCAACAAGCTTATAGCACCTTTCCTAAGAGACAGTCTTATCAAAGTGTCTTGGAAGTGCTAGAATTTTGGATTTCCTTTCTTCCTGGCCACCTATCCTATGTCCCCAATTCAGTACTCAGAGGTTAGGCATGTTAAGGGACTTGCACATTACCACCGAGTATCTATTTGCTCTCTGCCAGACTCTGGGCTTATAGCTATTCACACTAAGCTAATAAAAAATGACCCAGGCACAGGAAAAGTTCCACCTTCACTGGTCACTGAGAACATCATTCTCTACTATACTATATACCTGCTTCATCAAATATCTCAAAATGTTGTTTTTGTTTTTTTTTTGAGATGGAGTGTTGCTCGCCCAGGCTGGAGTGTACTGGCATGATCTCAGCTCACTGCAATGTCACCTCCCAGATTCAAGCAATTCTCCTGCCTCAGCCTCCTGAGTAGACCACAGGTGCCCACCACCATGCCTGGCTTTTTTTTTTGTATTTTAGTAGAGACGAGGTTTCACCATGTTGCGAACTCCTGAGGCTGGTCACTAATTCCTGCGCTCAGGCAATCTGCCCACCTTGGCCTCCCAAAATGCAAAAAAAAAAAGAAAGAAAAAAACCAGAAAAAGTCATCTCATTGCTACCCAGCTACCACACTGTCTCTCGGTGTAAGGTCAGTCATCAAATGTAGTCACACTTGTACTGAAATCCTCTGTACATCACTGGCGTTCCTAAGAAATAAAAAAATCCTGTAGCTTTTTCATTGTAAATTTCATGTTATTTTATTAAAACTTTTAGGTTTTCTTTAATCTCCAAGGAAGGGGAAGGTATATTATCCATGAAAGAAGTCTTTTGAAAACACATATTCTGACTTTACTAAATTTACAGGGGAAAAAAGAGGTCAAGAAAGGAGGGAGAAATTAAGCAGATGTATTCTAGAGGGAGTTCATGCATCTTCGGTGTGCCGAACTTCATGCCTGTCAACTCTGTTTGCAGATAAAATCGTGATGTCATTATCCTGTTGTTCCATTTTTTGCTTATAACATTGTATGTCTGCTTTTTCCATCCTTATCTTTCGCGATCACCCTGTGGCCCATGGCATAGATACGTTCCCTCTTCACAGCACCCCTCTCTTCTTGGAGTTTCTAGAACCCCACTGTCATCAGGTTTCTATTATGCATTTTTATACTTTCTGCGTGACCTAAGCCACATCTGTGGTTTCAACTATAATCTTAGATCTTGTAACTCCTGAAATCTAAGCCTCCTGAGACTTGCTCATGAGCTCCAAACCCTTATTTCTAATTTCCTACAAAACACTTCCACCTGGAAAGGTAGACTCAGAATACTCAAAACTCAAGTCATCATCTCTGCCCACCCCCTTACCATCCAATGGTCCACTTTTCAATGAGCAGCACTTAGTGGATGAAGCCTGGCATTCTGATCTTTTCCCTGCTCCATGCAGTTGGTCATCTGGTCATTTCAATTGTATCTCTCACTTAATCTCTTCTGAGCCTGTCCCTTGCACTGGTCAGTGCCTTATTTTAAGACCTTGTTTCTCACCCAGATTTCTACACAAGCCTTATAACTAGCATCCCAGCCTCCAGGTTTGGACCCCTGGCCTTCCCAAGTCGGCCTTCCCACTGCCATCACTGTCTTGAGTCGTCGTGCCCTTGGCTAAAATCATTTGGTTAAAATCCCAGCTTAGTATGGTGTGTGACAACCCTTGTGATGCCTGCTTGCTCTTCCTGTCTTGCCCACCCTCCAAAAGACCATATATTTTCCAAAACACTGGAAGACATGCCTCATGTACTCGCACGCCAACCTGTCTTTGCCTATACGTGTTCCTTCTCTCAGAAACCCTCATTTCTCTTGTTTGCTTGGTTCACTCCTATTCACCTTCCAAGACCTCAGCTCAAATGTCAATTTCCCAAGGAAGCCTTTCCTAACTTCACCTATCCCCTTCTCCTTGGGTGTTCCCCAGATCGCCAATGACCAATCTGTCAGACTTCTCTACAACCTGGGCTTTTTCATCTGGCTCTGAAAACTCACTTCATTTTAAACAACTGCCAATGACTCTCCCCCTTGGACTCAGCACTAGGAGGATGGGAACTATGCTGTGTTTTGTCTATATATCCCCAAAACTCAGCATGCAGACTCAGGGTTCAACACGGTCGGTGGGTGAAGGAATAGATTCACGGGGATGGGGGAGGTTACAATCTGCTTTACCTGTCTCTGCAGATGTTTTCTTGCCCTAAGCTGTGTACTCTCACCATCTTCTCCTAAGTGCTACCATATTTGAGTTTTACGATAAAGGGAATGTCTTCTAGATGGGAAAAATCACTGGCCTTTTCTACCCAGAGTGTCCAGTGTTCTCTGCTAGTAAATTATAGAAGTGGGAGCTAAAGTCTTGATGGTGACCTTCAGTGTCCTTCCAGTCTGGTTCACTCCACTATGACTTTTCTGACAACGTTTCCTGAAATCTAGGCTTTACTACATTTCTGCTCCAACCACACAGACCTCCTTCCTAAACCCTGAGGACACAGGGCTGTCTCCTGCCTTAGGGTCTTTGCAATTGTCCAGAATGATAAAATTTTCTTCCTCCAAATAGCTACAATTTCAGGTCTTTGCCCAAACGTCACCTTCTCAGTGATGCCTCTTTAACTACCCCTGGCCCCCTCAGATTTCCTATATTCTGGGTTCTCCACTTTGTTTTTTCATCTTCACAGTGTCTATCGTCTGGCACACTATATATTTTAATTGTCTCTATGAACGGAAGCTCCCTCTAAGAAGGGATTTTGTCTGTTTCATTCCCTGCCAAATCTCCAGCATCTAGTCCTCAGTACACAGCAGGTACTCAGTGATTTATCTTCCACACTAGATAATGGTTTTCAAGTTTTTAAAAAGTAGCACAAACCAAAAAAAAAACAACAAAACAGACAACCCAATTTTTAAAATGGGCAAAGGACTTGAATAGACATTTCTCTGAAGAACATATACAAAGGGCCAATACACAATGAAAAAATGCTCAGCATCACTAATTATCAGGGAAATGCAAACCGAAACTACAGCAAAATACTACCTCACAGCCATTAGAATCATTACTATATTAATGAAAAACAGAAAACGACAAAGCTGGTGAAGATGTGGAGAAACAGGAAACTCTCTCCATTGTTGGTAGGAATGTAAAATGGTACAGCCAATGTGGAAAACTATGGCAGTCCTCAAAAAATCATACAGAATTATCATATGATTCATCAAATCCTCCCTCTAGGTATATAGCCCAAAGAATTGAAAGCAGGAACTCAAAGAGATATTTGTTCACCTATGTTCACAACAGCATTATTCAGAATAGCTGAAAGGTAAAAAACTTCTGGCTCACATTACAACATGGGCAAAACCTTGAGAACATTATGCTACGTGAAATAAGCCAGGAACAAAAAGGCAGATGTGGTATCATTCTGCTTATGTGAGGTACCTGCAGTGGTCAACTCATTGAGACAGGAAACAGACCGGTGGTCGCCAAGGCATGAAGGGAGAAAAGGGGAGAGTTCGTGTTGAATGAATAGAGAGTTTCAGTTTGAGAACCTGAAAAAGTTCTGGAGATGATGATGGTGATGGTTGTACAAATACGTGAATATACTTAATGTCACTGAACTATATGCCGAAAATTGGTAAATTTTATGTTACATACGTTTGACCACAATTTTAAAAAAGCAAAAGAAGGTCAACTCTTGTCTTAAACTCAGTAAGAAGCCTAATAGGTAAGGCAGATGTAAGGGAAGTTGCCACAGTCGGAGCCGGAATGGAGCCCCAGGGCTCTCCACTCTGCTGGCTTCTTGCTCTTGGAAAACGGACCCCACCCTGATACGAAACCACCACAGAGGAAGGTCAAAGCTCCGTCCCAAAGTGCTTATGCACCGGTTTCACTGTTTTTAAGGACAAGAAGTTAAAACGTCACCCTTGGCTCCATTTCTATAAGGAACGTAGTAAAAAGGAAAAATGTCATCACCAACTGCCCTTGGGCCAAATGTCAACACGGACTGATTTTTAGAGAGACCACTTTAATGAACCCCAGTGGCAGGGGGAAAAGATCAGGAGAAACAGCAACACTAAGTCACTGGTGCTCATATCCAAGGATCATGGATGCCTCACACTTTCTGAGCCCCTTTCCATAGTAACAATCCTCAAAATAATCCTGTCAAGTGGGTATGAAAAGAATTGTGTAATCTCCAGTTCACAGGTGAAGAAACACAAAGTTCAGTCACAGAGAATAACCGAAATGGGACTGACCTCCGGATAATAATCACTAACACTTATTACGGATTTATTAAGACACTTGCTTAACACTTTTCCACGGACTGTTGGAGTTCATATTTCCAATCAGCCTCCTTCTACCATTTGGTAGTTACTGCTGCTATTATTCCTTTGCAGAGTAGGCAAACTGAGGCTCAAAGAACAATCATCCCAAAATTAAGTAGCTAAAGTGGCAGACTGCACAGTCACCTCACTCCAGGGCCTCTGCACTTAACCATCACCATTCTATACTGTCCATCTGGGTCCTCAGCCCTGGCTCTTTGGAAAGGGCCTTCCTTCAACCTAGAAAACACGTACGACTGATAAATTCCCCAAAGTCAACTCTAAATTAAACTAGTACTAACAAAATAAGTATTATTCCCTGAGCATAGCTGCAATGAGACACTATTGCTAAAAGTAAGAATAGATTCCTAGATTTTAAAAAATCCTATGAAAATTGTTACGCAAAAGTGTCCTCAAGATAATCAGAATGAATAGTCACATTTGGGTCTGTCCATTCTGTGTCTCTTGATTTTCCCAGGAAACATCTCTCTATAAATCAAATCATCTCCTGGCAGCCAGAGTGTTGATGACTCCCCGAGCTTTTCTGAGAGCTTCTTCAGAGCTTTCTGAGGAAATGTCTGCTTTATTTTCCAGAAACTGGAGACAGGAGAAATATTTTGTGTTTTTTCAAGAGCATTCAGTCTGCAAGGCCATCCCATGGGCTGCAAGAGTTTTGGGCCAACTGGAACAGGTATTAATTTGGAAGAACGTCAGGCACGGGTTGCAAATGGGTGACTATCATGGGCAGGCAAGGAGGAGAAAAGGGCCAAGTCAGGGCAGGGCTTGAAGCAACAGCCGGAGTTACTTCCTCCCCTCAGGAGAGGCTTTTGGACTATTTCCTTACAAAGACCTAGAAGTGGCTCCTTTGAAACCACCAAACATTGTATGTGTATGTCAATGATTACAACAAGAGCTAGATACATATGGTGTGGGTGTTTCATTTACTTTGTGTTAAAAACCTAATCACAAGCTCATCATACATGTGTGACCTCCAGCTTGGAATGTGTGGTTCCCCAATGATAGGCCCGCCACCCCACTAACTCAGGGGACACTGCTTTCTCGCTTCCATTGCAGACTTAGGGGAAGCCCTAATGTCTTCCAGTGGGACCACAGTGTGCGCCATTCCTCTCACCTGAAACCCAAGGATGAAGAAGGGTCTTACCGAGTTCTCCTTCAGCTGCAGCCCTTCCCCATTGGGAAGGGAGGACCGTCTCTTGGATGAGTTCCTGTTTGGGGTTGAGGTCATGGTCCCTGCCTTCTTCTTCACAGTGAGCACTTCACAGCTGGCTTGGTCTTCATTGTGTGTGCTCTTCCCAGCATTGATAACCCTGGAGAAGAAGCCAGAAAAGCTGGTCAGACAGAATGATAAAGCTGAGAGCACAGTCCCTTGTCAAGGGTCAGCCAAGACAGTCTCTATAGCTGGCCCGGAACTACAGCCCAGCTTAATGCAAAGAACATTACGGTCTTGGTATTTTATGCTCCCAAATAAATGAATTTTTCAAAAAATAGAATTACGTTAGCATTCTATTTAATGAGTTAGCACTCATTAAAATATTTACTAAGGAAGTTGTTTTGAGACTGTTCACCTTCACAGGTGTCTGACAGATGCGATCAACTCCGCCGACCCATTCTAGTCAAAACACACAAGGCAATCACTCTTTCAGGTTAAGGACAGCGAATTTTTTGGCAATTGCAATGAAGACAGGTAATCTGGCTCAGGGAATTCTGTTTCACTTCTCCAAGTGATAAAGAGCAAAACCTTCACCAATCTTATCAAAGTACATGGTGGTCATTTACAGCATGTCGTAAAAATCCAAGGTAACAGAGAACCATATTTCACTACTGCCAGACCCATTTTTGCTTTACACAAAGGCAAGCGAATGGATCAAAGGTTTACTCTTTTAAAACTATTTTTAATGTCTTGTCTTTTTTTCCTGTAGAATTACACTTATCACACTGGGCTATAGGCACTCTGATTTGGAAACTAAGACACATAATAATAGTATCATGGCATGTCGACACTGCTTTGCTCTAATTACTAAATGTTTTAAGCATAGAAACGCTTCAGGAACACATGCTCCATCATTCCTGCACCTCTTTCTCTATCAGGTGACCATAGCATCAACTCTTGTGTTTCTGCACCAGTTTCTTCTTGAGTAATTAAGCAGTAGCTAAAACAGATTTCCTTAAAGAGATTTCTCCTTGATCTGCCACTGCCTGGGTTTCCTTTCTAAAACTTCAATAGTGTCGCAGTACTGACAGAATGAGTGTGGAGTTTATAGAACTCAGTAGCAAGGGAAAAAAAGGGTTTTCTCTTTTTAAGGTAAGCTAAATAAAAATTCACTTTATAAGTGTGATGTGCACACTGCTCTATTGAGTTGCACAGCCTCGTCACAGTTAAAATTATTTGCAAATGACTTTAAAAACCTTTTCATTCTACAATAATTATAGGCTCACAGTAAATTGCAAAAATAGTACACAGTCCCACGTATCTTTTGACCAACTCCCCAAACGGTAACATCTTATGTAAGACAGTGCAATATCAAAACTGAGAAAATGACATTGATACAATACTCTCACCCAGTCTCCTGACCTTATTCAAATTTCACCAGTTCTTACATCAAATAGCTTTTAGTACTAAAAACGGTATCAGTCTCCGTAAGCCAACACCCACATGGCACAACCAAATAGGAAATGGAAAGCAAACTGAGACTTGAGTGCCGCAGGATCGAAGCAAGCGTGTTTCAAGCACGCTTCTGTCAAACTCTGGAATTCTACTGAGGCATTTCAGACACTTTCACATTTTGTTTTTTAAATGTATATGGATTTTTAAAAATGCACTAATTTAGAAATTCATTCCCATCTGTACATGTGAACAAATACATGCTGGTTAATACACTTTGGGCAGCTTTAGCATAGTAAGCCATCTAGCTTTTCTCTTCAACTGACCATATCATTGATTGGAAGGAGAATTATTTTTTAATTACTATTTGCAATTACTTATCTGCAAGTTCTAACAAAAAGATCTTATTAGTCATCTATTTCCCCAATTTCAAATGTCTGTATTAATCAAAATTGCTTCACTGGTCTTACTGGGTTTACTATGAATTTCAACTTACACACACACAAATATATATATAAAATATATTTACATATATTATATATATAATATATTTACATATTATATATATAATATATATTTACATATTTTATATATATATATATATATATATATATATATGGTTGTTTTTTTTTTTCTTTTTTGAGACGGAGTCTCACTCTGTCGCCCAGGCTAGAGTGCAGCGGTGCAATCTCATTGCAACCGCTGCCTCCCAGGTTCAAGTGATTATCCTGTCTCAGCCTCCCAAGTAGCTGGGACTACAGGAACGCATCATCACACCTGGCTAATTTTTTGTATTTTGAGTAGAGATGAGGTTTCACCATGTTGGCTAGGCTGGTCTCGAACTCCTGCCTCAGGTGATTCACCCACCTCGGCCTCCCAAAGTGCTGGGACTACAGGCGTGAGCCACAGCACCTGGCCAACTTAAGCATATTTTTATAAACAAAAGCCTACATTTACTCATTTCACATATTACAGTCTTTCCCAAGACTGTCTTTAAATAGACTTTGCTTACAAAGTTTGACAATGATTGTCCTGAGGCCTGTGTAAGGAATTGGGCATCCTTGCTGATCGAGGTCAAATTGGCCTGGAGTGCTCATCACACACTCTCAGGGGCTGAGGGATGATTCTATGTCTATTTTCTTGCCCCACCTTCACCCTTTCTCCTCTAAGGAAAGACATTTTCATATGGCTTAAGGATAAAATGTAAATACTGATGACACAATGAGGCTACCTGCAGGACAATGATTAATTCTACCACATTTACTGCCGGAGCTAAGTAACTTATCCCAAACTCCACAGCCAGGAAGTGGCACAGCTGGGATTCAGAATAAGCCTACCTTGAACCCTAACCCAACCTCTTCCAACCTTGGGGACATCAGTCTGTGACAGGCTGAGCTGGACTGTGGGGTAGCACAGAATAAGCAAATCAGGCAAGGTCTGGGCTAGGCCTGAGAGGAAGGGGAATTATTTCTTTGAGTCTCTGGCTATTGGAGGAGTCTGGGCAAAGGCCCAGGAAGAGGGAAAGAACAGGTGGCTCAGATCTGCCTGTCCTTAGAGAAGCTCAAGCTATCCAGGCCAAGTCACTAGGGGGCTTGCTGCTGAAGCTCACAGTACAGAACATGCATTCGTCTGGAACATCCCTTTTACATCTCTCCTCAGAGAAGCAAGCCAGGCAGGGGAGGGAGGTACGAAATACCACTCGCCTCCTCCCAGTCACTGGGGACGGCGAATTCCCAAGCAACATGTTTGGGTGGATTGTGTACTGGATGATGTTATACCACCACAGTGTCCCAAATGAGTGCCTTCCCTGGGGAAAGCTCAATCAGAGGTTCAGCTGGGAAAACTTGTTCACGACGACCATCCCTCCACACTGTCGTCCGTACAAGATCCCTGGCTGCTATTTCCAGAACTTAGCATCACTCTGACCATTGGCACCTAACCCCGGTTGTAGAAAGGTGTTTTTTCCTTTGGGTTTTGTTTTTTGAACCAAGAAGCATCACTGATCTCCAACAGCTACACGCCAGGCTGACTCATCCACCACTGCTTCCAACAGACAACAAAGCTACTATAATTACATAAATCACGAATCCCGGTCCCCTTAATGTGCTTCATCTCCTGTCTTTCTCCCAGTGGTTATCAAACTCCAAAGATGACCTAACTTCAGCAAGAGGTCTTAGAAACTTCCCTGTACGCATATGAGAAACCGGTGACCTGCAGGACCGTGACCGGCACAAGGTCACATAGCTAAATGTGAACACTCTTTTGAGTTCTGAGAGCTTTCTGCTTCAGCTCTCGGGTTGTTTTATTTTCCTATTGTGCATCTATTCTTGTCGGTGCTTGGTTCAGAGGTCTGTCCTGCAATGACTCAAACCCAGAGAATTGTGAAAGTACAATGACCGCTGCCCTTACTTTGCTGTTTCATGCTGAATATAGCTTACGAATACCACTCATGAAGTACCACTCAGAAATGTCAATCTAACGGGAAGATGGCGGTCCCACCTCTGCAAGCCTGTTTTGTCAGAAATGATGACCATTCAGATAATAAAATATTAATTTAAATATTAAATTTTAAATATCAATTTAGAATCCATTTAAAAAACACAGCTCTTATCCCTTTTATTATTTGAACTCCCCTACTCCACACAGCTTTAGTAGAAAGCCTCCTTCTTCTCAATCTCATTTGGCTTTAACAAGTTTGACCAGTATCAACTTGAACATTTTATTTTGCACTTCAAAGGTAACTTCTTTATTTACTAAATATAAACAAAATCTTTAATTTTATAAAAAGTAATTGAGAAAAACTTTGTTTCCCGAGCTGAGGAGCAGCATGCTGTTAGCAGATTCAACAGTTTCCTCAAAGGCAGGCAGGTGGAGCAGAGGCACCACTCCCTCGCTGTATGCTCCAGCACGTCAGTACCACCTTGAGGCCAACCAGAAAGAAGACGATGCTGTCTACATTCTGAGCCTAAACAATACTTACACGTGATGCTTATTTTGAAGGCTTTAAAAAAAATGCTGGCGGACCCTGAATCATCATACCTTCGGTCACATTCTTTTTCAATTTACTAGGAGGGAAAATATTTTTCTTGAAATTAAACTGGAGGTAGTAAGTCATGGTGGTTTTCAACAAAACCTATCTTCCTAGAATATAGCACATAGCAGGTGCTCAACAAATGTTTACTGAATGAATTTGACAGAAATCAACTCTGCTACTTCCTAGATGTAGATAATAGTATCTCACATTTTCCGAGAGCTATGTATGGCCAGAGACTGCGGTTAGTATTTTATAGAAAGCAATTAACTCATTTCATCCTCTTGTCAACTCTATGAGGTAGCTGCCACTGTTACTCCCTTTTTAAATGAAGTCACAGCTAGTGACTGGTAGAGTAGTTTGGTCAAGTTACTTGACGTTTGTAAATCTTAGTTTCTTAGCTGTACTTAATGGATTAAATTCTATGACTTACTAAAATTGTGTGTGCGTGCGTGCGTGTGTGTGCATGTGTGTGTGTGTGTGTGTGTGTTGGGGAGGGGGGCTTTAGTCATCACAATTAAAGACACGAGTAATTTTGAAGTTTGGATTAAATTCAAGTAGGAAAAATGTTAGAGGCTGAAGGGGAAACATAGCTACTGTCTCCTCAATATGTAAAGTTTATACCCAGTTTATTCAATTCTTAGAAGAACAACAAGACATATCTTTGCCATTTAACAAAGCAAAGTTAATTTATTCACTGCTTTAACCTACCAGCCTACCTTCAATTGAACCAAAACACCTAAGATTTTTCTCCTTATAAAAATATGCAAACAAAGGGCTTTAAAAACTTGAAAGTAAAAAATCCTGTATATCAGATATAGCTTGAAATTATAACCTAAATCTCAGCCATGAACCTGCAGTGAGTTCATAACCATAGCAGAATCTACCTTAAAAAAGCCAACAATTCATTCTGTGTTACCATGATACACACACTTAGAAGTTTTGCATTTGTAAAATACTCTTGTCAATTTTAATTTTTTTTTGGTAATCAACACCACCTCAATTTCAGCAGAAAAGTCTTGTTTTTAGATGGAACTGTTAAACTGTCAAGTCACCTGCTCATAAACCTGACTTCAAGGACACTCATAGATGACATGGCACTTAGAAAGCATCCCTATCACCAAACACAAAGTACCTCAAGTATTCTCACGTAGTGAGTCCTGACACAAAGGCCATGGGCCCCAGAACAGTTTTCAGCAGATTTACAGAAGACAGCCAATCAACAAAGGACAGATTAGACTTTTTTTTGAAGGTTTCCCATGTGCCACATACGGTGCTAAATACTTCACAGGTGGCAACATCATTCAACACCAACGCCCTCTCCCTCCCCAGCATGAGGCACTCAGCATAGTGCAGAAGGCAGGAACACAGACAATGGTCAGAGAGACCTGGTTCAAACTTGGTCTCTGTTCATTGCTAGCTCTAGCTGTGGGTTCTTAGGCAAATTACTTTCTTCTTCTAAAATACGGATAATCATCACTTCCCATCAGAAAAGAGTTGTGAGAACGAAATGCTCTAGCATGATAAGTATTTGATGAGTGCCTGGTACATAGTGAGCACTCAAAATATGTTATTTAATAATACACCAAACGCAAAGCTAGCTGCCTCTTCTGTCAGGACCCCGGGATGTTATCCAGCCATGCCAGTTAGAGGAGAATCTCCTCCTTCCTCCCTGTTTCCATCAGCATCACACTGCCTTCCTCAGGAACACACGGCCAGACATCCAGAGCCTTCAGAGGCATGACACTTCCCAAAACAGAGAACTCCTCTGAGCCCTCTTCTCAAGCCACATATGTGACCGTGGTCTGTACACAGGAGAATATCCGCACGGTTCTGAACATGCTGCTTCCAGATTCCTACCCAGATCTGCCCTCTCACACCAGCTCTGGGCCCCCAGGCTCCTAGACTCAGAAGCACAGAAAAAGGCCAAACAGAGAATATTGCTTTGTGGTTATTGTTGTCTTGCTTTGTTTTCAAGGAAATATAAAGGCTTTGATGGTTTAGGCTAGAGAGTTTACACTAAGTGTTCATAACTAGTTAGCAGACAGTATTCACAAATGTTTAAGGAGAGGTGTCTCATGAGGGCCATCGGGTGATGTGAAATTCATATGTAACTAGGAGGTAGACAATAAAATAGTGCAGAGGGCAGGGGATAAATAACTTAGTGAAGACCAAGTAAAGCTATCAATTATAAAAATTCACTTTTCCGACCGGGCACGGTGGCTCACGCCTGTAATCCCAGCACTTTGGTAAGCTGAGGCAGGTGGATCACCTGAAGTCGGGAGTTTGAGACCAGCCTGACCAACATGGAGAAACCCCATCTCTACTAAAAATACAAAATTAGCTGGGTGTGGTGACACATGCCTGTAATCCCAGCTGTTCAGGAGGCTAAGGCAGAAGAATGGCTTGAACCTGGGAGGCGGAGGTTGTGGTTAGCCAAGATCGTGCCATTGCATTCCAGCCTGGGCAACAGGAGCCAAACTCCATCTCAAAAAAAGAAAAGAAAATTCTCTTTTCCAGGTAACCTCCTGGGCAACGTCTCATATGGTTCTCTCAAGTGGCTAGTGGCCATGCAGATGGGCTGAAACATAAGGACAACTTAATTCCTAGCTGCAGTAATAACCTTTCATTCTTGGGGTGCTGAAAAACCACAGCTCTGACCAGGAACCTAAGCCTTTGATAATAGCCATCAGCTAAACCAGCTGGATGGCCAGTCAGAACATCCATCAAGAATAGCTTCTCCCAGGGGGTTTCAGCGGGCTCCGGGTGGCAGGGGACAGGAGGTCATCCCAGCCTGTTCACAATCTGTGACTAGGGAGGAGAAAGGATGGTAAAAAATGAATTTGCTTTGGTGTTTGGCTTTCACGTTTTGGAAGGTGGCTAAGTAACATCTCATGACTTGTGTGGTCATGTGGCCAGGCAGTCTAAGGGCCATCTTGTGGAGGAAGTTGCATGGTAAAGGCAGATTAAACACAGGCTAGGAAGAGGGGCTTAAGCCACCCCACAACCTTACACCCTCTGGCTCCCAGGCTCTGTCTGTGGCTAAGAGCACTGACCAACAAGCGGTTGCAAACTGGGGTCTCAAGGGTCACATTCAGCCCGCAATCGGATTGGTATTTTAAACTTTTTTGTCCACAAAGTGTTCATTAAAAGGTAAATTAGTTGCCAATATTTTTAAATTAGAATATTTACATTAAAAATCTTAATTTTTCAGTTTCTTTTTAAAATTAATACATCCAGCTGCACACGTCACACTCTCGAGTGATGACAATCAGCTGGCCCTGAGGGGAGGCTGGGCCCTATGAGAAAGAACCTGTCCTTGCTAGTTTACCCCAGATCTTACTCCGTCTACTTTTGTCACTGAAGTGACCAGCCTGGCCTCAGGGGCATTTAAATCTGTAACCTTGCAGTTAGATCTCTGTGACTTTATGAGTAAATCCAAAAAGTAGATACATAGTATATGTTGATTAAAATAATTATTTAAGCAATATTTATTGTATAACCATAGGGATAAGTCAAGATGACAAGGACATGGTTTCTACTCTCAAGGAGCCTATAGTCATCTATTTTAGTTTTAGTCCTTCTGGGTTTCAGACACAAAATACCACTCATGACTGTAATCCCAGCACTTTGGGAGGCCAAGGCAGGAGGATCATTTGAGGCCAGGAGTTTGAGACCAGCCTGGTCAATATGGTAGGACCCCATTTCTCCAAAAAACAAAAAACCACCCAGTGTGGTGGTGTGTGCCTGTAGCCTCAGCTACTTGAAAGGCTGAAGTCAAAGAATTGCTTGAGCCTAAGTTGGAGACTGCAGTGAGCTACGACTCTGCCACTGTACTCTAGTCTGGGTAACAGAGTGAGACCCTGTCTCTTAAAAAAAAAAAAAAAAAAAAAAAAAGAAATTAAAAAAAAATAAAACCCACCATAAACTGGTGGCTTACAAACAATAGAAATTTATTTCTCACAATTTTGAAGGCTGGGAAGTCCAAGTTGAAGACATCAGCCAATTTTTATGTCGGGTGGGGGCTCTCTTTCTGCACTCTCACTGTGACCCCACATGGCAGAAGGAACAAAGCAGCTCTCTGGGGCCTCTTTTCTAAGAGCACTAAATCCCATTCATGAGGTCTCCATCCTCACAACCCATTCAATTTCCAAAGACCCCACCTCCAAAAACCATCACACTGGGGTAGAGGATTTCAACGTATGCTTTGGGAGTGGAGGATGCAAACATTTAAGTCTACTGGCCCTTCTCACAAAAACTACAATTTGCTTGGATTGATGCCATACTCAAGGCTGATGTCGCAAGGGACTGAGAACACAGAGGAGACAAGTCAACAAAAGAAGAGTCGGGGAAAGTATCCCAGATGAAGAGGCATCTGAGCTCAGTGTTATAGAACGAAGGAAATCAACACTCAGAGAAAGGGTGAGGAAAGGTTCTCCTGGCAAAGGAACAGCCTGTGAAGACAGAAGGTGCTGTGAAGTTGATGAAGAGGTGTTGGGTGTGACCTAAGTATTGGCTCGGTGAGGGAGCTACGTCAGAACTAGACCACATGAGATTCTACAGGAACTTTATCCTATTCAGCCTATAACCAATGGAAGAAATCTAAGACTGTTTAAACTAGAGCCTGATATGATCACAGTTACTTTAGAAAAATAACACTTGTGGCCCAGTAGAAGATGGGTTCTAGAGGAAAAATGACAAAGGAAGAACTCAGGCAGTCTCTTACGATAGAACTAGTGACAACGAGGTTGTGAACCAAACAATGGCTCTTGATGAAAGGGAAGAGAGGAGGCAAATGAACCCAGAAGTCCTAGTAAAACCTGCTGGACATGTGTTATGAAGAAGAGAGAAAAGAGGATGAATCCCATGTTTCCAAAATGGCAGGATGAGGAGCATGAGGTGCCACTGATAATGAAGGGATATGAGAAGGTGTCTTGGTGGTGGGGAGTTCTGAGGGATGAGATAATGCAATTGGTTTTAGGTCAATGAACAGAGTTCAAGGTACCAGAAATTTCAAAGTCAGTAGCTGCCAAGTTCAACTTAAATTAGGGATGGCAAACGATTGCCCACGGGCCAAAGCTGGACACTGCTTGCTTCTGCACAGCCTGCAAGTTAAGAATGATTTTTATATTTTTAGTAGGTGGGGAAAATAAAGAATATTTCATGTTCACATTACATAAAATTCAAATTTCAGTGTCCATAAATAAAGTTTGGCTGGAACACAGCCACACTCATTCATTTACAGATTGTCTCTCTGTGGTTGTCATACTATAATGGCAGTTGTTAGTAGTTCCAACAGGGACTGTCTGGCTCACAAAGCCTCAATTATTTACTATTTGGACCTTTACAGAAATGTGTGCTGACTTCTGAACTTATTAGTTTGAATTCTCTGAAACTATTTTTTTCAGATCAAAAACAGTTGAAGACTGACAATTTCACATGGTTACACGTAATACATAGGGGAAGCAAAAGAGAGAGATGCAGGTTTGCATAGAACTTAACATGCATCTTGGCGTTATTAGGAACATTAGCTGTGGATACACTTTGCTCTACCATTTGGAGGCCAGCACTAATTTCTATCCCCGTCACCAATAGAATTAAACAACTGAGAATGAAAAAACAAACAAGAGAAGATATAATGTTTTCCCACATAAATGTCTGTGTTTTCTTCTTCCTATTGGTTGTTTAGAAATGAACATTTAGCATAGTAAAAATGAAAATCAGAAGTCACCTCTGTGTATTTCCTTTCAATAATCCTCTGGGTCTTCCTGGCAAAACCATTAATACTACCAATGTCCAACTTCCTTACTTAAATTTAAATTAGGAAGTCTGTGCTCTGTCAGATGCTGGAACAACTCCCATACAAGGCCCCAGAGCTGCTCTGTTGGAGCCAAGTAAAATCAAAAGAAAGGTCAATCCAAATAAGACTTAAGTGTTGAAATTTATGTAAAATAAAGCAGAAAAACGGTTTTTGCAGGTTTAGAACAATATCATTTGTTTACAGCTATTTGAATCTGTTGGTGATTAAGGAAAAAAAATGTACTGCTTTTCTAAAGATCAGGTTTTTTTTTTTTTTTAATTTACCAACTATATCAGTACTATTAGCAATGTGAGAAATTTTTTTAAACAAAGCAAAAGTCACTTTCAAATATGTATTTACTAAACCCAGACTTTAAAAAGCTTGAAACTAATAAATATGAAACCAAAAGACAGAAGTATTCTAATCTCAACAGACATTAGATAAAATACACACATTTTTAATTGACAGATTCCTCAGAAGTCCCAGACACCTAAGCTTCCTCCTTGTTGCTGGATAAAGTATTGGACTATCTGGGCCTCTGGTATTTTCCTTTTAAACTTTAAAATAACACAAGAGGAATAAAGTTATACAGAAGGGGATTGTTATGTAGTAGGGAGGGTTTTAAGCCCTGACTTGGGAGTTATTTTTAAAAAGGTGCTATTCATCTGCACATAGGAGTCCACTTCACCTAAACATACAGCAGAGCAGGAAACATGGGGATGAGGGGCAGGTACACAGGTTTTTCTCTGCTAGAAATTCGAGAAGCAGTCTAGTACAGCTTTTAAGAGCAGAGAGACTCTGGAACCAGACTCCCTAGGTTTGAAACCTGGATCCGCAAGTAAGTAGCTGCAGGACTTTCGGCAAGTTATTTCCCTGTGCCTCAGTTTCTCAGAAGATGGGGACAATTAACAGTATTTTTCTCATATGGTAGTTGTCTGACTGTTGTTTTAAAAAAAAAAAAAAACAACTGTTAAAAGTGTTTTATAGGCCGGGCACAGTGGCTCACACTTGTAATCACAGAACTGTGGGAGGCCAAGGGATGCGGATCGCTTGAAGTCAGGAGTCTGAGACCAGTGTGAACATGGTGAAACCCCGTCTCTACTAAAAATACAAAAATTAAATGGGCATGGCAGCACCTGCCTGTATCTACTCAGGAGGCTGAGGCATGAGAATTACTTGAACTGGTGAGATGGAGGTTGCTGTGAGTTGAGATGGTACCACTGCACTCTAGCCTGAGTGACAGAGCGAGATTCTGTCTCAAAAATAAAAACAAAAAAGAAAGAAATGGCCAGGCGAGGTGGCTCATGCCTGTAATCCCAACACTGTGGGAGGCCAAGGCAGGTGGATCACAAGTTCAGGAGATCAAGACCATTCTGGCCAACATGGTAAAACCCCATCTCTACTAAAATACAAAAAATTAGCTAGGCATGGTGGCACATGCCTGTAGTCCCAGCTACTTGGGAGGCTGAGGCAGAAGAATTGCTTGAGCCCGGGAGGCCCAGGTTATAGTGAGCCAAGATCCCACCACTGCCCTCCAGCCTGGGCAACAGAGCAACACTCTGTCTCAAAAAAAAAAGTGCTTTATACTAAACAACTTAGTTTATACTTAACAACTTAGTTAATGCTTTTAACTGTAATATGAGAAAGTTGTTGTTATTATCCTCATTTTATTGGCCCCATCAATGTCATATGCATGATGGTTTAGGTAAACGTCCTAGGCAAACCATTCCGGCATTTGCTTTCTTTTTTTTTTTTCCATTTAGTCCATTTACATTTAAGGTTAATATTGTTATGGCATTTTCTTATAACAACTGAGACTTTACATTATGTACTGTGCTCACACATGATAATCTTGCAGTTGCACAACAGACTATAAATAAAACACAAGTAACAAAAGGAATTGTGACATGTCACATGGTTTCGGTACTTCAATATATTTTTTCCAAGGCAAGCATGGTATTACTGCAACTGTACAGTAAGGGTGATAATTATTTTTCCCCTTACTACTTTAGTCTTTTTAAGGTACTTTAAGTGAAAACAATCTGCTTTGCAAAATCTTTACCCTTGTGTTAATTAACCTGCCGAGAAAGTTTGTTTCCAGATTAAAGACTGAATTATATATCAAGTAGCCCTTTGAATACCACTTGTTATCTGATCAAATATTTTTACCTTTGTCCCCACAACCAGGGCAAAGCTCAGTTAACAAGCCAAGTCTCTCTAATTTACAAGGGAAAAAACAGGCTAATTTAGCCCTTGAGGCCTCGGAATAACCAATCTGAGTTTCATTTTAGGCAAACTGATTTCTCTACCCTAAGGCGGCTAGAAATACAATCAGACTTTGCTATGGCCTTGGTCAACCTTAAATAATGAGATTCAGAAATTATGATTGAGCATAGAGTTTATTCCAGTGCAGTGCAAAGCTTAAGGATAGCCACCTGGACAGCACGCACTCCAAACGGATGCGGCTGGTGTTCCAAAGCTGGGAAGCTAAGGTTTCACTTATATAGGTAGAAACAATTTTAGGGGGTTGCAGCACTTTCCCTACAAAGCCAGTATATAACATTAAGGTGATTTGCTCAGTATGGATTGCTATATTCCAAGGAAGTTGCTTTAGTATTCCTGAGGAGGAATGATGTTTGGAGGGGCAAGGGGGGCGGGGTGAGTCTCATCTCTGATGCTGCTTCTCCATTCCTTATCATTTACAGGAAAAAGCAGAAATTGCACCTGCATGCTAATGACTCAGGCTACATAGCCACATTCCTCCCAACGCTCAGAATAACCTGAAGTTCCAACAGCTTTAAGTTTTGATTATTTAATTTCACACTTTGAAGGAGACAAATGTACCGAATGTAAGCTATTTTAAATTAGATGCTTAATATCATCCTTAAATAAAAAGGACAAGGTAGACTACCAATATATTTCAATTAGTAAGGGTAGATGTGTTCCAAAATGTTGTGTGTTGTGTGTTTCGCTTGTGTTCCCCCTATCTCAAATCACATAGCAGAGAATATGCACTCAATAAATGTTAATTGAATGAATGAACAAATGAACTCATTTTGCCATAACACCCCATGCGAGAGAGACTAGAATAAAGGTGTTCTGAGCTTGTCTATGTATTTCTTAAAGCTTACAATATCTGTTTGGAGTTTCTCATTTAATTTCTGCCTTCCATAGAAAAACTTATTTAATTATAAAAACCTCTACTAGAAAATGAGCTTGGGAGTAGGATATCTGAAAGTGACCCCTAAACATTCTCCAGCAAAGAAGTGGCTAAGACGTCAGAGCCTAGAGTACCTATTCATCCGAATTCTACCGCTGCCTTCTGCCTTATAAATAAGTGCTTATCCTATTAACAGTTATAGCCTACCAAGAAGGCCCTGGAGGGCCAGGATGGCTCTTTTTCAACATCAAAAGACTATTGCAAAGGAGGGAAATTCCAAAAGTCTAAGCCGGACCTGGAAGTAGCAGAAAGGCAATTCTGACACTATCAGTTTGAAGCTACCCAGCCATGAATGAGTTCTTTCAGAAAGTGGGGATTCCCTTGCCTGGAAATGTCCAAAAGCTGGTTTATGGACTCCCAGGGATACCATGATGCATGGAATGGGAAGTTCCTAAGGCTTCTTCTCCAACTGTTGAGTCTGCATCTCCATCCTCTTCTTGCCTCCATCTGCAGTTAATACAAAATCTATACTGCTTTCAGAGCTAAAATGAATTTACATGGAACATAGTTTTAGACAAGAGGAGTGGTACTTCTTGCTGACGTAATCCTCTGACACCTGGTAAACCATATTTAAGGTATGGCAAGTCTCCGTAAAATGAAAATTTCCTGGACTTGACTTCCTGTCCCCAACAAGACCTTGAATATGGGGTGTACAAGGGAACCTCAAGTGCTGCTGTTCCTTGAGGTTGCAAATATGGCTTGCTGTTCTTCTTCCCCAAACAACTTTCCCTGGGACATCTTTATTCCCAAGGCTTCATTTAAGATCCAAACACTAAGCACTACCAAAATCCTATCTACAGTACAGCTCTCCGGGGTGCCTGGGCTGTGTTTACAAATACCTTTAGAGCATCTGCATTTGCATGTTGCGCATGACACGCAAGCTGCCCAACCCTCTACTCATTTCTCCTTCCTTCTGCTGTTTATTTCCTGTCTCAAATACCATCCTCCTTCTGCTGTTCTTTGTCTTAGTGGTCCATGATTCCAAGGAGCATCCTTGTCCCCCCAGCTCACCACTCTCCCCACATCTAGCTTCTCAGCCTGTGGGTTTGGCCTCACAACTATGACTTACATCCCCAATTCCATGGCTTGTTCAGGCCCTTGTCACATCCAGCAGGCACTAATATATAAACATCCTAACCTGTTGCCTCTTCCTAGTAAATCCTGCACAGCATGGCTGGATGGACCCTTCTCATCTGTGAACGTGACCATGTCTCTCCCAAGCTCAAATATCTCCAAATGGGCTCTGAAGATTTCAGGATAAAATTTAAACTTTTGGGCTGGGCATGGTGGCTCATGCCTGTAATCCCAGCACTTTGGAAGGCTGGGGCAGGTAGATCACTTGAGGTCAGTAGTTCGAGAACAGCCTGGTCAACATGGCAAACCGTCTCTACTGAAAAACAATATAAAAATTAGCCGTGGCAGGTGCCTGTAGTCCCAGCTACTCAAGAGGCTGAGACAGGAGAATCACTTGAACCCGGGAGGAGGTTCAAGCCATAACTGCACCACTGCAATCCAGCCTGGGCGACAAAATGAGACCCTACCTCAAAAAAATTTTTTTAAACTTTTTACTTACCAGATCAGTGTCTTCCTGATGGGCCCTCTACTAATCCTCAGCTTCCCCCATCTGGTCTCCTTACACTCCCTCATCCTGAGCCTTAATAAACAGCTTGTGGTTTACAAAAAACACCCAGTTGCTACATACCACAATTCCTTCTCACATGCTTTTTCCACCGCCTGCAATGACCTAACCTCCTCTTGTCTGACAAACATCCCTTAGCCTTCAGCACTCAGTTTGCTAAGGCTGTTTTGCATGCACTTGATTGTTCTTAAACACTGCAGTGTAACCAGTAAGTAGCACAGTGCTCTTAGTATGGAAATCACCAGAAACGTGGACTGGTATCATAGCTCTCCCTCCGGCTAGTTATGTGCTTTGGGGAGGTTCATGGGCTACTGTGTGGACTAGGAGAATGAATAAATGTAAAGTGCATATACCTGGCCGAGACATGTTTTTATCTGCACAGACTCCCCTGCTCCTAGACATCCTCTTTCCTTCTCACCCTCCTCCGTCCCATTCATATGGTTTTTCAATGGTCAGAGTTGACTGGTCTAGGGATGGCCACCTGATTTCTGAGTTGAGCCAGTTAGGCCCCTTCTAAGGAAAAGGAAGGAAAGAAAAAGGCAGAAGAAGATCAGAGGGGAAAGTGAGGCAGAGACAAAGAGGAGAAATGAAGCAGATTATGTGAGAAGAGTACATATTAGAAATAGAATCTCAACAGATTCTATTCTGGTTCTAGCTGTTCCCAAGATCCATTTGTCCTTGGAATATCTGGGTAACCCCAATATCCTCTAATAAATTCCCCTTAAATGGCTTTCAGTTGCAAGCCAGAGTGTCTAACAACACCCAACTCTCAACACACCCTCACAATACTATTATTATTAAACTGTAAGCACCTTGAAGGTAGGAGGAGAATCTTACTAAATTTTGTATTCGCAGAGATTAGCCTAGTGGATGATAAAGAGCAGGCAGTCAAATACCTACTAAATGAAAGGTTTGTTGACTTCAGGGGAGAAATTGTAACTAGGGGTTAAGATTTGTATCACAAGCTCAAGGATGTCTACCTAACGTCCTGTGCTAAGAGGTAAAAGACAACAAGAAGTAGCAAACTTTGCCAGTTATGACCAGAGCAAGCCAGTGAGCTAAGCATCTGACAGCCACTGGTCAGGCTATTTAATCTTCTCAATAGCTTTGACTTATTGTCAATTGAGTAAATCAAGGTTTACTTTAAGGATTCAAAAAGGAAGCTGTCAAACTTACATAGATAACTATCACTGAAGCTCACCAAGTGCAGGCAGTGCAATATTCAGAAATCTAGCAACTGAAGAAAACCACCACTCCCATGGCCTGGGATACAGAAGGACTCAGAAACTGCTGGAAATTCCACAGACTCAAAATGAGGTAACTGTTTACCTTCCTTATTGCATTTTAATCTAGAGATTAAAATAGATCTCATTGTTCCAGAATCCTGCCTATGGTAAAAAATGGGTTCTCAATGGCTGAGAATAAATTTTAATAGCGGAACCAGAAGCCTATGAGAGGAAATCAGGAGGAAGAATTTTTCTTCATAAAAAGGACCATGAGGTTAATTTTCATTTCATTACATTTCTAAATTGCATATATTTTTGTATGCTGATTGCAACATATCCTTTCTGTATTGACATAAAGTATAAATTAATCAGTAAATACATAAAATTCTTACATCCTACATTTTCAAAATACTTCCTCATTAATTCATTTCTAAAATAACTAAGGTACAAAAGTTCATGAATAAGATGACTGATAAATTTGATAAATGAATTAACTAAAACCAACACCAAATCATGGTTAGACACAGGCTTACTGAAAATTTTCTAAACCACAACCTAATAAAATATACTAAATGACTATAAATGCAATCTAGGACATTTTCCATGGCAAGGTATATTTAGAATTCCAAACTCTGTTGTTTAGAAAGGTTCTCAGATTTTCATGTGCCTGTGAGTCATCTGGAGGACTTCTTAAAACATCGATTTTTGGGCCCCACTCTCAGAGATTCAAACTCAGTAGATCTAAGGTAGGATCTGAAAAAAGCTCCCAAGTGGTGGTGATACTTTGTGTCTACTGATGACGACTGAGTTGCACTGGCCTGGATGAATCATGGTCGCTTTGATTTCACCAAAGACTGGAATTCCCCTGGATCCTCAGCCTCATCCCACTGAGCTAGAGAACTGTACGTGATATACCCTTAGTTTATAATCCACTGGTGGTGGCTGGTGCTACCAGAGTCAGAAGCTCAAGAGACTCCTAGAAATGGAAAAGGGATCCCGGTGAGGCACAGAATTATGGTAGCAGGAACATAAACCTGGTGGGGTTCGGGGGGCGGTCACTGGGAGTAGGGCAAGGGGGACTGGGGATTAGGAAAATGAGGACTCAGGAAAGATTAGGAATGAAAGTACTGGCAGCTCACTAGCTGCAGGGGAAGAGAGTGGGAATAGTGGTGAATGAGAGTCTACCCCACATGGAATTCCTGTTAAGAAATGGTTAGCAACAGAAAAGAGATGGTAACTGAGAGTGGGAGAGGGCAGGCAACACACAGGAAGCTTGTTTCCCAAGGTGGAAGTGGCTGCCATACGAAGGGGTACAGGGCATCCAGATTGCTCAGCACATCCAACCTGGAAAGGGAGTTACCATCTGGGACAACTCTTTTTATATCAAAGATAATGATACACTATCTAAATTATCAACAACACATTTTTACTAGAAAGAAAAAGGACTAAAATACCTGTAAATACTTGTGTTTAATTTCATATCTCAGTTGAACCTGCCAACAAGATAGACAGGGAAGATATGATCTGTCCAATTCTATAAAAAATTGAATCCAGAAAGCTGACTAACCTGGGGTCAGATAGCTACTGGGCGGTAAAGTCCGACAGAGGTCCCACCTGTTTCCAAAGCCTATTCGCCCACTACCTAAGCAGCAGAGAAAGGGAGCTGAGCAGCTCTTGGCTCTAGAAGCAAAACCAAGGGTCCACTGGAATCATACAAGCCAAGTGTGAAGTTTTAAGAGGGAAAGGTGCCAGATGCTAAGAAAAGTTCAAGCACCCACTAGATATGGCAAAGAGGCTATCAGTGGCCACTGGTATGGACTATAAAAACCAGAGTCCTAAAATACTCTCCCCTCCCAGAGAAAGTAAGTTCTAAGGTGATAATGCACTAAGTCTGAGACAGAATGCATTCGTTTCCCGGAAAGTATTTCCCTTGTATGCTTCCTTTTTATGAATAAGCAAGTTAAAAACTTGAAACAGATCCATGCCTCTACACAAATTTTGGCTATAATCCAAAGGTGGCACTGTGAAACTGCTTTAAAATGCTGTCACAAGTTTCTAGAAATTATAAATCACTATTTACAGAGTGATTAAATAACAATTTTTTACTTTAATTTTTTCGAGACAGGGTCTCAGTTGGCCACCTAGGCTGGAGTGCAATGGTGTGATCATGGCTTACTGCAGCCTAGACCTCCCAGGATCAAGCAATCCCCCTCCCTCAGCCTCCAAGTAGCTGGGACTACAGACATGCGCCACCACGCTCAGCTAATTTTGTCTCTATACCTTTGTAAATAGAAGGTTTCACCATGTTGTTCAGGCTGGTCTCAAATTCCTGTGCTCAAGCAATCCACCTACCTTGGCCTCCCAAAGTGCTGGGACAACATGTGTGAGCCATTGTGTCTGGCCAACAATTTTTTAAGTTAGCTCCAAATTCCATGGACGTTTCAAAACTTAATGTATATGTTTTTGTAGTTAAAGATTTACTGATAATTTAGTTTTAAACTTTCATATTATTCTTTTAAAGCTCAGATTCAACCTCTGGCTAACAAATTTTAGTATTTCATCAACAGAAGCTTTGTGTGTGAGGGGAGGGTTTGTAAATCTGTGTCATTACTGTGATGTCTAGAATACTGTAAATGAAAAAAGCAATATTGTATAAGAAAATAAGAATATATATTATATATATGTATCTATATCTTAAATGAAAACATTGAAAGAATAAACTAGTAACTAGTAAAAACAGACACCTATTGGGATTATGTGTGAGAAGAATAGAGACGGAAACGGAACCTGGACTATTATAGTAGTATTTGTATCTTATTTATTTTTTTGAGATGGAGTGTCGCACTGACACCCAGGTTGCAGTGCAATGGCATAGTCTCAGCTCACTGCAACCTCTCTCTCCTGGGTTTAAGCAATTCTTCTGCCTCAGCCTCCTGAGTAGTTGGGATTACAGGCACCAGCCACCACACCTGGCTAATTTTTGTGTTTTTAGTAGAGACAGGGTTTCACCATGTTAGCCAGGCTGGTCTCAAACTCCTGACCTCGTGATCTGCCCACCTCAGCCTTCCAAAGTGCTGGGATTACAGGCATGAGCCACCATACCAGCCCATCTTATTTTTTAAAAATAATTTTAACTCCTGAAAATAAAAATATTTAAAAGCACACCCAATAATTAAAAAACTTAACTGTATAGCAAATTGGTAATCTAACAATACAAATTAGTAATCAAATAATGCAAGTGACTTTTAAACAACTATAGGATAAATATCTAAAAAGGAAAAATGTATAAAAAAAAAAGTCTCAAAATGTCCTCAGCAGTTTTACTGTTAGAAATATTAGTACTGACATTTTAAAACTATTTCTATATGGATATATAGACATATTAATATAATATATATAAGATACATATTCTAATAACATGTATATGTAAAATACATGTATTTTTTAGCGGAAAGCATAAACACAGTCCCCCACTATGACAAATCATGCAGTCGAGCTTCCCATTTTGGGGCAATCACAGGGGTCAGCACATCCAGAGTGCAATACATAAAACTCGCCCTGGGAAAACCACTTTCGTGATCATGTTATCTCCCCTGCCAGGTAAGAACGGGATATAGAAAAAATGTTATTAAGAGCCATAATCTTTAATGTAAGGCAATACATATAAATTAAATTGAAGAAAAACCCTGTATTATTAATTTTGAATTGGAGTTGTCAGTATGAAGTCAACTGTTGAAATACATGTATTTTCTACTCAAAGGGCCTGGAAACAAGGACATCCTAGGACTGTGAGCATTCCAAGCATTCAGACTTTGGTATCCAAATACTGCTCCTCACTGAAAGAAACCACCATTTCTTGGCAAAATGGCTGGTTCCAGATATGAGTTACTGAAAGCATAAGGTGAGACAGAGGCAGCTTGAAGAGCCAGAAAGCATAAAAGCACCCAAAGATAATACAGCATTTCAGAAAGACACAAAAGTATGTGTGAAGGGGCTATTACTGGTTAATTCTGAGATAACTAACATCAAAAACAAACAAATGTTAACAGAGAGAAAAACAAATTCCTAAATCTACAGCGCTAGTTAAAAAGAGAAATTAAACTGCTACGGTTGGGTGCAGTGGCTCACACGCTTGTAATCCCAGCACTTTGGGAGGCCAAGGTGGGTGGATCACCTGAGGTCAGGAGTTCAAGACTAGCCTGGCCAACACATGGTGAGACCCTGACTCTACTAAAAACCCAAAAATTAGCAAGGTATGGTGGTGGGCACCTGTAATCCCAGCTACTTGGGAGGCTGAGGCAGGAGAATCCCTTGAACCCGAGAGGTAAAACTTGTAGTGAGCAGAGACCATGCTATTGCCCTCCAGCCTGGGCAACAAGAGTGAAACTCTGTCTTAAAAAACAAACAAACAAAACTAAATTGCTACACTGAAGGTAATTATTATACTTATGGCTTATTCTGAAAATTGATAATTAAAGGAGAGAAATTAAACACTGATGTATCTTGTTGGGGAAAAAAACTTGAGGAAAAAAACTAGTTTTTTCCCCCAAGTTAATAAAGCATTATGGACTGACTGTTTGCATCTCTGCCAAAATTCATATGTTGAAATCCTAACCCCTAATAGGATGCTTTAGGACATGGAGCTGTTGGCAGGTGATTGGGTCATAAAGATGGAGCTCCCGTGAATGGGATTAGTGTCTTTATAAGAGAGACCCCTGGGAGCTCTCTGGCTTTCTTTCCCACATGTGAGGCTATAAGAAGGTGGCAGTCTATAACCAGGAGGAGGGCCTGGCCCTCACTGGAACCTGATCATGCTCACACCCTGATCTCAGACCTCCAGCCTCCGGAACTGTGAAAAATAAATTTATTGTTTATAAACCATTCCGTCTGAGATGCTTTGTTACAGCAGCCCAGACTAAGAAATAATAAGGCAATGTTCTTCTTTACAGAAAAATGGCATAATATACATAGTGGAATTGATAATTAGAAAATAATCAGTCTGCAACCCGCAATGATATAATTGATTTGGGCAAAGATTATCCACAGATGCTAAATCTCTCAGATGGAAGATTACTGTCAAAAGGGTAGTTACATGGTGTCACGTCACATATTACTTGCTAATTTCATGGAGACAAACACGCCTTTACAAGGGAAAGATATGGTAAATCAAGTGGTCAAACATGGATCCTGTGAGTGGGACGACCCGACACTGCATGAGGGGGCTACACCTCCTGATTCGATGCATCTTGAAATGCACAGCATCACCCAGAAAGTATTCTTCCCAATCTAACTGTATGGGGAAAAAGGAGGTAGAGAATTGGGCTAAACATCATAAGAAAACAACTAAGAAGAAAGTAAAACATTATGATATTTTGTAGAAAACTAGTTGGTTTTTTTTCAAAAGGTCAACCTTATAATAAAAAGGCCATAAAAAGACATTTCTGGGATGGGGGGTAAATGCAGATGTGGACCATAGGTCATCAATCAATGAGAAGTTTCTTGGGGGCAATAATGCTTTGTGTTTATGTAGGAGAATATGCTTGTTCTTACCTGATTCAGATTGAAATATTTAAGGGTTAGATAATGTAAAAGGATTCAAAGGAAAAAAAATGCATTTAGAAAGATAAAGCAAACAAGCGAATGTTAATAATTTGAATCCAGGTGAAAGATATTTAGGTACACATTAAATTATTCTTTCAACACTTCGACATGTTTGAAATGTTTAATAAAACATCTTGCTTTCATCCTATGAGGAAATGAAAGTTTTTACAAATATATACAATAAAATGTTAAAACATGTACAATTCAAGATTATGGAAAAAGGAATAAAAGGAAATATCAAGAGTGGGAGGAGTTTCAATGCACATATGCCGACCACAGTTCAGATAATTACTAAAAATTAAGCCTCAATGGTCAGGCACAGTGGCTCATGTCTGTAATCCCAGCACTTTGGGAGGATGAGGAGGGTGGATCATGAGGTCGGGAGTTCGAGACTAGCCTGGTCAACGTAGTGAAACCCTGTCTCTACTAAAAATACAAAAAATTAGCTGAGCATGGTGATCTGTGCCTGTAGACCCAGCTACTCAGGAGGCTGAGGCAGGAGAATTGCTTGAACCTGGGAGGTGGAGGTTGTGGTTAGCTGAGATTGCACCAGCTGGACAACAGAGAGAGACTCCATCCCAGAAAAAAAAAAATAATAAATTAAGCCTCAAATGTAGCTCTTGGCTTTCTGGCTGCCACAGCAGAAAGGGAACTGTGGCCACTGTCACAACTTTCCATCATCCAAAGCCCAGCACTGCTTGTTCTGTAGGGAAACTAGAGCTGGTTCAGAGGAAATGTTTCTTCCCATGGGTTTTCCAATGGGAAAGATTCATTGTTAAAGGGAACAATATCCTCATCATCATTCCCACAATATATGCAAGGGAAAAGGGGCCTATTCCTTTCTATGTCTGTCTCTCGACAGAAGATAAGGGGGTAGTTCCAAAATCAAGTGCACTGAAAACCCTATTAGGAAGAGAGGTAGGTAGGGAAGAAGAATAAAGACAAACTTCACAGAGTATTAGAGATGGCCAAGCTGCACATCATCCAAATTAATTTCCATAGATGCTGTTTGCTCCAAAAAAAATTTGATAAATGGCTGGGGAGGAGACCAAAAAACAAAAACAACAAAAAACCTGAAAAAAACAACAAAACTGGCATTTTCTGTTTGTTGCTCATATACAGAAAATTAAGATTGATTTCTGTATTGTTGAAAAGAGATCAGTTATTTTTCTTTAAAGCTGAGCAGCACATTTACTGTTAGACTCTGAAAAGTGTAACACTGTAGAACTTATTTCTGGAAAAAACTAGATAACTCAGGCAACTCTCACCGCAATGGATGGCCACCCAACCCGCACATAGCTGGAGTTTTTCTTAAAAGCTACTCTGGTCTGCTGCAACTCAGGAATGATCTGGAGTCTAGAAAATCTCAGCATTTAATGCTGAAAAGTAACACATCTGACACTCTAGTCACTCTCCACAAGCATTACCCTTTTGCCTTATATGCACAGGACTTCTACTGTTCGGTGTGGTCACAGGGATCGGGGTGGGCAGGAGCGACCCTGGCAAGTCACTCGTAGCTCAATCTCTCAACCTAAAAATGAGGATAGTGGAGTATTTCACCTTAGGGTTATGAAGATTAAATGAATTTTATAACAACCTGTGAAAGCCTGGCATACTGTAAGGCCTACAAAAATGTTATAGCACGTTCACTTTTTAGGTAGATTTCATCCTAAGTAATACCCATGAAATCATGGGTATCACATCAAAGCTTTACTTTTATCTAACAGGCACTGAGAGAATGTGCCTTCTAAATCATTTCATATCCTTCAGAAATAGGTAAATGTTTGTCACTCTCTTCTGGAAGGCCGGGTAACACAAAAGCAAAATTAAAAAACATAAAAATAAAAAATTTAGAAGTATGTGTGTTTTGGGAAAGAAGAGGGAGGATAGACCAAAATTGTCTTCCAATGGTCAAGAGGTGGTTCCTACGACCCTGACCCTCACCCACAGTATAGGCTCAGCATAAGCTTCAGGGATTATACATCTGTTAACTAATATAGTTTCCTTTAAAGCAGGTACTTTCCAGAGTCAAACATAGAAGGAGGGTCAGCAAAAGCCACTGTGTTAGAATGCTCTTGAAACATTTCCCCATGTGAGAAAGAATATACTGATCCCAGTCATAGTAAAGAAATAGGCCAAAAGCTAGGGTGGCCAGCTGTCCCAGCTTGCCCGGCACTATTCTGGTTTTAGTGCTGAAAGTTCCCCCACCCTCTCAGTTCCCGGCAAACCACAATGTTGGTAACCCTCCCTAAAATCCACTTGCTCTTCATGTAAAACACTGCTCCAACTGACACAGACTGGAGAATTTTTAAGTTGGAAACTGGCAAAGATATCAGACAGCACGTCCAACGAGCTACTGAATCTAAAGTTGAGGAAGACAGAAAGGGGCAAAGTGTACTCCAGACACACCCAGAACCCAGACAGGATTATCTCCGATGCAATGAACAGAAACAGGTTGTCATGACATAAAGCCCAAGAGTCAGAACAGATTTTAGGTTTTAATTAGCAAAAGATGACTTCTTAGGACCCAACATCACGGGGCTAATGTGTTACATTTGGGGCTGATTCCTTGGCTCCCTGGGATTTCACGCTGTATGAATCCAACCTTCCAGTTATCAGTAGAAAGTTCAAGACTTTTCTATCTAAAGCACCCATGTTATTCCAGGTCTCTGGGCCTGTGAATGAACTGTCAAGAGGAAAGGCAACAACTGAGTCCTATTTTCATGGACGGAAATGCATGAAATATGCATGTCTGTTAATTTTTGACTGGATTCCTGACATAACAAATGCATGTCTGATAATTTTTGACTGGATTTTCATGGACTGATAATATGCATATCTAATAATTTTTGATTGGATTCCTGATATAACATATACATGTCTGATAATTTTTGATTGGATTCCTGATATAACATATACATGTCTGATAATTTTTGATTGGATTCTTACATTGATTTTGAGCTTATTGGGTACTGGATATTTTTGTATACCCACAAATATTCTTGAGCTATATTCTCAAACAAAGAGACATAGTTACTTTGAAAGAGTTTGAGCCTTTCAGGTTTTCCTTTTACGATGTGTTAGGTGGGATGAGACTGTGTTAAGTCTACAGCTAATTATCCCCTACTATTTAAGGCAAGAGCCTTCCTAATGCACTGTGAACGAGGTTTTCCCATTTGGTTGATGGACGGGGCACTATTCTTGGTTCTGTGCAAGCACCGGGTGCTGTTTCCTCTAATGCATTGGATGGCTTCTCCAGCTGGTTTCCTCATAGGAATATGCTAATCAGAACTCTGCTGAATACTTGAGGCGAACTCTCTGTAGATCTCCAGAAGTCTCCCTCTGTGCAACTATGTATTCTCCTGTGTTCTGTGAATTCTGCCTTCTTGATCTTCTCAGTCTCTCAACTCCTCTTCAACTCAGAGGGTTTACTTGGTTCTGCCTGGGTGGGGACCTCTCAAAGCATAATTGAAAAGGGGAAAATCTCTCAATGTGGGGACTATCACAGGGCTCACCCCATTTGCTTCCCATCTTTCAGGGATCACTGTCTTCTGTCGCCTGACACCCAGTGTCCCACAAACTATTGTTTCATGTATTTAGTTTGTAGTCTCTTTATTTTTTTAATATAAAAAATTAGCCGAGCATGATGATCTGTGCCTGTAGTCCCAGCTACTGAGGAGGCTGAGGCAGGAGAATTGCTTGAACCTGGGAGGTGGAGGGTGTGGTTAGCTGAGATTGCACCAGCTGGGCAACAGAGAGAGACTCCATCTTAAAAAAACGAACACATAAATAATAAATTAAGCCTCAAATGTAGTTCTCAGCTTTCTGGCTGCCACAGCAGAAAGGGAACTGTGGCCCATCTCTTTTCTAAAAGTTTGCGTTTCAGAAACCACCTGCACGTATGCAGCCTCTCTCCCCTACTGTCCACACCTCCACAGGGCAGATATTGTGAGTAAACTGCCATTCTTACAGTGTCCCGGCAGCTCTGCCAAAGCTTTCAAAAGTGTCCTCAAACCTTGTTTAGTCAAATTTCACACTGTCTAATGCTCAATTGAAAGGGAAAGTGAAATGCTGGTCATGAAAATCTTAAGGCTCTAAGGAAATAAGGAGATACAGGTAAACATGACTATTATTCAATGTCAGTTGTCTTCCTGAGCTATAACACCTTTATAATTTAACAGCTTTGGTAAAATACAAGAGCTTTAAATACCTCTCACTCTCTGCCAGATAAGGAAGATGAACAGTTTAGGGGGACAATTTTTTTTAATTCATAGAATTTCAAGAGAATATAATCTAAAACCCAGTTTAAAGATTTCATTTCTTCCTTTATTCTAATCATTGCATATTAATCTCTCATTATTTGCCTCAAATTATGCACAAACACAAATGAGCTAAAAATATGTAAAGTCAGAAGCTAAGTTAGTAGCAACAGGCTGACAATGACTATAATGGATACACGTATGAATTCCATAACCATGTATACTGATCCAGCTTCAGTATCAGCAGCAAATGCTATCCCTGGAAGAGACAGGGAGGGGCATCTTACAAAGTGGCTATATTAGGAAGCACGCCACTAGGAAGCACAGGATCTTCAGTTCCTCATTAACCTTCATCCAAAAACAAGGGGGAAATAGTGTGTAAAAAGCAAGGGCAGATCGCAAAATAGGTGGAGGTTACATTTTCACATCTAGCTCTGGAATCGGTAATTTGTTTTTGTTTTGTTTTTGGCCTTTTCTGGCTCCACAGGTAAAGCAAGATGCTCAAATGTCTATTTTCAAAATGAACCCTGGAATGACTTGCATTTTAAACAGCATGATGCCTTATCTTTAATAACAGCACTGGCCACATTTTGGAGGAAGTTAACTGTCTCAGCAAATGACAGAAAATGATCCTTTCACATCTGCAGCTAGTAATCTAAGAGCTCTGAATAGCAATTCATTCACATCAGTCAGTCAAATAATGGCCTAATTCCTCTTCCAAATTCATACTGCTTATTGTTTTATGGAACAATCATAAATGGAAAGCCTTCAAGGCTTTGCATTCAAATATCTGATGTTAGGAAGTAGAATGTTTCACCTGAATGAGGAGAAACAAAGCTATCACCTGACACCCATGCTTGGCACCAGACCCTTCACATCCCAAGGGACAAAGCCTCTGCATGGAAATAACCCAAGGAGGAGGCACATCCTTCGTTGCCTAGAATTTCCTCAGTAGGCTTCTCTTTCACTTCCTGACATTCAAGAGTCAGAAGCACAGAATTAAAAAGGAATAAAACGTGCTAACAGAGAACTTCATAAACCCAGGAGGCTGAAAGAGAAAGTATGCATGAATGTTTGTCTTCTGGGGAGGTTAAGAGGTGAAGATAGACTGTTCTTATGCTGCTATGAAGAAATACCTGAGACTGGGTAATTTATTTAAAAAGCAGGTTTAACTGACTCACAGTTCTGTGTGGCTGGGGAGGTCTCAGGAAACTTACAATCAAGGGAAAGCCCCTTATAAAACCATCAAATCTCGTGAGAACTCACTCACTGTCATGGAAACAGCATGTGGGTGGCCACCCACATGATTCAATTACCCCACTGGGGCCTTCCCATGACATGTGGGGATTATGGGAACTACAATTCAAGATGAGATTTGCATGGGGACACGGCCAAACCGTATCAGAGGGGATGCTGTAAAGAATCAACAATCAAAACCTTTGAAAGTAAACCTTTCAAGCCTAAAGCTCTTAAATCATATTTATAAAAAAAATCAAACAAAGCATGCACAAAGCTCTATATCATCCAAATTGATAATTATGGGAAAATCAGAACTGAGACTTTAAAACTGATTTATATAAACTGTTTCATCTTTCAGATGAAGAAAATGAATGGTAGAAAATTCTCAAGTTGTCCAAGGTCACATGGTGATGACCCTGATTATGACGTACTGAATCTCTGTCTGATGCATCTCCTGAATTATAGGAGATAATTCAATGTTGAAAGGCTCAGCATGCCTTGGCGCTTCTCCTTCCAAATGTAAAGATTAAAGTTACAACATCACTGTAACCTCTGCCTTCTAAAGGATCATATTCCAATATTCCCTGCCCCAATTAACAACAGTTTGGATTGTTGCTTTTAAGTTTCCTGGCCACAGAAATGATGGGGCTGTTGGATGAACATGGCTTAACACTGACTGACTGGGCGTGGGAAAATGAAACTGCACCCTCTCTTCTAGTTATTTCGTGTTTTATTATTTACCCAGCACTTCCGCATACATTATCTTCATTAACACTCCAACAATCTTGTGCAGCAGGAAGAGCAAGCATTACATCTCCCTTCTTCTAGATAAGAAAACCGAGTCTCAGGCCTGCCTAACTGCAACAAAATATAATAGAAGTAAGATGATATTGGAAACTAAGACAGGCAGTGAGATTTATTGAGAATAGTATCAGCTTAAAAATTGAACTAGACTAGGTTAGAATCCCACTTGCTTCCTTACTAGCAAAATAAGCCATGGGCCTCATTTCTCTCCTCTGAATTGGAGCTACTGTAACCGTTCCTTCCAGGCATTTTTGAGGATTACAGCGATTCTGCAAAATGCCTGGCACAGCAGCAGTCTCTCAGCAAATGCCGGCTAGCATTAGGAAGCACTAAAATTAAACATTCCAACAAATCTCAAGTTTCAAGTCCTGGAAACTGTAACTAGATAATACTAACAGTTTCATTTAAACTACAAAATCTTCAGACATAGAGTTGACAATGGTTGATCGGCTTCAGTTGACATTTATAGCCAACCCCTTTTCTATGTGTTCAAGTATTTCTGGCTCTATGGATGTTGTATGACTTTTTGCAGGTTGCTTTCTCCTTGTCAGACACACCACACACTTTGTATATTCAAATACATGTCTTACTCTCCATTTTATTCCCAGTAATAGATCTTTTAATTCCAGAAGAGGACCATATGGTTATAGAGAAAGAGGCAGGTGAGAAAACGAACCCTTACCGCTAAGTCTTCCGGGAAGGATCAGTAAGTCTCATTCCCTTAAGCAGGGCACAGACCCAAACACGTCCTGGGCCTAGATACAGAATGTTGTATCTAGGGCACCATGGTGCTTGCAGCAAACTGGAGGGCATGTGTCCCTTCTAAAGGGGCAGCCTGTATACAGCTCCAGCTGACTGGGAATATGGCTCAGTGTTACCAAGTCTCCTGGCATTTCAAGAAAAGCCAAGAATCTATATTAAGAAAAATTTCTAGAGTTTTGAAAATACAATGCGGGCCAAACAAACAAAAAAAATGCTTATGTGCAAATCTGGTCCATGGGTCACCATTTCCTGTGTTACCCTAATGCCTTCTGAGATCTAGTACACCAAACTGCAGAGAAACTCTGCTCTGGAGTTTTCTACCTGGAAAGTCAGGCAGAGAGCCAAGATCATGAAATACCCAGAGAATGGGCTGATGAAATAAAAAGGATGAAATCTGAAACAGAATCCATTGGAAAGTAGGAAGATAAAGAAGTTGGGGGTTAGGATCTAAGATGGCTGCTGGTCCCAGGAGAGTCCAGAGTTCCTACGGTCAGAAGATGATAGTGAGAGTGATTAGCTGGAAAACAAGGCTGTTGAGAGAGGTTTTTCCATGAAAGAACAGATATAAGGGCTTTTGACTCCAGATAAGGCTGTGACCTAAATAAACTTGAATGTCTGAGAGAGGCAAACTGACTTGAATACTTCTGAGCTTCTATCAAGGCTTTCAGATGCATTAATGATATATGATCCTTAGGCCTCTTTCAAAGACTTTGTTTTGATGACATAACCCATGCCTCTTCGAATGTTATTTCCAGAGGGGTGAAACAGAAAGAAACTTGGAACGAAAAGAGGTCTTTGTGAACTTGGTGTACAGCTTTTATAGATATGTACAGACATCTATCTTCTCTGATGGAACAAACCTGGAAGTAGTAAAGTGAGTCAGCACTTTATTATCATATTTAGAAATATATAACTCAGGGAATAATCAACTTTAAAAAGTGTGCTGAGAAAATCCATTAGTCAGAGATTCCAATCATTCTTTTATATATGAAAGGCAGAGCTAGAGTAAAACACCAATTTATCCTTTATCATCTAATTTAATAGACATAATTTCAATCTTTTTAAATGCTTTAGTGAAAATTCAATACTTTTTTAAATGAAGATTTTTGCTCTCCAAGGTAGAATGATATCAAACAACCCTAAGAATCACTCAAAGTTTTAAATTCACAGAAATTATATTATACAACATTGATTCCACCTACAGAGCTGTTTTTGTTTTCATTTTGAGACAGTCTTAGTCTGTCACCGACGCTGGAATGCAGTGGTGCAATCTCAGCTCACTACAACCTCCACCTCCTGGGCTCAAATGATCCTTCCACCTCAGCCTCCAGTGTAGCTGGGACCACAGGTTCGTGCCACTACACATGGCTAATCTATCTATCTGTCTGTCGTCTGTCTGTCTTTCTCTCTCACTCTCTTTTTTTCTTTTCTTTTTTGAGATGGAGTCTCACTACACCTGGCACCCCTCCCCCTCCCCCTCCCCCTCCCCTTCCCCCTCCTCTCCTCTTTTCTTTTCGAGATGGAATCTCACTCTGTCACCCAGGCTGGAATGCAATGACATGGTCTTGGCTTACTGTAAACTCTGCCTCCTCCCAGGTTCAAGTGATTCTTCTGCCTCAGCCTTCTGAGTAGTTGGGCCTAGAGGCGTGTGCCACCACACCTGGCTAATTTTTGTATTTTTAGTAGAGACAGGGTTTCACCATGTTGGCCAGGCTGGTCTCAAACTCCTGATCTCATGATCCACCCGCCTCTGCCTCCCAAAGTGCTGAGATTACAAGTGTGAACCGTCACACCCAGCCTAATTTTTTTCTCTCTCTCTCTCTTCCTTTTTTTTGTAGAGATGGGGGTCTCACCATGTTACCCAGGCTGGTCTCAAACTCCTGGGCTCAAGCAATCCTCCTGCTTGAGTGTTGGGATTACGAACATGAGCCACTGTGCCTGGCCGAGAGCTGTTTAAGTAAAAATAACTTTAACCACACCCAATTGTTCACAAATGTGGACTTTATAGCCCAAATATTCCTATTCAGAGATACTCACTCAAAATGCAAAAGGATTACTAATTCTATGGCTAAATAGCTGATTGCCTGCATTCCATTTCCCACAAGTGAAGTTTCACCAGATTCACTTTCACACTTAGGGTAATATAACCATTAATGTTCTCCAAAAGAAAGCAAACATGTGGAAGCAATACTGTTATTCTCCGTAAACCTAACTCTGGACATTTTTTAATTTGCTTGTTAAGTACGAGTTAATCTGACTCTTACTATAGGCACTATAGGGTAGCTATTGTCTTAAGCAGGAGCATTAAGGTGAATGAAAGGGGAGAACTGAGATTTCAGGGAAAAAATGGGTTTAATTTTAAAGTTGGCAAAGGGTTTAGGGATATTCTCTGATTTGACAGACATAGGAAACACAGTCACTAAATATGACTAAGACCATTGCCCAATTTGTCAGAATCCAGGTATCCTAATTTCATTCTCAGTGCTTTTTCTATTATTGAGGCTCTCAATAAAAACTGGCAAAGCAATAAATCTAATCATGAGATATAAGGACCTTCTCCAGCTGCATTCATCCACGTCCTTATAATCTCATTTTGCACATGCATCTGCTAGCACCAACACTTCAAGTTTAGAGCAGTGCTCTACTGCAGGGGACATTTGGCAATTTCTGAAGACATTCTGGTTGCAGCAGCCAGGTGAGGGTGCTACTGGTATCTAGTGGGCAGAGGCCTGGGATGCTGGTAAACATCCTGTAATATGCAAGACAGCCCTCGATAACAAAAATTATCCCATCCAAAGTGTTATTAGTGCCGAGGCTACAAAAGCCTGGTCTATAGGTAATGTAAGAAAGTGGGCGTTTCTTTTACAAGGCAAGTTTGCAGTAATAAAGTTGGGTATGATGTTACTGTTGAAGCATGTTACATAACTTCTAAGGCAAGAACTAATATTGGTTTTAAAACATCAGAAATAGGCATTATACTTAAAGAAGTAAGAGAGCATGAACCTGGAGTGAATGGCCACTTAGCTGACATTCTCATGCCACCAGAATTTGTGAACTGTGCAAGAAGTACTTGCTAGTATTGTCTGCTATGTAGAATTTTAGCTTTGCAGGATTGCAGGGTATCTAGCATTGCTGTCAGTTTAGAACAATCAATTTACTTTTATTTTGCAGTTAACAAAACATACTTAGATATATGAAAACTTTTTAAATATTGAAATTCATGCAGGAAAATTAGTTTTACAAATATAAACCTCTCTTTAGCCCTTAACCACTTTATTTTCCACTGAGAACTTCTTAAATCTAAGTAGTCATTCTTAAAACTAGAATTATCACATCAAATAACAGTGGAACGAAGTCATACACACCTGTACAATATGAGTAAAATGTTTTTATGAGAAACATGCTTTCAATGTGCAACTCAAGTAAGCTACGCCTACAAGAAATGGCACAAATTTGAGTAAACTGTTTCACCCATATGACCTTTGAAAATAATTTTGAAGTCTAAAAGGCCTCAACAGACTATTTGAGGATTATTATTTTTTAAGGGCAAAGCTTTAAGATGGTAATTTGAGTACTCACGATGGGAAATGATGAACTGGCAATAATACAAAGTATTACTGGCTGAAAAATGCCCACTCCTCATTAGGGCCAAATGAATGCTCTTTGGCAGAGGGAAACGGCACTTGGCTGGCTGGTCAAATACTGTGGATGATTATTTTTTCTTTTGTTCATTCTCTCCAATTAAGAGTGAAGACTATGTCTGTCATTAAGGAGGGATTCCAAAGAAGCACCTTCTAAGAAGGTGTCTTTCCATTTTATTTAGTAGCCTGACAAGGATCTGGTCTAACCTCTTCAAAAAGACGTCACCAGATCTCCTCAGCTCCCCAGAATAACTACTCTGCCCAAGCAGCTGGCGCCCAACCATCCCACAAACTGCCATCCAGAGACACATTTATTCATGCGGTTCCTTCCCTCCACCCCATCACCGTCACTGTCTGTAATGCCCTCCCCTCCTCTGTGTCTCTACTCTAATTCCAGATGCCCTTTAGGGTTCAGCTCCTAGTTCTGACCTCCCTGTTCTCAAACCTTCCCACCATGAACTTCACCCTCACTTGAATTCCAACTGCATTCTCTCTGGATCACTTTTTCTAGCCCTTTATCATTTCTTTTATCTCTTCTAGATTATTAAAGGTCTAACTGAACCTCCATCTCCCGGGCTCAAGCTATTCTCATGCTTCAGCCTCCTGAGTAGCTGGGACTACCAGCATGTGCCACCCTGCCCTGCTAATTTTTTGTATTTTTAGTAGAGACGGGGTTTTGCCATGCTGCCCAGGCTGGTCTCGAACTCTGGGATCAAATGATCCATCTGCCTTGGCCTCCCACAGTGCTGAGGTCACAGGCATGAGCTACCACACTTGGCCTAAAGGTCTCACTTCTAATAGGTTTCTTTCTAGCTAGAGAGAATATTAAAAAGTATACTTTTCAGACTCCCTATAAGACCCAATTGAACACCCAAATCGTTCCTGACCAGTAGTAACCACTTAATACATAAGTAGTGTTAGACATAGTGAACTCCAAGTTTCTCTTCGAACGATCGGTAAGTACATTCAGTTCTTTGTCCTCCATTTTAAAGTTTAACTTCCTTGTAGTTTCAGTAAACAACCTTTTCCACCAGTTCTAATCAGTAGTTCACATCTGTTCTCCCAGTTCCCTTCTCTGTCCTGACTCATCCCAGTCATCTGCTCCAGTCACCTGCTTCCATTACGTGCTTTGACCTAAGTCAGCCTTGGCGACCTGCTCTGACCTGCCTGTAACTGTCCTTCCCACCAAACTATCCACCCTGCCACTCTGGCTCATACCCCTGCTCTCTTTAAAATAGCCAGTCGGCATTAGTCTAGCTTGTGCAGTCTAACCCTAGCCAATTGGGGAACGACAAAGCAGTAGGGGCGACCTCCATCAGAAATAAGTGCCCGTTTCCCTCCCTTGCCCAGGTGTACACTTGCCATAGTTCCATCTGTGAGCTGCACCCTTCTATAGACGTAAATTGCCTTGCTGAGGAAATTGATATTCTAGTGCTACTTCTTTTGTGGCACTGAAAATTTTACATATAAAATTTTACGTGTAAAATATTACATATAATTTAACATGTAACAATGACTATTGGGTCCCAGCTCACTTTATAAATTCCCTAAAATTGCAACGCAGCACAAGAGCTTTTTCTCAGCATGCATTTACACAAGCCAATGTCTGTGGGGAACTCCAAGCATCCTCTTCCAAGCAGTCTAGTTATCATGTCAGATGTGGGAGGGGTGCCACTGGAGTGTGGAACTGCTAAGAGGGAAAGCCAAGAGACTTGTGTCAAGCTGTTTGTTTTACTCTCTTCTTCCTGTGTCCCTTGATCTCAGCAGGGCTCCCCAACCCTGTCCTTCTGATGTTTTCCTTTCCCACTGGGATGTAAACAGCCTTCCCAATTCCTCTAGCACTGGGGTTTGGAGCACTGACTTTGGTACTTCCTGACATCTACATTTAGCCCCTCTGGTGGTTTTAAAGCTTGTTCACAAATTCCTTGACACCCATCCCTTCAACAAGTGAAGCCTAATTCCCTCCCTCCTAAGTGTGGGCAAGACTTAGTGACTTGCCTCCAATTTATACAATATGGTGGCAGTAACAGTGTATGAATTGGTAATAAAAGACATTAAGGCTTCCTCTGCTCTTTCTTTTGGATCATTCACCATGGGAAAGTCAGTTACTATGTTATGAGGGCACATGGCAAAGAACTGAGGTTTCCTAACAAAAACTAACACTAACTAGCCAGCCACAGGAATGAGCCATTTCAGATAGGATCCTCCAGGATCATTCAAGCCTTCAGAAGCCTGAGACTCCAGCTAATATCAGGATGGCAACCTCATGAGAGACTGAGCCAGAAATACCCAGATAAGTCACTCCCAGATTCCTGACCTGCAGAAACAGTGTGACATCATAAGTATCTGTTTTAGGCCACTGAGACTGGGATAACCTGTACAGCAATAGGTAACTAGTACAGCACTCTTCCCCTTTCTCCCTTCTGTCACTTAGAATTGAGTCCATGACGCTCATCCCAAGGGATGAGCTTCTTCGAGGCCGGTCTTCATCAGTACTTCTCTACCCTGCTCCCTTCCATCCCATACTCCATGCTTTCCCCCTCCTACCTTTCACATATAGCAGGCATTCCACAAATGTTTATTTAAGAAATACCTCCAGTTCCAGTCTTTCCTGTGGCTCATTCATAACCCAGAAAAGTGTACTGAAAAGCTGAGTTGATCCTCGAATGCTTATAGAACTTAAGACAGTGCATGGTAATTTGTAACCTGCCTCCTGATCTGGATTTGGAGCATTACATTTGGCTGACACTTCCATCTGTCTGTGCTAATCTAATGCTAAGTCACAGCTTCCATGCTTTCATCTCTACAGTGTTCACATTAATCAGTCATTTACTGCACATGAGAAGTGGTGAAAATTCTATTTTATACCAGAGCAATGGTCCTTCAAACTTTTTATCTTTAAACTTTCCCCTTTGATTGTTTTTCCCTCTTACTTTCCTCCTGAATTCACCTTCCTGCCTCCTCCCATAGACCCATATTGGTGCTAAATAAACCCGCACGGAAACAAAACACGCTAGGATCTCATCAGAGCCGATACAATTACTTTAAAGTAGCTTCCTCTCTGGGAAATGTCTTGTGACTACCTTTGTCCAGCAAAGAAAGCAAATGTTCTTTTAGAATTTGCTTATGATGTCCGAAAAAACAGTGTTAGGAACAAAATGCACGGCCTTTTCCCGGGCACCACACCAGCTGGTGTAAACGCCCGTATTATATGCCGGGGTGCTTCCACGGGGTTGGTTATAGTTTTCATTTTGCCACTACTATCTCAGTGTCTCACCACATCTAACAAGGTATAATAATAATAGGACTTTGGGACTTCGATGAGGTTGAGAGCAATGTAGGTTACCAGAAGGCTGCCAAATGCATGAGGATTGCTCTCCCGCCCTGGCTGGTCCTAAGCCTCCAGTGTGCTACCAGGGTTTGAAAGCTGTTTTCTTAACACCAAGAACAGCTAAAGGCCAATCAGACTTCTGGTCAATGAAACCATGGTTCTGTTTTGCTCAGTCTACAGCTCCCCTTAATATAATCTAGAAATTAAGGATTTGTTACAGATTCCCTCTAAAGACCATGTGACATCTGAGCCTGCACAATGTGTAAGTCGCAAACTGAAGCCTGCTTCCTGCTAGGGCCATCCACAAAGGCTTCCCTGCCTCAGTGACTCTGGCCGAATTCGCTGTGCTCTGGCAGTGAAGAAGAACCTGGGTTACAGAGCAGCAGATCCCACACCTGCCCCTCCCCCAAATAGATAAATCCACAGCTGTATTTTAAAAACTAGGTTGGCATCCACAGAACACCACCTTATTGACCACTACTGAAACATTCACTGTTTCTGTAGCAACTAATTCTCAGCAGGTGATGAGCTGGAATTTTGATTTTTCCTTTTAAGAGCTGTTTACACTTACATCAAGAACATTACAATATCATGTACAAATATGCACAGGAAGAGATGCATCACTTGAGCTATGGAAGTGCCAGTGGGGAAAAGAATTACTCCAGAGACGATAAAAAAAAAATCACAGCAAGCTGCCACTGCCACACATGATGGTGCGAACGCTACGCACAGGGCTGCTTGTGCATTGTCATCTAACACCATCACTCTCCAATGAGTTCTGAGGACACCCAATTTCTCGCTTAAGGAAGCTGAGGTTCCTTGAGCCTGTAAAACTTTGTCCAGAGTTACGCGGCCAAAACTAGAAGAACCTGGATAAAAACTGGTTGTCAAATGACTCCCAGGCCAGGTATGAACCACTCACTGTACCCACTGTGTGCTGTACCGATTATACGCTGCAAAGTACAGATGGTCACACAGATAACAACATGACTGGTGCCTCTGGAGGTACACCTTGCTGTACATGATGTCATACACTGATTCACCACTATCCTATACGTGGCTTCAGATATTAAGAACAAGGGTATAAAGGTACACTGCAATGGAAACAATCATCTTCCTGGAGTTTATCCTGTGGATTTGTTTTCACAGTATTTTCATTTTATCATTTATTTATGTATTACAAATAATGTTTTAATACTCTTACTAAAGTCATGTAAAATATTTTACTTTCAAATGTTTTTATATTGGACACTTCATTCATGCCAAGATTTGTTGTAAGTTTGTTACACATATTAATTAACTTAATCCTCAGAGCTCAAAGGAGTATGTAATATTAATGGTACCATTTTACAGATGTACAAACTGAGGCACTTGCCCAAGGTCCTAGAGTAACATAGCAAGGATTTGGATGCAGGTACTGTGACTCCAGAATCTACATCTTAGCCACTAGATACACTGCCTCTATGCTACATTCTTAGCTAGTTCCCTGCATCCAAGCCTTGCTGTCCTTCAAAACCACTACCACATGAAAGGTCTCTCTGTGGATATTCTAACTCAAAATCTGAGCACGACAACATCCTGTCTCCTGCTCAAAGTCCTTGCAATGACTTCTCAATGCACTTGAGATAAAATCTAAAGTTTTGTAACCTGGCCTGATAACCTGTATGAGCTAACCCCTGCCTCCATCACAGTCTCAAATAATGCTTCCTCTGAGTCTACTGTCTGGCCTTTTTCTTCAAACACATTGTAATGTTTTTAACTTCAAGACCTTCAAACATGCTGTACCATGTGTGAGTCACTCTCATCCCCAACTCTTCTCTCAGCTGACTTCTGTCCACTCTTTACAAGTTGCCTCACACTGCCTCAGAGAGAAGCCTTCCCAGCCCTTCATCTAGGGGCAGGACCATGTTTAGATGCCCCCAATACCCAACACAGGGCCTGGCACATTGTGGGTGTTCAACAGACATTTGCTGAACAAACGTCTGAAGTGCTACTCTAATCCCAGGAACTATCAAAACCAGAAGTGAGGGTAGGACATCCAGAATATTACATACTGCTGTGAAATAAACTCTATGTATGACAAAACTACATGGAGGTATTGTGGAAGAAAAGGAGAAGAAGCAAAGCTGAGATTGGAGATGTCTTAAGACATTCAAGTCAAAGAGGGCATCCAGAGAAGAATCTAATCTTGGACTCTAATTTGAAGAAATCGTGCACTAGTGAAAAGAGATGGAGCCAGGGCCTTGCAGGCTCCTTTTAGGAGGCTGGCTATAAACAACAAAATTTGGGTAACCCTAGAAGGGGTTTTAGCAATCATATTTTGCTCCAGACAATGTAGAAGAGAGATGAGAGGCAGACTGTAAGTAGAGACGTAAGTGAAGAGGTCATTTAGGTTTTTCAAGAGAAACAGGAGGACAGCTAAAGCAACATGGTGACAGTAGAAAAGGGTGGAAATGGAGAAAAAGATGGATTTGAGAAACTTTAAAGAGAAAGAATTTAGGGGACACAATCACAGATTAGATATGCTGAACAGGGTAGAGGAGACAATTCTCTGGTCGTTGGTTTTGGTGACAGTACAGAATGGTTCTCTTAACAGACTGGGAGGGAACATGGGAGGATGACAGATGGGTTCTTAGACTGGAACACTAGGGACTTAATGCCAATATTACATTCTTATAGAACATACGAATAAAGGATGTGAATAGACATTTTTGCAAAGAAACATACAAATGGCCAATAAGCACATGGAAAAATGCTTAACATCTTTAGTCATTAGGGAAACGTGTATCAAAACCGCAGTTAAATACCACTTCACACCCACAGGCCTGGGTATAATAAAAAAAGATACAATAAAAAGTGTTGGGGAGGGTATGGAGAAATTAGAGCCCTTATGCATTGGTAGTAAGAATGTAAAATGGTGCAGCCACTTTGGAAAACAGTTTGGCAGTCCCTGAAGAAGTTAAACATATATCATAAGATCTAGCAATTCCACCACTATGTATGTACCAGAGAGAACTGAAAACATGTTCACACAAAAACTTGTAAATGAATGTTCATTACAGCCAAAAAGTGACAGTATCCCAAATGTCTATTAACTGATCAATGGATAAATAAAATATAATATAGCCTTATAATGGAATATTATTCAGCCATAAAGAGGAGGTACAGATCCATGCCACAACATGGATCAATCTTGAAAATACCACGCTAAGTGAAAGAAAAAAAATGTATTAGACAAAAGAAAAACCACGTTATATAATTCTATTTATATGAAATGTCTAGAATAGGCAAATCTATAGAGATAGCAAGTAGATTAGTGATTAGTGCATAGGTGAGAGAATGGTGAGTAGTCATTGCTAATAAATACAGGGTTTCTTTTTGGGAGTGATAAAATATTCTAGAATTAGCTGGGTGCGGTGGCTCACATGTGTAATCCCAGCACTTTGGGAGGCTGAGGCAGGTGAATCATGAGGTCAGGAGATCGAGACCATCCTGGCAACAGGGTGAAATCCCATCTCTATTAAAATACAAAAACTAGCTGGACGTGGTGGCGGACGCCTGTAGTACTAGCTACTTGGGAGGCAGGGGAACCGCTTGAACCCGGGAGGCAGAGGATGCAGTGAGCCGAGATCACACCACTGCACTCCAGCCTGGTCACAGAGCGAGACTCCATCTCAAAAAAAAAAAAAACTATAATTAGTGGTAGTGGTTAGACAATCTTGTGAATCTACTGAAAAACCACTGAAATGCAGGGTTTTTTTTCTTTTTTTAAGACAGGGTATCACTCTGTCGCCCATGGTGGTGTGCAGGGGTGCCATCTTGGCTCACTGCAACCTCTACCTCCCAGGCTCAAGCCATCCTCCCACCTCAGCCACCCAAGTAGCTGGGACTACAGGCATGTGCCACCACATCTGGCTAACTTTTTGTATTGATGGGGTTTTGCCATGTTGCCCAGGCTGGTCTCTAAATTGTAAGCTCAAGTGATCTCCCTGGTCTCCCAAAGTGCTGGAATTACAGATGTGAGCCACCGTGCCTGGCCGCAACTGTACATCTTAAATGGGTGGATTGTATGCTATGTAAATTATATTTCAATTGAAAACAAAAACAAAAAAGAACATGTGGATGGCACAGGGCAGGTCTGCAGCATCTACAACTCTGACGATGGGGCACAGAATGTTAACTTCGGGGATCAACAGACTCCTGCTCTCAGCTTTCACTAAGCTTTTGAAAACTGGATCTATGAAAATAAATACAGCAGTTTCTTGCCAAATGTTTCTCCATAAACCTAAAGTTTAATGTGTGGCTTTTGTAATCTCATCGGAATTTCTGAGATAAGGTATAAACATGTTTTTTTTTTTAAATTTTTTATTTTTTATTGCATTTTAGGTTTTGGGGTACATGTGCAGAACATGTAAAATAGTTGCATAGGTACACACATGGTAGTGTGTTTTGCTGTCTTCCGCCCCCTCACCCACATTTGGCATTTCTCCCCATGCTATCCCTCCCCAGCTCCCCCCCACCGCTTTCCCTCCCCTATTCCCCCACAATAGACCCCAGTGTGTACTATTCCCTTCCTTGTGTCCATGTGTTCTCATTGTTCATCACCTGACTATGAGTGAGAATATGCGGTGTTTTATTTTCTGTTCTTGTGTCAGTTTGCTGAGAATGATGTCCTCCAGATTCATCCATGTCCCTACAAAGGACATGAACTCATCATTTTTGATTGCTGCATAATATTCCATGGTGTATATGTGCCACATTTTCCCAGACCAGTCTATCATCGATGGGCATTTGGGTTGGTTCCAGGTCTTTGCTATTGTAAACAGTGCTGCAATGAACATTCGTGTGCATGTGTCCTTATAGTAGAACGATTTATAGTCCTTTGGATATATACCCAGTAATGGGATTGCTGGGTCAAATGGAATTTCTATTCCTAAGGCCTTGAGGAATCGCCACACTGTCTTCCACAATGGTTGAACTAATTCACACTCCCACCAGCAGTGTAAAAGTGTTCCTATTTCTCCACATCCTCTCCAGCATCTGTTGTCTCCAGATTTTTTAATGACATGTTAATTAGAAGAACACAACTGCAACCATTTTCTGTTCAAGCTTAAAATCTCACACAGCTAAGGAAAGCATTTTAATTCCTATCAAGAGACAGAAGTACCGCAGGGTTGACAGCATCGTGAGAGTACAATAGTGGTGATCCGAGGAAAGTAAGAAGTGCCCATGGTTCTAGATGCTACATTACAGCCTGTGATGCTCAGGCAACCAAGCTACAACACTAACCAGAAGAACGAGAGGATGTGTTCTTCATTCTAAGATCTACTTTCAATATTTCAATTCTAAAATCACAATAAATTTTACCAATGGCATAGATTGAATGTGACGGTATTTTTCTCACTAAGATACTAACTGGTGGTATAGCTTAAAATTGATTGATGTCAGTAGGTGGTAGTCAGACGGTGTTAGCTAGAGGCACATTTTCTAGCTCAATCTCTCTATAATAGATTTTTTATTCTAAATGCATGATTTCTCCATGTTGAAAGAATAATTACATTTGCATATGTCTTAGCAGTCATCATGCAAACATGCACTCCTACCATGTTTCATGATGACTGCTAAAACATATGCAAATGTAGTTATTCTTTCAACATGGAGAATATTGAACACTTGCAAATGTTGATCAATATAAACTACTCTTAACAAATCAGGATGTATGGAAATTCTTTCCCCAAAAGATTTTACAAATCCACATATAATAGTTACTGTATTCATAAGTACTCTAACTGTAAATAAAATTATTCAGCTAAAATGTATTTACAGGAAATTTATGTATAAAGCATGTGCAAAGGAGGTACATTAGACAGTTAAATGCATTGTTCCACAATTTAAATTTAAACACTACTTTCTGTATATAATACCTTATACATTTTCAAAGCATGTTTATACATTTCATCATAAATTTCATTCAATACTTCCCCGTAACAACCCTTTAAGACTGGCAAGAAAAACACTGTTTTTTATTTCTATTTTATAATAAGGACACAAAGAAACATAGGTTGAATATGTTTCTAAGGCCACAAACCTGGTTAGTGGCAGCGTCAGGACTCTATTTTGATGTAACTCATCTGAGTTGAGTGTCTTCCTACTAAGTCACATGGTCTCCACATGGAAATGGTAAAATAATTGTTAAGACTAAGCATTAGTCCTGTCTCAGGTCCCAAAGGGGACCTTAGTACAGGCTACTGCCTGGGATAACCCCACGCGACTCTGTACATCCCCAACTACGCACATGTGCACCTTTTGTGCTGGCACCTGCTCTGTATCCAAGCCTCTGTGCTGGCCTAGCTCCAGATCCTTCAGTTCCTTTCCTGTTATTTTCTGCTAGTCGTGATCTGGAATATCACAAGGCAAAGCAATGATGTTAAAGACAAGAAGGCACTCTACCATGTAGTCCCCAGAATGTTCACCTACAAAATGACTCATTTAATTTTTACAACGTCCCCAGAGCAAGTCAAGATCATTATCCGGGAGTGAAGCAAAAGGCAACTGAAATACAGGGAGGTGAAAATTACAAAGCTGCTGAATGGCAGGACAGAGCCGAGATCCATGTCACTACTGCAATGCCAGAGGATGTTCCATTTTACCACATTTGGTGAGAGGACTCACACTAATCCATTCACCTATATATTCATTCAGCAAATATTTCATTACACACAATGTATCAGGCTGTGTAAAAGTTTGTGGGAGCTAGAATAAACAAACATGGTCTTTAGCCCTATAAATTTGACAGTTTGCGAGGACAAAGTTTAAGGAGAGAATTACAAATTATGGTAATTGCCAAAGGGAAAATAATGACTATTAAAGAATGTAACAAGGTGCCCTAACTTAGATAAGAATGTTAGATAAAACTCTCTAAGGAGGTTACACTGAAGCTTAGGCATGCAGTCAACCGAGTGAGAAAGGAGAGGAGTGGTCCTTGCAGGGGGAAATATATACAGTCCCTGAGGCAAAAAAATCACTTGGCAGATGGATGGTAGGCTAGGAGATGCAGCTGAAGAGATATTCCACAGGCAGATCATGAGCCCCACCATGGACTAGAAAGAATGCTTTTATCTCAAAATGTAAGAAGCCACTGAAGAGTTTTAGTAAGAGAATGTTATAATCTGACTTATATTCTTCAAAATGGACTTCAGCCACTGTCTAGTCCAGAAAATAAATTGGAGGGAGATAAGAATGACAAGAGCTAGGTATGGTGGCTCATGCCTACAATCCCAGCACTTTGGGAGGCTGAGGTGGGCAGACCACAAGGTCAAGAGATTGAGACCATCCTGGCCAACATGGTGAAACCCCATCTCCACTAAAAACACAAAAATTAGCTGGGTGTGGTGACGTGTGCCTGTAGTCCCAGCTACTCAGGAGACTCTCACCAAATGTGGTAAAATGAAACATCCTCTGGCATTGCAGTAGTAACATGGATCTCAGCTCTGTCCTGCCTTTCAGCAGCAGGAGAATTGCGTGAAGCCCAAAAGCGAAGGTTGCAGTGAGCCGAGATCACACCGCTATACTCCAGCCTGGTGACAGAGCAAGACTGTCTTACAAAAAAAAAAAAGACAAGACAAGTGAATGATACTTAGACCATGACAGTGTCCAGGAAAGGCTGGCACAGAAGAGTGGAAACACAAATAGCTAGGAGTGACTGTCAAAGGAGAACAAAGCTTGGCTGTCAAATCCAAAGGATCCAGAGACCGTACCACTGTCGGAGAGGCCCAGGATACACCTTTAACATCTTACTCTCAAACAAAATTTAAAAACAGGGCATACATCTAAAGTCAAGAGGTGGTAAGTTTCTCCAGCTGGTTGTGGCAGCTAGCTACCATTTTCTTTTTTAATGGTTAGCTGTCTCCATATTACTTTGAGCCAAATACAGAAGGCACTCCCCAAAGACCACTGCAACAACCTTTCTAAGCTAGTCCCGAGATTTGGGACCCAAGAAACTAGGACACAGCTGAATCAAGGCTGCTGAGGTCATTTCCTAAGGTCAGAGATTATTCTCCATTTAGGAAAATCCAAGACCCAAAGTGATAAACATTCTCATCCACCTAGGCATGATTTCAAATGTTTTCTTCTTTCAAAGAAAATTCAGATGACATTATCTTAAGAACAGCCTAGACATGTTTCTGTGCTTTACGTTAATGTAAGAATGAAAAATAAAGTGCTTTGCCATTTTCAGTCTCAATACCAAATTGTGTAACACTGAACACTCACCTTTGGGTTTCTGTAAGACGAGGACTGAGGAGTGGAAGGGACATGTAGGAGAAGGAAAGAGTCGCAAAACTCACCACCAAATTGCAACTGTTCTGATGGCTGTCTTTTGCAAAAAGGCAAGGGTTCTCTTGGCCAATGTTGAGTTCTAACAGGCACTGCCTCCAGGGCAGCAGATGGCCATTCAGTACCCAAGCATTGGTGGGACTCTCGTTTATACTTATACATGGATTCAAGCCTGGGAGAAGTCTTATTTTTCCTTGCTTAGAGGAAATCATCTTAAGTCACACAACCAATGAGTGGTAAAGCGTAGGTTGGAAGTTCTCAGGTCACAGGAACATGGTTCTGGGATGTGAAATTCTAAAACAGGAGAGTGTTCATGTAGTTTAGAAGCTCTTACTAGGCAAACCCCAAAAATCCTAATGAGAAGAAAAGTGAGTGTTGCTATGGAAACCAGTAAGGGTGCTTTTATCTTAAAAGGTCACACTAAACCTTAGAAAGGCACAGAATCAATGGTGAATCGAAGGAAAAGTATTTTGAGTGAATGTAAGAGGATGGCGAGGAAGGGTACATTCAGTCAGAAACTCAAAGACGGGAATGAACTGAGGATTACAGAAATCATCCAGACAACAAAATTTGGCTTTAGGAACAGGCTCTTTTGTTAAAATACCATGAATATTTTCATACAGCAAATCAAGGATGGAATATTTCTGGTGCTCAAGGTTAAGCAAACTTATATTCAGCTTCTTTAAAGAAAACTGTCTTCAGATAGAAAGAAGAAATGAACATTGGTAAGGCAGAATAAAAGTCCAAGATGAATCAAAAGATTGTAAAAGAGCGCTGGACTGGTTCACAATGGGTTCACGTCATACGGCATGATTTTATGCTTCTTTTCCACAACTTGGAAACTTTATTACTGATCCATTGTTCGTGAAATTTAAGGAAGGAATCAGGGAGAACTGGGCATCATAAGGCCTCTGTGGATGTTCTCATGATATTCCTATTGACTAGATGGTACACTGGGATTGACCAACTCGGAGAATTGTTCTAATAGTGAGCGTGTCCACAGCATACTAATGAGGGCAGGGGCTGGCTCATGCATTGCCAAAGACCCCTTTGCTCAGCTCCTGCCTGGCGGGCACAAGCTGTGACTTGAATGGCGACACAGAAGGCAAGCCGTTCACATCTCTGGTTAGGAGGAAGCGCAGGGTGGTAGTGAACTTCCTATTCAACTGAATCAGGATCCAATAACCTATATCTGCCAAAAAATTTAAATAGGGCTCAATAAAAGGCAAGGAATTGAGATCTGAAAACAAAGTATACAAATACATGAAGGAAAGCAGAAACTTAGGAGATGGTAGTTAAACTATCAGAAAGACAAAACGAAACCATCTCTACAGGTGTCAGCTGACAAGCACGCTTAATATGCTGGTACCCAAAGCTCTAGCATACCTTAGGCTCCATTGACAGAAGCCTGGTTTAGGAAGATAAAGATGGAGATCCATAATTTTGCTCTATTCAAGGCAAATCAGGCCATTTGTTAACGATGTATTCAGTGCTTTATGCTACCCATAAAAGAAGAAAAACTAGTCTATGGAGGCAAGTAATCAAGATGGTAAACAGACTTAAAACCACGACACACGAGCATATTCAACTCAGGAAAAGAAAACACAGGTGGGCAGGAGAGGTGTTTTGAAATTATATGCCGTCAGATGGGAGAGGGTGCATGCAATATCCCACCTGTATGCCCCAGGAGGTAGAACTGGCTTAAGAGCAGAAACCAGCTGAGCCAGGTAAAGTCTGAGTTCACTATCATTTGAGGCTTCCAATGGGGGCTGAGTGCCACTTCACAGAAATAATGCGGAGAAGACTGACTGGATTTAGCCACCTTGGTAATCCCTTCCCAACCCAACATCCCGTTAAGTAAAGTTCAGTGATCAGTTTTCCCCATTGTACCCAGTTGCTGAAGGGGTCAAAGCCAATGATGCAGCTGTCACATACCATTTTTTAAGCACACACGTGCTTAAAACCCACGTTATGGCTTTCCTTCAGCAAGCATTGGGACAGGCTCCAGTCGGCACTTATGCAAGTTTCAGTTCTTTCTGCCCCTACAAACACACTGTGGCCCAATTTATTTCTTGCAGTCTCTAATCTCAGTTCTCTGACCTAGGGTAGGCATATTTTGCTCTAATTAGAAATATAGTCTATGCTCAGTCTGAGATAGCCATGCCAGAGGCGTATTCTTGGCCAGATCTTTAAAAATCTTGGCAGTATCTTTCTCCCAGGACTTAAACCGTGTGAGCAGCCTGCTATTATAGGCTGTTTTCATGACTGTTGTGTCCGCAGATGCACCAGGCCCATCTGCAAAGGCTTCCTGGTATTGAACAAAGACCAAAAGATACTATTAAGGCATGCTCCTGCAGTGAGGCACTAAATACTTTCTGCAGAGACTGGAGGCCCCCATCTACGTAGCAGTCAGTGCTCTCGGCTTCTAGCATCACTGCCTGAGCTCCTTTGAAATCATTTTGTTCCAAGGTACCATACAATATGGTAATAATAATTAACATCAGTTGACCTTACCAACTCTGCTAAACACTAGATGGACTCTCTTTATTCTCCGAACTCCCCATGAATTACATATGATTTTTCCCATTTTGAGATGAAGCAAACCAGAAAAGGTCACACGGCTATTAAGTGGCCCAGCAGAGGACCCTCTCAGACCCCTGCAATCTTAAAGCATTCTGCCCTGCCTGGCACAGCCACACAGGGTGAATGAATGATTCACTTCCATATTTGCAGAGTGACACCAGGAGAACACACAGGAATGATTAACAGAGGTTTGCTCTATTAGACATTCAACTCCCAGTCGATTACTATTGTTTTGTATTTGTAGGAAAGCTTGCTCAGACATTAAATAAAGAAGAAGAAAGAGGTAAGGCAGAAGAAGCCCTCTATTTTAATGTCTAATACTCAATTTTCTTTGTTCTCAATGTCTGTTTCCAGTTTTAAAATGTTCTCTATACTGAAAAGGAAACTTTTCTTCATCCCCGCTCTGACCCACCTCAGGGTGTGGCACACGGCGGAGGCGGAAAGAATCTACCCAGGGCACTATCTGAGAAGAAAACCTCAGGAGGAAATAATACACCATGGTTTGATTCCTCTTATGCAACAGTTGGTTTCAATTTGATACTATTTTTTGCTAATTTTAGTTTTTACTCAAGACAGAAGTAGCTTTAACACTTGATGGTTTGGTTTTTAAATTGTGTTTTAAGGAATGCTGCCAGTCCTAAAAAGGATCTCAGGGGAGGGTGTTGGCTGGAGGGTGGGGGTTGGAGTTCTAAGATTTGGTTTGAAATAATGATTACGCAGTTAAAAAAAAAAAAGAAAGAAAGAAAGAAAAGAAAACCACTGCTTGAAGCTATCTGTGAGATAAACATGTTTTCCCTTGCCCGGAGTTCCTATGGTGGCAAGTGGACCCTGTTCTGTTGGAAGATGATTTCGATGTTTAGAACAGAACCCATTTTCATCATATAGGCTTGGTCTAGTCCATTTGTATTAACGTCTTGCCCTCTAGGTGGGAGATCTCAATGACTCACCATTTAGCAGAAGTGTTTCTTTTGCTACTTTCCTTCTCTATCCTCCTCAGGAGGCTGTGGTGGATTTTCTTTCCTCCTCAAAATAGATGTAAATGATATTAATAAATCAGGGGTTCAACACTGGTTGTACATCAGAATATTCTGTGGTTCTCAAAAGCAGTATTGCTGGCCAGGTGCCTCTGCACACTAATTAAATTGGAATCTCTGGGAAGCTGGGTCAGGTTTGGCATTTCTGAAAAATGCCTCAGGTGACTGTGCTGGGCAGCTAGGGTAGACAGCCTGGGTCAGACATTCTGTTCTAAAGTCATTTATGCTACAGCCAAATGTCTACAGGTCTGCCAAACTTGTATTATTGAAGATCTTTATTTTTCAAAACCTGCAAACTTGGGAAATGAATTTTACTGACATAAGCATGCTCATTGAAAGGAGAGGGTAAAAAAGTTGTTAAAATGGAACAATTACACATGCATACATATGCATACACACACAAACACACACATAAAATACCTCTCTGATATAATTTAGATGTAATTTAGTAAAAAACAGACATCTGCCCAATCAAGAGTAGACTGAGTTGTTCAACAGTGCTCTAACGAAGTCAAAAAATGAATTTGCAAAGATCAAGTTTGGCCAGGATGACTGGGGAGGTAGGGTTTAGGTCCCCTCTTCATTTGGCTAATTCCTACACATCGCAAAGATTGTAACTTCTGTTATTTCTTTGTGAAATCTTTGCTGAGCTCCAAGACTAGATCAGAGGGACTTCTCTTGCTTGCCAGAGCCCAGCAGGCACTTGAGTTTGCAGCCCCCAGCCTGGAAGGTGCTCCATAAAGGCATGCAAGCTTGTGCACTTGAGGAGAGACAATCTGACTTTTCCCCAATGCACACCATGATTACCCTCATCAGCATTTCCAATTCCATTCTCTCTGTGTCTTCCTTTGACTGGGGATCAGCTGTAAAGTTGGCCTCATTTGCTCCTGCCCAGGCTGGGAAGAAAAAATTGTGCCATTCTGCAGACTTATGCCACCACAATCCTTTCACTTGTCCCATGCTCAGCTCCACCTCAAAATATTTCTTCTAAGTAGCTCAGCCTCTGTTTTTCTCTCTTCCTTTCTCAACCCCTCATGTGCAAACATTTCCTTCCTCAGGTGCTTGCCCTGCTACCCCAGATGATCCACCAAGTGGAGTTACTTGGTTCTAACTACCATGCATATGTTGGGGAACGGGGAACCAACGTCTGTGCCTGCAGCCCAGACTCCTCATGAGCTCTTGGACCCACATTAATGAGCAGGACAGACGGTGGTCCACAGGCACTTCAGAACTTGAGCAAGCCACAGAACTCATCAGCTACTCCCCCGCTCCACCCTCGAATGGTGTCCCCTTCTAACTTCAATCTCAGTGACTCTAACATAAGAAGGTGCAAAGTTGCCCTAGTAAGAAAACTGGGAATCATCTGTGATGGCAATTTGGCCAGGCTAAACTACATCCCCCAGAATTTCCTTTCTAGTATGTTTCTGGTTAGGGTGGGCTGCAAGGAAGACCTTCTCCTGAAAGTTGGCAGATGGAAAGGAGGCATGGCCATTGGTGGCACCCACAGGTACTCACTCAAATATGCAATCCAACACAAATCTAGGTGCTGCTATGAAGGCATTTTGCAGATGTAATTAAAGTCCCTAATCAGGTGACTTTAAAGGAGATTATCCTAGGTGAACTGATAATCAGTGGAAGGCAGAGAGGAGGAGAGATAAAAAGAGAAAAGGGAAAGGAGAGAGGAAAGCAGAGGGAGTGGAGGAAGAAAAAGAAAGAGAAAGAATATTGCAGGAGAAAAAGAGGAAAAAGAATTGTTTCCTCCCTGTGGGCAACAAGATTGCGTAGCCAGTTCTCAATTGCATAGCCAGTTCCTTGCAATGCATCCCTTTAATTCATACCTCTCTAGATACCCACCTACTAGCTTTGTAGCTACTTGCTCTGTTTCTCTGGTTGAACCCTGACAAACCCTGACATTAATATTGCTTTTTCCCTCCTCACCTCAGCTCAGATCAAGTTGATTCCTTCTCCTCAATATTCTCTGATTCAATCCCTCCTCTCCAGGAACACTGTCAGTGCCTTAGTTCCGGCTGCCATCGCTTGCTCGGCATAATGCAAAACCCACCTACACTGGTCTCCCTGCCTCTGGTTTTCCTCTTTGCCAATCCCTGACCCCCTGGATCAGCTCTGTTCAATAGAAGCTTCTATGATGGAAATGTTCTAGATCTGCCCTGTCCAAAATAGTAGCCACCAGCGACATATTTAACATCACAATTCCAGACTGTTGGGAGTTTTGTCCTAAAAAAATGCAAGAAACATGCCAAATAATTCAGACATTTTTGAAAAACAAAGCAAGTCAAATACTGGAAAATGTCCAACAATACTAATCAATAAAATGAAAGTAAATCTAAGCATATGCAAAGGATGAGGGACTGTATTAAGCTATTTATGGTGATTAACTCTGTGTATTGGCACTCTTCAACTCATCCAATAAATGACTGCTAAACACCTATACACTAAGCGCCAGGCACCCTGCTAGAGTCTGGATATCGTAGACTCAACAGTCCCTGTTTTGCCACCTTTCAGAGGCTTCACTTTCCAGATTAAGTAGCTGTGCAAAGTCTATCCTGTGTGGTGAGAGGTATAACAGGTGCTACATTTGGGACAGGAAGCCAAGGCTTTGCCCCAGGGCACTGACCTTTGGAGAACCCCAAAGCCAGATAACATTTAAAGCCAGATAATTTAAAAACCACACATTTAAAGCCCCTCCAGTCCCAGCTGTACCTCTTGCAGCTTCTAGGAATGGACAGAGTTAGAAAGACTGATCACAGGCAGCCCAATAGTCCTTGGAAATAGGGGCAGAGTGGGGCTGTCCCACTTGTATCCCTTTCATTTCAAGGGCAAAGCACCATTCTCCTTGTTCCATGTTCCAACATGGTAAGGTAGGTCCTGCAGGGGCCCTAAGGGAGCCAACAGAAGGGTAAACCCAAACCTGAGCCAAGTGTTTCTTCTTTGCTGTTTTCTGTGCTTTCTGATATTTATATCACAGAAAAAAATGGATTTCCTTCAGAAATGCAAATCTGATGTCACCTCTATTTGAAAATTCTTTAAAATACTGAGCAACTCTCTGAACTCTCTCACATATACCCCCAGTGTGGTTTCACGGCATTCAGACATTTTTGAAAAACAAAGCAAGTCAAATACTGGAAAATGTCCAACAATACTAATCAATGAAATGAAAGTAAATCCAAGCATATGCAAAGGATGAGGGACTGTATTAAGGCCTTTGCACGTGAAGCTGCTTCTGCTTGGCATGCAAACCCTCCACCCCCACCGCCACTCCCCAGCCCCATCTGTTTGGCAAAGGCCTGTTCATCCTCTGAAACTCAGCCTAAATAGCTATCCTGTAAAATTCTTCACTCCTCAGAAAGAATCACTGTAGTGTATTTATTTCTGTGAGTGACCTCCACTAAAATGTATACTTCTTGAGGTCAGAAACTGTGTTTCCTATCCCAGTCCCTAGCCCTGAGTCTGGTGTTACAGAAGAAAGGAACTTCTACCACCACCCCTCTCCATCCTGCTCACTTCTGCCTACCTGCAGCTCACCTCTCAGACACACAAGGGATGGGGAGAAGTTGCTAATCTGCTTCCTCTGAACGTGGGATGCTGACAGGCCACCATAACCAGCCATGGAGTAACGAGGTCTCATGAAGCAGAAGCTCGGGACTCCCAGTTGAACCAGTATTGTCCCCATCCCATTACCCCTGGGCTCCGTGGGTGGATCGATGGACTCAGTGGCCTTTAATCTGAGTTAGGGTGAAGCACTGGATGCTTTTGAAGCTTCTAATGAAGTAGATTCTGAGTCCCAAGTTAGAAAGCCTCCCAGAACCTCAAAGCAGGGAATGAAGTATTGGAAGGGCACCACATAAACACTCCTGGCCCTTGGATAAATTATGTTAAAATTGCACCGAAAGCTGACCATTGACTAACATGAGCATAGTAAGAACAAACTAGAAGGAAGAAGGCCTAGATTCTGATTACGGAATACTTGTGCACCATTGACAGTTTCCACTTTGTCACTAGCAAAATGAATACACTGAGGATAGGTTCAACTACGCTGATTATATGGCAGTTTGAATTTTCAAAAATACCTTGCTAGGACCCAAACCAACAATTCAAAGCTCAGGAATTAATGGCAGCAGGAGGCATTTCCTCACATAATTGCATCCTTCTCGGACAGCTAGATTCTGTGTAGTTAGAAAAAGAAAAAAGACAAGAGAATCTTTGGCCTATTTCTAAGATTCGCAGTACTCTGCTGCAGCTCCGCATGCTTATGACAAGTCACCTGGAGAAGCCCCTTTGACAGAGATGAGAACAGACAAAAGAACACTGAGTCCCAGAGGGAATCACACGACACACTATTAATGTGACCAAATTTGAACTCAAATGTTCAGATTACACTGCCTGGTGACCCCTGTCCCTGGCAAATAAGTGAGATAAAATCTCTTACGGATACTGAATTTGTACCAGTTGATTGCTTATCATAAAATATCAGGTATAATTGTGCCTTGATTGATTAAAAATGAGAGACTTATTAGGAATGGGTAGATCCTGGAACAGATGACAAGACAGTGGAAAAGCTGGTAAAGTCTGAACAAAGCGTGTACTTGAGTGAATCGTTGTAATATGTTTTTGCGCATTGGTTTTCTACTGCTAGGTAACAATTTACCACACACTTACAACACATGTTTATTATCTCAGTTTCTGTAGGTCAGAAATTTGGGCACGGTAGAGTTGAATCTTACAAAACTAAAATTAAGATGTTGGCGCATCAAGATTTTCATCTGGAGACTGGAGGTCCACTTTCAAGCTCATTCTGGCTGCTGGCAGAACTCAGTTCCCTGCCACTGCAGGGTTGAAGGTGGATTAGTCTGTTTTCATGCTACTGATAAAGACATACCCAAGACCGGGAAGAAAAAGAGGTATAATTGGACTTAGAGTTCCATATGGCTGGGGAGGCCTCAGAATCATGGCGGGAGATGAAAGTTATACTTTGCCACCATGCCAATTCTTACATGGTGGCAGCAAGAGAAAATGGGGAAAAAGCAAAAGCGGAAACCCCTGATAAACCCATCAGATCTCATGAGACTAATTCACTATCATGAGAATAGCACAGGCAACATCAGCCCCCATGGCTCAATTACCTCCCGCTAGGTCCCTCCCATAACACATGGGAATTCTAGGAGATACAATTCAGGTTGAGATTTGGATAGGGACACTGCCAAACCATATCAAAGGGCCCTGCTTTCTTGTTGGCTATTGGTCTCAGCTCCTAGAGGATGGCAAAAGAGGGTCTGCTGCTGCTTCTCGTCTCTCATAAGGGCTCGTCTGACTAGGTCTGATCCACCTGGGATAGCCTCTGTTTTGACTACTCAGAGTCCACTGATGAGAAAACTTAGTTACACCTGCAAAATCCCTTCTACCATGTAATGTACCATAATCACAGTGTGCTGTTCCATCACATTCACAAGTCCTACCCACACACAAGGGGATTACACACAGCATATATACTAGGGGGCTGGAATCTTGGGGTCATCTTATAATTCTGCCTACCATATGTACTAATGTCAATTTCTTAGTTTTGATCATTATACTGTGATTATGTAAGATGTTAACAACTGTGGAAACAGGAAAATACTGAAAGATTTTTGTGATTTTTCTGTATCTCAAACTGAAAAATTTTAAAACATGGAATACTCATATGCTATGAAATAATGCAATAATTTGCATATCTGTGCCATCTTATTTTCTGGCTTATGTTGCTATGGCTAATTTGCCAATTCATGAAATATCCGGTATAATTTCACCTGCTTATAGTAATGTCAGGCCTATAAAACTTCTCTAAAGTCATACATCGTATCAGTGAGGTAAGAATTACAGAACACCACAGTGCTACTGCTTTACCTTAAATAAAGGTGAATAGTCCAGAATTTAAGATAACCCTTACAAAAGGCTATGTAAAAGGCTTTTACATCTATAGTCACTATTTGTTTCAAGTATAAAGTTTCTCACCAGTGAACTGCCTTTGGTTGGCCCAGTTGCTTTTTAAATGTTTACTCACTATTGTCTTTGGGCTTTTATATCTCATATGGCTTCTGACATCTCTAGTAAGCAAGCGTCACATCACACACACGTGCACACAGTCTTTATGTAACTTTTGAGAACCAAATCTGTTAATTGGAGATAACATGTTATAGGTAATTTACAAAATTATATGTACTGTTCCAAAGAATAGGGTGTCAATCCCGGTTATTTTGTGTATTTTAAATATATACAACCTCATATAACTGGATTATGTGATTAAAGTCTATGGTTGGAAAAGTGCCGTTTTTAAAACAATAAATAGCAGAAACTGAACAGTAGCACTGAAAGCATCCAGTCACTCTGTGGGAAATGTCTACAACTCCTCAGAGGAATATTTATGAACACATAAGACCTTATTTTCTAACCTTGCTGGCTGCCAGTGTTACCAGAAATGTCAATCAATCAGAACAAATTTAATTCACAAAACTTCTAAAATTTCACTCCAAAATATTACATTATCAGAAGTGACAAATCAGGGTAAGCAGTTCAACACAATTATTTCATCAAGGGAATGTCTTTAAATAGCTGTCACATACAGAAATTCGGGATTTTTCAAATCTTTAAAACTCCATTTTTGCAGATAGAGATATGAGAAAGCTTGGTAAGGGCCAGAACTGCTGACACAAAGGGTTTGCCACGGTGGCTTTAATTCAATAAGGAGTGGGATCATGTTGGCATTTAGAAAGCAGAAGGTTAACCCAGTGGTAGATTGAAGGGGAAAGAGATGGGAAGACTAGCCTGACTACCTAAAAGTGGCTATCTAAGCCAGAAATGAGGAAGTGCTGTGTACAGGGGAACAGGAAGTGAGACAGAGAACTGGCCTAAGAATGAATGGGGACGCCATTAAGAAGCTGTATACAAGGACCCCAACCAGTGAACTGGATGTGGAGAATGAGGGAGGTGCCAATGTTTCTCACCTGGCTGACACAGAGGGACAGTAGAAATTTCCACAGTGAGATGAAGGCAGAAAATAACCTGGTAGCACAGGGTAAGAGAAGCGGTCATAGAGTTGTACAGACTATGCCCAGCTAAGGAAAGTGCAGCTTCCAAAAGTTCACGGATGAAACAAATCTTTACTAAACATCTACCATGTATGAATTACAGTACTGTACTAGACTTTGGAATACAAAGATCTAAGATGTGGACCTCGCTGCTTCTTAGGAGGCTAGCCAGGCTAACGATGGACATGTAAAACACGTTTTCATGTTCAAGTGACAATGACCAGTGTTTACTAAGCAGTTATTAATGTGCCAGGCATGATGCTGGAAGCCTTAATTGCATTTATTTATTCACTTGACAAATATTTATTCAGCCCCTATACTAAGTTCTAGGCTGTTCTAGATTCTAAGAATATTACACAGACATATAATGGAATAGTACATATAATTTTGTAAATTACCTATAACATGTTATCTCCAATTAACAGATTTGGTACTCAAAAGTTACATAAAGACTGTGTGTGCACGTGTGTATGATGTGATGCTTGCTTACTAGAGAATCAGACAGTCAAGGACCCTGCTTTCTTGGTGCTTATTTTATTTGTGGAAAACCAGACAGTAAATAAGTAAATAAATGAGGAAGGTGATTTCAAATAGTGGTATGCATAGGGAAGACAAGGAGGAAGACGTGACCGCATTGGGAGGAAGGGTAGACTTGTACTAAATATAGCTGGTGGTCATGGAGAGCCATGAAGAGCCCATCTGAACTCAGACCCATAAGACAAGGAAATACCCACTATCAAAGGTGATGGCAGTGGTCTAAGCTGAGGGAAGACCAACAACAAAAATTTGAAGTAGAGGCAAGTTTGCATGATCACAGAACAGAAACGAGGCCAGGGTGACTGGAACCTATCTATGAGCAGGGTGGCCATGCTCTTCAAGATGGTCAGGGACCTAGAAGCCGTTCTGGTATGAATGGATGCAGGGAAACCAGTTAGGAGTCCAAAAGAGGCTGCAGTGAAGATGGAGAGAAGAGGATGATTATGGGATATATTTCTGAGGTACAGATAAAAGAACATGCTGATCAGGGGATGATCATGAGGCAAAGAACAGAGCCTGAGTATCTACTTCATCAACTGGGTGGATGGTGGCGCCATTTACTGAAATTTATAAAATGAAGGGAGACACGGGAGTTACAGGAAAGCGAACAGAGGCATTAGAAATTCAGAGCTCTGCCCATGAGGAAGAAAGTCAAAGGTGGTCGTCCAGTGGTTGTTTCAGTCAAGGGTCTGGAGCTCAGGGCTGGGGACACACATTTGGTCATCACCTGCCTATGTATAGTATTTAAAGCCACTGGAAGAGACATGAGATGGCGCTGTTAGGAGCAGCTCAGGATTGCAGCTACTGGTGAAAGCGCAGAAGGTGAGTGGACACCGTGTTTCCAGACGGATCTTTATTGCCCACAGACCAGGAGATTCCCAGGTGGAGGAGCCCCACGGGTCGCCAGAGCGGCTGTTTTGGCCAGCGCAACTGTTTCGGCCAGCGCGCTGTTTCAGCCGGAGCTGCAGTGCAGCAGCTCTCCATACAAAATACACTGGTCTGGTTGCCCTGTTAACTAGCAATTCCAGATCTGGGAAGGCAGACTAGCCCATTCATCTGATTAAACAGGACTCAAACATAAAGCAGGCCAGGAGATTCCCGGGCAGCCACGTTGTTTCAGCCGGCACAGTGGGTCACCGCACAGGCAATCACACAGATCCTGGCGCCCTTTCAGCAGGCGACTGGAACACCTGGGAGAGAGACAGCCATTCAACTTAAAAAAAAAACAGGGGCTCTGAGGCAGGGATCCAGGTGATCAGGCTCAGCGGGTCCCAACCCCACAAAAACAAACAAACAGCAATTGGAAATGCTCGGGGTTGAGAGTTTCACGGCAAGCACAGCTAAAACTGGGACAACCCAGCTCTGTGGGGGAGGGGCGTCCGCCATTACCGAGGCATTCCACCCCTAGGGAGGTAGTCTGCCATTGCTGACGCAACCTGCCATTGCTGAGGCAACCCACCATAACAGAGAGAATCCGCCATTACAGAGGCAGGCCAACATTGCTGTGGCAGTTCTAACCACACCCATATAAACAGGATTGCAGGAAAATACAAACAGCAGCAGGGCGAAGCCAGCAGCAGAGGCTGAATGGAATGCACAGCAGAGGCTCAGCAAAACCTCTACAGGCAGTGACTAGGCTGCCCCCTTACTGGGCAGGACAGCCGGCGGGGGGGAAGGCAGCAACGCAAAGGATACCATAAAAAAGCCCTAACCCCCCAGGACAAAGTACCTGGGGATAAAAAGGGGGTTTATGAGTTCTGCTGTAGCAGACTTAAACATACCTTCCTAGCAGCTCTGAATGAACAATGGAGCTCACAGCTCAGCACTTGAGCTCCTATACTGAACAGACTGTCTCCTCAAGCAGCTCCCTGACCCCGGTATATCCAAAGAGTCACCTCACAAAAAACTGATCAGACTGACATTTAGCGGGCATCATTCTGGGACAAAAATAGCAGAAGAAGAAACTGGTAGCAATTCTTACTGTTCTGCAGCTGCTGCAGGTGACCCCCAGGCAAGCAGGGCCTGGAGTGGACCTCAGCAGTCCTAAAGTAGAGGGGCCAGTCTGTTAGAAGGAAAACTAAGAAACAGAAATAACATCATCATCAACAATCTGGATGTCCACTCAGAGACCCAATCTGAAAATCAGCAACTACACAGATGACAGGTGGATAAACCCACAAAGATGGGAAGAAAACAGCGTAAAAAGGAGGAAAACACCCGAAACCAGAACACCTCGCCTACTACAAGGGATCACAACTCCTCACCAGCAAGGGAACAAAGCTGGACGAAGAATGAGTGTGCTGAAATGATGGAATCAGACTTTACAAGGTGGGTAATGAGAAACTACCGTGAGCTAAAAGAACATGTTCTAAGTCAATGCAAAGAAACTAAGAACCTTGACAAAAGATTTAATGACAACTTAGGAATATGAATGAACTGATGGAGCTGAAAAACACAACATGAGAACTTTGTGAAGCATGCACAAGTCTCAACAGCCGAATTGACCAAGCAGAAGAAAGGATATCAGAGGTTGAAGATTAACTCAACGAAGCAAAACGAGAAGGCAAGATTAGAGAAAAAAGCACAAAAAGGAATGAACAAAGTCTCCAAGAAATGTGGGACTACGTGAAGAGACCTAATCTACATTTGATAGGTGTACCTGAATGTGATGAAGAGAATGAATCCAAGCTGGAAAACACTCTTCAGGATATTATCCAGGAAAACTTCCCCAACATAGCAAGGCAGGCCAATATTCAAGTCCAGGAAATACAGAGAACACCACAAAGATATTCCTCAAAAAGAGGAACCCCAAGGCACATAATTGTCAGATTCACCAGGGTTGAAATGAAGGAGAAAATGCTACGAGCAGCCAGAGAGAAAAGTCGGGTCACCCACAAAGGGAAGCCCATCAGACTCACAGCAGATCTCTCAGCAGAAACTCTACAAGCCAGAAAAGAGTGGGGGCCAATATTCAACATCCTTAAAGAAAAGACCTTTCAACCCAGAATTTCATATCCAGCCAAACTGAGCTTCATAAGTGAAGGAAAAATAAAATCCTTTGCGAACAAGCAAGTACTCAGAGATTTTTCTGCTTTACAAGAGCTCCTGAAAGAGGCACTAAACATAGAAAGAAACAACCAGTACCAGCCACTCCAAAAACATACCAAATGCTAAAGAGCATCAACAAAATGAAGAATCTGCATCAACTAACTAGCAAAACAGCCAGCTAGAATCAAAATGGCAGTATCAAATTCACACATAACAATATTAACCCTAAATGTAAATGGGCTAAATGCACCAATCAAAAGACACAAACTGGAAAATTGGATAAAAAGCCAAAACCCATCAGTGTGTTGTATCCAGGAAACCCATTTCACATGCAAGGATACACAAAGGCTCAAAATAAAGGGATGGAGGAAGATTTACCAAGCAAATGGAGAGCAAAAAAAAAGTAGGAGTTGCAATTCTCGTCTCTGATAAAGTAGACTTTAAAGCAACAAAGATCAAAAGAGACAAAGAAGTCCATTACATAATGGTAATAGGATTGATACAACAAGAAGAGCTAATGATCCTAAACATATATGGACCCAATACAGGAGCACCCAGATATATAAGGCAAGTTCTTAATGACTTACAAAGAGACTTAGACTCCCACACAATAATAGTGGGAGACTTTAACACTCCACTCTCAATATTAGGTCAACCAGACAGAAAATTAACAAGGATATCCAGGACTTGAACTCAGACCTGGAACGAGCAAACCTGATAGACATTTACAGAACTCTCCACCCCAAATCCACAGGATATATATTCTTCTCAGCACCACATCACACCTACTCTAAAATTCACCACATAATTGGAAGTAAATCACTCCTCAGCAAATGCAAAAGAACGGAAATCATAACAAACAGTCTCTCAGACCACAGTGCAATCAAGTTAGAACTCAGAATTCAGAAACTAACCCAGAACTGCACAGCTTCATGGAAACTGAACAACTGGCTCTTGAATGCTGACTGGATAAACAATGAAATGAAGGCAGAAATAAAGAAGTTCTTTGAAACCAACGAGAACGAAGACACAACATACCAGAATCTCTGGGACACATTTAAAGCAGTCTCTAGAGGAAAATATATAGCAATAAGTGCCCATATAAGAAGAATGGAGAGATTCAAAATTGATACCCTATCATCAAAATTGAAAGAGCTAGAGGAGCAAGATCAAAAAAACTCAAAACCTAGCAGAAGACAAGAAATAACTAAGGTCAGAGCAGAACTGAAGGAGATAGAGACATGAAAAACCCTTCAAAAAAATCAATAAATCCAAGAGCTGGTTTTTTGAAAAGATCAACAAAATAGACCACTAGCCAGATTAATAAAAAAGAAAAGAGAGAATAACCAAGTAGATGCAATAAAAAACAGTAAAGGGAAATCACCACAGATCCCACAGAAATTCAAACCATCATCAGAGAATATTGCAAACAACTCTATGCACATAAACTAGTAAACCTGGAAGAAATGGATAAATCCCTAAACACTTCTGTCCTCCCAAGCCTAAACCAGGAAGAAGTTGAAATTATACATAGACCAATAAAAAGATCTGAAGTTGAGGCAGCAATTAAGAGCCTACCACACAAAAAAAGCCCAGGTCCAGATGGGTTCACAGCCGAATTCTACCAGACACACAAAGAGGAACTGTTAACATTCCTCCTGAAACTATTCCAAATAATCTAAGAGGTAATCCTTCCCAAATCATTGTATGAGACCAACATCATCCTGATACCAAAACCCGGCAGAGACTCAACAAGAAAAGAAAACTTCAGGCCAATATCCATGATGAACATAGACACAAAACTTTTCAATAAAATACTGGCAAGCCGATTGCAACAGCACATCAAAAAGCTTATCCACCATGATCAAGTAGGATTCATCCTGGGGATGCAAGGCTGGTTCAACATACGCAAGTCTATAAACGCAATTCACCACATAAACAGAACCAAAAACAAAAACCATGTGATTATTTCAATTGACGCAGAGAAGGCCTTTGACAAAATTCAACAGCCCTTCATGCTAAAAACCCTCAATAAACTCGGTATCGATGGAACATATCTCAAAATAATAAAAGCTATTTATGACAAACCAACAGCCAATATCATATTGAATGGGCAAAAACTGGAAGCATTCCCTTTCAAATCTGGCACTAGACAAGGATGCACTCTCTTACCACTCCGATTCAATATAGTACTGGAAGTTCTAGCCAGAGCAATCAGGCAAGAAAAAGAAATAAAGGGTATTCAAATAGGAAAGGAGGAAGCCAAATTGTCTCTATTTGCAGACGACATGATAGTATACCTTGAAGACCCCATCGTCTCAGCCCAAAAACTCCTGAAACTGATAAGCAACTTCAGCAAGGTCTCAGGACACAAAATCAATGTGCAAACATCACAAGCATTCCTATACACCAATAGCAGACTTAAAGAGAGCCAAATCAAGATGAACTGCCATTCACAATTGCTACAAAGAGAATAAAATACCTAGGAATACAACTAACAAGGAAGGTAAAGAACCTCTTCAAGGAGAACTACAAACCACTGCTCAATGAAATAAGAGAGGACACAAACAGATGGAGAAACATTCCATGTTCCTGGTTAGGAAGAATCAATATCGTGAAAATGGCTATACTGCCCAAAATAATTTACAGATTCAATGCTATCCCCATCAGGCTACCAATGACCTTCTTCACAGAACTGGGAAAAAACCACCTTAAACTTCATATGGAAGGAACCAAAAGAGAGCCCACATAGCCAAGTCAATTCTAAGCAAAAAGAACACAGTAGGAGGCATTACACTACTGGACTTCAAACTATACTACAAGGGTACTGTAATCAAAACAGCATGGTACTGGTACCAAAACAGAGATATAGACAAATGGAACAGAACAGAGGCATCGGAGGCAACATAACATATCTACAACCATACAATCTTTGATAAACCTGACAAAAACAAGCAATGGGGAAAGAATTCCCTGTTTAACAAATGGTGTTGGGAAAACTGGCTAGCCATGTGCAGAAATCAGAAACTAGACCCCTTTCTGACACCTTACACTAAAATTAACTCCAGATGGATTAAAGACTTAAACATAAGACCTGGCACCATAAAAACCCTAGAAGAAAATCTAGGCAAAACCATTCAGGACATAGGAATAGGCAAGGACTTCATGACCAAAATACCAAAAGCATTGGCAGCAAAAGCCAAAATAGACAAATGGGACCTAATCAAACTCCACAGCTTCTGCATGGCAAAAGAAACAGTCACTAGAGTGAATCAGCAACCAACAGAATTGGAAAAATTTTTGCAGTTTACCCATCTGACAAAGGGCTGATATCCAGAATTTACAAAGAACTCAAACAGATTTACAAGAAAAAAACAAACAAGCCCATTCAAAAATGGGCAAAGGATATGAACAGACACTTTACAAAAGAAGACATACATGAGGCTAACAAACATATGAAAAAATGCTCATCATCACTGGCCATTAGAGAAATGCAAATCAAAACTACATTGAGTTTTTTGCCAGTTAGAATGGCGATCATTAAAAAATCTGGAGACAGCAGATGCTGGAGAGGATGTGGAGAAATAGGAACACTTTTACACTGCTGGTGGGAGTGTCAATTAGTTCAGCCATTGTGGAAGACAGTGTGGCGATTCCTCAAGGACCTAGAAATAGAAATTCCATTTGACTCAGCAATCCCATTACTGGGTATATATCCAAAGGACTATAAATCAGTCTACTATAAGGACACATGCACATGAATGTTCATTGCAGCACTGTCTACAATAGCAAAGACCTATTGGGCATTGGAACCAACCCAAATGCCCATCGATGATAGACTGGACTGGGAAAATGTGGCACATATACACCATGGAATATTATGCAGCAATCAAAAATGATGAGTTTGTGTCCTTTGTAGGGACATGGATGAACCTGGAGAACATCATTCTCAGCAAACTGACACAAGAACAGAAAATGAAATACCCCATGTTCTCACTCATAGGCAGGTGATGAACAATGAGAACACATGGACACAGGGAGGGTAACACTACACACTGGGGTCTGTTGGGAGGAATAGGGGAGGGACAGTCGGGGGGGAGTTGGGGAGGGATAGCATGGGGAGAAATGCCAGATGTGGGTGAACGGGAGGAAGGCAGCAAATCACTGCCATGTGTGTACCTATGTAACTATCTTGCATGTTCTGCACGTGTACCCCAAAACCTAAAATGCAATTAAAAAAAAAAGACACTGGAATAGAAAAGACTAGAACCAAAAACCAAGTCTTGGTTTTTCAGAAGAAGGGAGAGCCAGCAAAGGAAACTACAGACAACCCAGAAAGGCAGAAGAAAACCAAGAGACTATCATCAGAGATGCCAACAGAAGAAAAGATGTTTCAAGGAGGCAGTGGGCTGTGGAACTGTAAGGCCACTACTAAATAAGGAATCGTTCAAGCAATGCCTGTATTTTGTAACATGGAAGTCACTGGTGACATTATAAAAAGTTTAAAGGGCAAGTTAGGGAGAAAGTCTGGATAAGGGTGGGGAGAGCAGAGCATGGAATATGAAGTAAAATTAGGCTATATAAACAACTTAAGAGGCATTACCCAGATTATCCCATTTGATCCCCACAAATAAGTCCATTTTACAATTGAGAGGATACTTGGCTAAAGTCTTCTGAGTGATGCAAAGTGCTGAAGCCAGAATTGGGAATCTCCATAGAGATTCCAGAGCTCACATTCTTTAACACTAATGTGGAACTTCAAAGAGGTGAGTATGACATAAAAGTGGGTTTGTGGTAAACTATGCCCATGATTGTCAAACTAAACTACCTAGAATCCCTAGCAATGATTCTTTAGAAACTATGGCCCAAACCATTTAGAAACCAGGCCCAAGACTTAGCTACCTGGCCACCCACTCCCATTCCATAGTCAGAATTTCAAAATCAAAATCAAAAGGTTCTTGGAAGACTCAATATTGTCAAGATATCAGATATTCTCAACTTGATTTACATACTCAATGCAATTCTAATCAAAATTACAGCAAGTTATTTTGTGGATACTGACAAACTGATCCTAAAGTTTAAATGGAAGGGCAAAAGACCCAGAATAGCCAACACAATACTGAAGGAAGAACAAAAAGGATTGACGCTACCTGACTTCAAGGTTTATAGCTGGGCACTGTGGTGTGTGTTTGCTGTAGTCCTAACTACTCACGAGGCTGAGGCAAGAGATTACTTGAGCCCAGTAGTTCAACTCCAGCCTGGGTAACATAGCTAGACCCCATCTCTAAAAAACTTTAAAAATACACACACACACACACTCTTAAAAAACAATGTAAAGTTACATTTATCAAGATGGTGTAGTGTTGGCAAATGAACAGACAAATACCAGTAGACCAATGGCACGGAATAGAGAGCCCAGAAATAGACCCATATAAATACAGTCAACTGATCTTTGAAAAAGGAGCAAGAGCAACACAGTGGAGCAAAGATAATCTTTTTAATAAACCATGCTGAACAAGTAGAAATCCATATGCCAAAAATGACTCTAGACACAGATTTTATGCATTTTGTAAAAATTAATTTGAAATGAATTGCAAACCTAAATGTAAAACACAAAATGATAAAACTTCTAGAAAATAATGTAGTAGAAAATCGACGTAGCCTTGAGCTTGAAATTGAGTTTTAAAACGATGCCAAAGGCATGATCTGTGAAAGAAATAATTGATAAGCTAGACTTCATTAAAATTAAGATTTCTTCTCTGCAAAGGACACTGTCAAAAAAAATGGAGAGACAAACCACAGACTGGGAGAAAATAATTTGCCAACGACCTATCTGGTAAAGGACTATTATCCAAAACATACTAAGAACTCTTAAAACTCAACAATAAAAAAACAGCCTGATTAGAAAATGGGCCAAAGACCTTATCAGGCATCTCACTAAAGATAAACAGAAGGGAAATAAGCATATAAAAAAGCGTTCCAGGTTAGGCTTGCCAGTGTAATCCCAGTACTTTGGGAGGCTGAGGTGGAAGGATTGCTTGAGCCCAGGTATTTGAGACTAACCTGGTTAACACAGGAGAAACCCCATCTTACAACCAAAATTTAGCCTCAACTACTCAGGAGGCTGAAGTGGGAGGAGTGCTTGAGCCTGAAAGGTCAAGACTGCAGTGAGCCATGATCGTGCCAATCATGTGTGTGAGTTGAGTGAATATGGAGAATCTCTGTACCTTCTGCTCAATTTTGTTGTGAACCTAAATGTATTCTAAAAAATTGTCTACTTGAAAAATAAAAGGGTTCCTGAACATCTACCATCTGTAGACATCATTATAAAAGAGAAGGATGAGTTTTAGCAGCCTCTGAAAGGTAAACATCTACTAACAAGTGAAAACATCACTTATTTTGAGATCTTTCAATAAGTGATTCATGGAGTCAACACTTATTGATTGGGAATATATATCATTTTGTGCACGTGTGTGTGTGTATGTGTGTGTGTGCGCGTGCGTGCATGTGAGAAACAGCAAGAAAATATGTCTAACACTTAACTTCTTTAAGACTTCGCTGTTTGAAGGCCAGGCCTGGTAGCTCATGCCTATTATCCCAGCACTTTGGGAGGCCAAGGCAGGAGGATCATCTGAGGCAGGAGTTCGAGACTAGCCTGACCAACATGGTGACACCTCACCTCTACTAAAAATACAAAAATTAGCCAGGTGTGGTGGTGCATGCCTATAATCCTAGCTACTTGGGAAACTGAAACAAGAGAATCACTTGAACCCAGGAGGTGGAGGTTGCAGTGAGCTGAGATCATGCCACTGTATTCTGGAACATAGTTTTCCATAAAAGTGATGTAAATGCTTCATAACCTTGTTTCACACTCTTTCTGGAAAAATGCATTACATGTTAGAACTTGAATGGAAATACTCATATCATACCTATATGGGAAACTCCACGAAAGCAGCAACTTAAGGCCCAGTGCCTGGTATATTTATCCAGTCTAAGATCAACCAATAAGATGAACCATTAGTTTGCAGACTGCCAAGAAAGCCAAGTACACTGACACAATGCTTTATTTTCATTTACAGTTATTGAAGAAGCTTTTAGATAATTAGATTTTTCTATGTATCAACCATGTACCTACATGAAAAGTAAAATAAATTGGCCAAGATTTTCCGAATACATCTTCACAAGCCCAGTTCGGTGGTTCTCAATTACTTTAACTCAGATGCTAACGTCCATTTTTTCCCATCATATTCTCCACTATTGTCTTTGGGACATTTTTCTAGCTGTCCTATACTCGATATGCCAGTTGTGAGGCTGGCACTTTTTTCTTCCTACCTAGTATCACAACAGAGGGCCCTTGGGATAACTAAGACTCATATCTTTGGTGACTAAAATTGTCACAAGCTTAGCAGCTGTCGAGTCTTGTAGACAGAATTACAAGTGGGTCACTATACTCTTCAGCGAATATGTTCTTTACTGTTCAGATACACATCTGTGAAAGCGATCAAGAACCTCTATGCTGGGTGGGTTACATGTGGGCTCCGGGACATCTCTTCCAGACTACTGAGTTTTTTCTTCAGTTTGACTACGGTGTGTGCGTGTGTGCGTGTGTGTGTGTACGTGCAGGCATGTGCATACGCGATAACATCTTCAGGTAAGAACTCTTAGGAATTGTTTTGCAGTTTATGATTAACTTATTGCTACAACTTTCAGCCACTACCAATTGTGCAAAGTATCACAGATGCTTTTCACAGCCTCTGCTCATGCCTTTGATCTCTTTAGCACCTTTAACATTTCAAAAAAAAATTTTAAAGAACTGAGTTTTTATCAGCATTTCCTATCTGTCTAAATTCAACTTTTTTTTCCAGTTAAATCACTAAAAAATAAGTAGCTCCAGTTCAAAGTCGGCAGGAAGTTTGATAAATTGATGTTCTACGCTTCAACAACAGTCCCACGAAACATGAATTGGACACACCAGCCTCTTACTGCTTTGAAATTTCTTTCATCTCTTTGAAGAGATCTACCAATTTTTCCTGCTTTCAGTTGCATAATTTGTCACCTAGGAGGCAATACTTTTGCCATGACTCTGTAACACAGCTTCAGCTACTTGTCTTCTGCCTCAGGCCCTCCACAGTTTTTGGTTGCTTCTTTGTAAAAACAGCAACTAAGGTCATTCTTGTACAGAAATTTGCTTCACTAATTCCAAATTTACATCCCGTTGCTCTACTTCTGTAACTTTCTACATATACAAACCCTTTTTTGAGTCATGATTTAACATATTCTTATATGCAACTAAACTCAACATGTACTTACCAACTGTATACATCACACAATTGTTATGTCCAAATTTGCACAAGCTCACGTAATGACAATGACTTATCATTACCATCTAGTCAATGGTGATAAGATGCTATCGACAGTGAATACATCCTGATTTCAGAGAAATTAAAGTGTGGGGGACAAATGCACATTTCAAAATCAATGGAACAGGGTAAGGCATAAGTGGATACTCCTGTAAGTAAAAAAAAATCATTTCCAAAGATGGACATCGGAAATTCCTCCCATCTCTCTATAGACATGCCACTCCTCCAAAGTCCAAGTTCTTCACTTGTGACTTGCTTTCACCAACAGAACATGGCAGAACTGAGATTCTGAGACTTTAAGCTCAAGTCCAGTGGTCAATCTGGTCTGTTTTCATACTGCCTCTGAACTAAGAATGGCTTTTATATTTTAAAAGAGTTTTGAAATAAGAAACTATGCAACAGAGATTTTTTGGGCCCCAAAGCTATGAAGCCTGAGTATTTATTGACTAGCTATATTCATTTGCTAGGGTTGCCTTAACAAAATACCACAGTCTCAGTGGCTTCAACAACATAAATTTGTACCTTCACAGTTGTGGAGGCTAAAAGTCCAAGGTCAAGATGTCAGCAGAGTTGCTTTCTCCTGAGGCCTCTCTCCTTGGCTTGAAGATGGTCTTCCCTGTCTGTATGGCTCTGTACTAATCCCCTTTTAAGGGTATCAGTCATATTGAATTAGGGCCCACTTGACCTCATTTAACCTTTTTTAAGAGTTTCACTCTGTTGCCCCAGTGAAGTACAATGATGACATGATCATGGTTCACTGCAGCCTCTATTTCCTGGGCTCAAGCAATCCTGCCACATCAGCCTCCCAGGTAGCTGGGACTACAGAAGCATGCCACCATGCCTGTCTAATATTTGTTTTGTTTTCATTTGGTTTGGTTTTTTTTTTTTTTTTTTGGTAAAGACAATGTTTTGCCATGTTGCCCAGGTTTGTCTTGAACGTCTGGCCTCAAGAGATCCACCTGCCTCAGCCTCCCAAGGTGATGAGATTATAGGCGTGAACCACCATGATTCAGCATTCATTTAATCTGAATTACCTCTTTAAAGGCCCTATCTCCAAATATAGTCACATTCTGAGGTACTAGGTGTGAGGACTTCAACGTATGAATTTTGGGGGAACACAATTCAGCCTTTAACACTGGTCTTCTCCAGAAAGTGTTCCCAATCTCTGGGCCACACTACTGAATGAGGGGAGACCATGTAGAGAGACAGGCTCAGTCAGACATCAGCCATTTCAGTTTTCTGCTAGCTAGCCATGTGAATGAAGCTCTCTTGGATGGTCTAGCCACAGCCAAGCTCACAGCTAAATGCAGCCACCTAAGTGACTCCTGACAATACCATGTAGAGCAGAGATAAGCCATCTCATCAAACCCTACCAAGACTGCAGGCTCATGATGAAATAAATGGTTGTGTTTAAGTCACTAAGTTGGGGGCATTTTAAACTTAGCAACAGATAATGGAAATAGCTTCCATGACAGAGGTCCCAGGGTAGGAGTTCTCATGCATGGAACCAAAAGGGAGATGGGCTTTCCATTGAAGTGGCGGCAAAGGGAAGTTGGAATAAAAGGTAAAGGCAAGAATAAACAGTGACCAAGACCAAATAAGATATTTAGATGATAAGGTTGCTCCTTGTGTCAACCAGGAACTCTCCTAGTATGTATATTGAAAGTAGGGTTGTATCAGAGAGTATGTGGCTGCCATGAAAAGGACAAAGGGCTCAAAATGAATCCCAGGAAACGCCCAGGTTCTGCCTCAAATTCGCTTTGGTAAGGTACTTGACTCTTAGACATTCTGTGTCCTCATCTATAAAACAGGGACAATACAACCTACTTCCCAGATTACTTAAAAGTCTTAGACATAAGTATGAAGTCCTTAGCATAGCACTGGACAAATGGTAGGCATACCACCTTGTCTGTGTTTCAATCTTTCCAAAGCAGACATAATGCCTACCTTATCTGAAAGGTTTATTCATAAGCTCAAATGTGCTAGGCGCTGTGGCAAACGCCCTTAATCTCAACATGCTGGGAGGCCAAGATGGAAGGAACAATTGACCCAGGAGTTCAAGACCAGCCTAGGGAGCAAAGTGAGACCCTATCTCTTTAAAACAAACTAACAAAAACTCTAGCCAGGTGTGGTGATGGATGCCTATAGTCCAGCTACACTGGAGACTGAGGCAGGAGGATTACTTGTACCCTAGAGGTCGAGGTTGCATTGAGTTATGATCATACCACTGCACTCCAGCCTGGGTGATAGAACAAGACTGTCTAAAATAAATAAATAAAAATAAAACTCAAATTCAATAAAACACACAAAAATGGTTTGAAAGGTATTAAGCCCTACCAAATAATATGACTGCAATAAATAAAAATTCAATTTTTATTTTTGGGGGCTGCATAGCAATTTTGTAAAATTTAAGCATATCTGCATGATGGTTTTTATATTGTTACTGTTATTTAGTTTAAGTTATCAGCATTGGTTACTTATTCCAATTATTAATCTCTGTTTTCAGAAAAGAAGGACAGCACAGGATCTAAAGAAGGGAAATGAAGATAGGAGGAACTCCATAACTCCATTCTGTTTTTGTATTACAGCAACATCACCATCTATTTGGCGTGGCATCCCCAGTGCAGTTCTACTATGTGTCCAGGCTTCTTATCACCAGCAGGACTTAGCACTGGGCTTGGTATACAAGAAATACTGAATATTTACTGAATATAGAAGAGAGGGCAAGCCAATGGTCTCAGAAAGAATTAAGAACATATCTCCTTTAATGTGATTTTTACATGCAACTCAATGGAAGTAGTGGTTCATTTTGGAAAGATGACCCTAAATGGACAAGTTCAACGACAATCACTGCCCAACTTGTAAGTGCCCATGTTTGAAGGCCAAGGCCACAGGGTAGTAGTTCCCAATGTGTAGTGCTCAAACCAACAGCAGCAGCAGCATTGGGGGCTCATCAGAAAGTAAATTCTAGTGCCCTACTGCTATGGTTTGGATATGATTTGTTTGACCCCACCAAGTCTCAAATTGAAATGTGATCCCCATTGTTGAAGGTGGGGCATGTTGAGAGGTGTTTGGGCCACAGGAGCAGATCCCTCACAAATTGATTGGTGCAATTATCAAGGGAGTGAGTCACTCCCCTTCATTCCTGCAATAACGGGTTGCTGAAAAGAGCCTGGGGCTTCCTCTGCACTTGCACTCAGTCTCTTCCTCTCCCGTCATCTGATCTGTGCACCTGCAGGCTCCCCTTTGCCTTCCACCATGAGTGGACACAGCCTGAGGCCCTCACCACAAGTGGGGCAGGTGCTGGAGCCATGCTTCTCGGTTAGCCTGCAGAACCATGAGCCAACTAAACCTCCTTTTTTTATAAATTACCCAGCCTCAGGTATTCATTTATGACAATATAAATAGACTAAGCCCCATAGGTGATTCTGATTCAAGTTAGAGAATCAGTAGCCTGGGGAAATGTATTTCTATTATCAGCTACATTTGATAACAAAATGTCTATTTTCTTTGTGTTTCATAAACTAGCTCATTCAGATGATATAAACTACCAGCTAATTATTGCAGTGATGTTTGCTTCCAAGCATTAAAAAATTGGCCAGTGCTTTTTTCCCACTCCCATGTGCCCTCCCCATTATAAAATCAAATAAAATAAAACCACAGCACTTTGCAATTCATGCCATATACATAAATAACAGCCTCAGGCAAGCAGTATCTGTGGGACTCATTTAAATGTTATCTATTTTTATGGAAGAACAGATAAAGGAAATTCAACACCAAATCTTTAAGACATACCACTTAATGATTTTGGTGGACAGTCTGAAATAGACAGTTATGGGGGCCTTGAATTAAGACAATATAATGGGCCGGGCGCGGTGGCTCACGCCTGTAATCCCAGCACTTTGGGAGGCCGAGGCGGGTGGATCACGAGGTCAAGAGATTGAGACCATCCTGGTCAACATGGTGAAACCCCGTCTCTACTAAAAATACAAAAAAAATTAGCTGGGCATGGTGGCACGTGCCTGTAATCCCAGCTACTCAGGAGGCTGAGGCAGGAGAATTGCCTGAACCCAGGAGGCGGAGGTTGCGGTGAGCCAAGATCGCGCCATTGCACTCCAGCCTGGGTAACAAGAGCGAAACTCCGTCTCAAAAAAAAAACCACACACACACAATATAATGTCTATAATGACCTATCAAGCAGGTGTCCATATCCTGTAAGACGCTTGCCCAGACTTCAGTCCCTGATGAAACATGTATGGGTATACCTTGTGTTTGCCAGCCCCAATAACTGCAATACTGTGGGATCCCAATGAAGGACACCCAGGGTTGGAATGACAATCTACAGGACCTGGTGGCTTGGCTGAAAGATTTTAGCTGGGTCAAGCAGGTGATCTCTTTCAAGACTCTAAAAGTCTTGCCAACTAGCTGTGGGAGCTAAACCAGGAGAGCAGTGACTTCTCAGAGAGCACCATGAGAAGCCATGATGGGCTACTGCCTAACTGAAGAGATGTGGGGAACAGAAGGATAATGGAGTGGAAAAAGCCAGTCCATCACAAGTGGAGAACAGTGTGGGGATACAGAAAGAAACAGCCTATCACCAGCGGGAAGGACTGGAGGAAGAAAGTGATTCTTAGCCTAAAGAGGTCAGGGTACCAGCTGTATAGTCCAGCCCTGCGCAGCCTGGGAAACAGTCACTATAGATCCTCCCCTTCTGCTGCCACTCATACTCCACAAGCAAAGGAGTAAAACTATAGCACATAATCACCCTAAAGGGTGACAATAAACACTTCTTCATTTCCTCAACAACGGATGCATAATAGATGCGAAATGCTCCCAAGGTTAATTAAATGAATTACTGTAGATGTCTAAAGTGAGAGTGAATTCTGTTTTTTCTTTTAAAATGATCCATCTGTTTATCAAGGTAATACGTTAATTAAGTATGGAGCAGAAAGTCCTCCAAGCAGACACTTTTAATTAATTCTTAATTATGAATGCCCACGTATGTCCTCCAAGTGGCCAAAAGTGTTTAGTGTGGGGAGATAAAGGAAAAAAGGCACTGAAAAGCAAACACACACCACTCCTGTTTTTGATACTTTTTAGGTTAAATTTACCAAATGTTATCAACAGCTTAAAAAATACCTACCTTTAGGGTGGTTTTCGAAACAGTGAAAACACACAAATCATGACACTTCTTAATTTGCGCCTCTTCATTGTTATGTGTTGCTAAGAGACTGTCTTTTCTAGGGCTCAAATACACATTTTTTTTTTCCCAAATTTAGAAAATAGGCATACTTGCAAAGAAGTCTCAAGAAGGCGGCCAGTTAGAGGTAGAAATTTGATAATTACCAACCCAAATTTCTCCAAGCAACTTCCTGAAACATATTACTGAATGCCTGCGTGACTCATGCAAGCTTCAAAGTTGATCATCTCTGGTTCTGTGGCAGTCTTCTTTGTTAACTGACACGCATTTAAGTTTGTGTATCCCTCTACTCCTTACTGAACGGAAAACAGGAAAGTCAACCTTCCGCTGAAAGAAAAGCAGCTGTCCACTGGGTTCAGACACTGGGAAGGCCACTGAAAGGCTTGCGGACATCAAGATTTCTCATGCGTTGTCAAGGGATATTGATCACCCTTAGAGATAAACTGTAATCAAAGATCAGCATGTGAAGCTGAGAACAGTAGCACATCTTAACAGTGATACATGTTATTACGGTCATATTCTTGCTCCTTAATTTAGAAATTACGGTGTACAGTATATCATGCTATTAAATAGATACATTATAGGATAATGGTATTACAAAAGACTACTTTTTCCCCTTAAAACTCCTGGCACACTTATGTATATGTATATTTTTTAGTAGCCATGTGACAGCCTAAGGAAAGAAACAAAAAGGCAGTAGGTGCCCATGACAACTGATGAGCAGAAAGCCCAACAGGAGCTGGGCGTGGCGGCTCACACCTGTAATCCCAGCTACCTGGGAGACTGAGGCGGGAGGATCACTTGAGGCCGGGGGTTTGAGATCAGCCTAGGCAACACAGAAAGACCCCCATCTCTAAAAACATACATAATTTTAAACAATTCAAACTCAACATAACTGAAACTAGATTGTAAATCAATGAGGAAATGGTTAAGTTTACAAGAAGTTTGAAAAACCTCAGAGACACACCCATCTCTTTAAAAAGGACATGCTTTGACATTTTAAAATGGACCCCTTAACTAACAGTGGAACACAGGAACAGGCCAGCTTTGCTGAGACAGATACACAGCCTTTATTTGTTTGCAAAGAAACACAACTGAGCTCAACTGTAAAGACAACAAAGCTCAAACAGCCTCAGTCCTCGCTAGGATTCCATCCCAGCCCAACCCCATATATTTGTAAAGCATTACAACTTTGGAGAGCAGGACTACAGTGATCTAGGCTTGTAATAGAAAGCGTTTATGTTCACTCCAAATTTATATGTTGAAATCCTAACACTCAAGGCAATGTATTACAAAGGTGAGATGAGGGTGGTGCTCTCACAAATGGGATTAGTGCCCTTTAAAACAGAGCACCCTCACCTTCTTTCAGCCATGTAGGCCATAGTGCAGTTTACAACCCAGGAGAGGGCCCATGCCAGCACCCTGATCACAAACTGCCAGGCTCCAATACTGTGAGAAATTTCTGTTGTTCGTAAGCACCTAGTCTCTGGTATTTTGTTATAGTAGCTCAATGAGTAACAAAGAGCTGTGGTCTCAGTTCTGCCACTCAGGCAAGCCATTTAGTTTCTCTGAATGCTGACTTCCTCATCCGGATGAGAAAGGAAAGAACTCTGGAAATGAATAGGGTGGAGGAGATACTAATGTCTTCTGAGGTTCTCCTACAGGCTAGCATTGTCCTTATATCATCTAACCTAATCCTCACACTAGTTCCTGATTTTACAAAAAGGGAATCCAGGCCAGGGGAGGAAACTGTTCAGTGTCACAAGGGACATAATACAGACAGGACTTAAGCCCTGGTCTCTGGTTTCAAGGCATCACTACCCAATGCCATGCTGACCTTACACATTCTGCTTCCAGAGTTCAACTACTAATTTGAGCATGCCTTTCTCAATACCCCTACATATTTCTATCTCCATGTGTTGTGATATAATTTCCGAGGCACATCTCAGATCTCATCCTCTCTAAACTCTTTGGCCTTTCCCCCTTAACTGCCATCACCACATAAACCCAGACAAGCTCTGGGAACATAGAGAACTCACAGAGAGCCATCCGCCTCTATTTCTATGTAACCTGATATGTTTTTGCATCATGTCATTTGCTCAGAACATAGGAGAGTTTCTAGTCTTGCGAGTTTGGTGCCTTCCAATCGCAGCAAGAGCATTCTGTTGCACAATGAATATTAGTATTCACTGATACCATATGTCCCCAGTGGGCAGCAGCCAATCTCTACTTTTTCAGAACTCTTGGGAGGTGAACTTACATTTAAAACGAAGAAATGACTATTATCAGCAACCAAATTCAATTCATTCTCGTACTTCTATTTTTAAGTTTCTTGAATTGGAGGAAAAGACTGACTATCATTAATAAGGGAATTTACTGTCTTATTTCATAAAAAGCTTGCCACTTCACAGATGAAATCTGAGGCAAGCCAAGAGAAATGCTGGCAGTTTGTGCCTTCAGGCGACAGAGGCCTTTTGGGTAAAATGATGCTTTTGTGCTGAGGGGGACTGCCAATAGTACTTGCTCTAAAATTATCTACATCTTCACAGACACTGCCCCTACAAAAGTGCAACATATTAACACACATACACTTGCTGTTAAGGCTGTCAAATTAAATTTAAAAAGAAGAGCTATTCTCTAAGTGGGACACATTCTTAACATTCCTAACAGGTAAAGAAAGTCCTTCCTATACATGATAGCCAATTAATGACTATTAAAATGCTTTCAGGTACCAAGGTAGAAGTCCCTGACAGGTAGGTTTGAGCAGAAAGAGCCTCTTCTCCAGGCATCCCTGGGACTCTCGAATGCCATGTGTGCTTAAACCTGCAGGAGGCAAATGCAAGGAGGACTTGGTTTCCAATGAAGGCAAGAAGGGCAGGTTCTACTGGCTACTAATTCTGACATAAGCTTCTAAGGTTAAGACTAAAATGGGAGAATAAGACAGAAAACAAATATGAAATAATCTGTCAGTAACAAGGTTTGCCTACTTTAAAGGGCTCTTCTAAAACCGATTCAGAGGGGCGACTAACCAATATATGAAGCACTTTAAAAGCTTTTTAAAAATATTTAGGATTTTTAAAAAAGTTTATAAAGTTGAGATATTTTGGCACTGTTTGTGATCGCCCAACACTAGAACAGTTTCCAGACAAAGCTCTCGACCCCAGGACTCAGCCCTCTTCAGCACAGCCTGATAAGCCTCTCAAGGGGTATCCCTGGCCCTGGGGGTAGCCAGTCTGGGTCAGAATCTTGACTCTTCTCCTTGTTGGCTGAAGCCTTGGACAAGTCATTTAAACTCTAAGGGGGTCCGTTCTTCTTCTACATGGTAACAATCCTGACTTGAAATTACTTTGAGGATTAATTAGAATAATATATGTATAATCCTCAGCCCAATGCCTGACACATACTGAAGGGCTCAATAATGGGTTGAAGCTCTCATCATGTAATAATTTTGAGTGGTACTAAGAATGATAGGGGAAATAGTTACAGTGAGTGAGGCCCTACTCTAGATGGAGGGCCCACTTGTGATTTGAAACATCCAGTCACAGTTTAGACAATCATACAGGCCTATCTCCTATGGCAAATGGAAAACTGCCCCATCAAATGGGTTGAATTAACACTACAAGATGAAGTATTTCAGCAATGCTTTTTTTTACGAGGTACTTAGGTAGTACCCAAATTGCTGGTTTTCAGAAGACACAATCATATGCCCCGCAACATGGACAACTCTGTAAGATGAGTTGTGGCCCCCTCCTGAGACACATGGACAGAAAAGATAATTCACTGGCAAGAGTCCAGCTTTATGGCCACTGCATTCAGACATTACCAGATTCTAAGTTCTTCCCATTCGAAGTAGCTAGTGCAGTTCATTTCTTTAGACATGCCTCCATCCACATCAAGTCTGAAAACTTCTTTAATGCTTCAGGATTAAAATAAAACAGCTGGTGAAGGGGTGGAAGCATGTCAGTGGCAAAAACTCTAAAAGGAGAACACAGAGCTTGGCTAAAGACAAAGCAACAGGAAGTCAAGCACATGCACAGTCCAGAAATACCCTGAAATGTTATTTTAAGACTTCCACCCTTGATGCAGTCTCATCCTCCATATTTTAATGCTTTTGTGATATTTGAAGGAAGGGACAGGAAAATAACAATGATGAATAAAATCAATTCTGGTTAAGTGACAACCAGGCCTGAGGGCCAGGTAGTCACTTAACCACCGAGCACAAGAACTCTGTGATTTTATATACAGTCAGACCATGAAAGATAAAAAAAAATCCCCATGCTGGGGGGAACATACCCCCCACTCCCATTTCCTTCAATGGCAGAAAATGTAAGACATGAATAATCAACTTTATTTAAGATTTGCAGACTTTATATGTACTAAGTAACTAGTGCTATGACCAGTTGTCATGGGGCAGGGGAGTGGCGTGTGGGGTCTAAAAGCATTGAACATTTCAATAAATGTTATTCAATAACTAGGTTGTACACAAACATTAAGTCAAAACATATTTGTAACGGAGCCATCAGTTTCTAGAAGAGAACTGAGAAATAGAAAAGCAGCCTTAAAAGTCAATGTACACTGATGCTCATATTCAATCTAATTACTGACTAATACATTTCTGAAAGGGTCTCTATTTTTTTGGAGTTATCCTGCAATAGTAAATCTTAGTGATTGATGAAACTTCCTTCTGTAAAAAGAGCAGGGCAGAGAAACACAATACAAAGTTGAAATGGTTAAGGCTGTTCATAGTGCCTTCACTTCAAAGGAATTACATTCGCTATTGGTATTTCTTGTATGGAACTGAGATACCATTGAAAAAACCTTCAAAAAGGCTACATTACATTCAGCATTAAAACAAAAAGTGATCTAGCAACACAAAGCCCACAAACAGAGCTGTGGCATACAAAATTAGTTCTGCTGCCCAGACTAGAGTACAGTGGCATGATCTTGGCTGACTGCAACCTCCACCTCCCAGGCTCAAGCAATCCTTTCACCTCAGCCTCCAAGTTACAGGGACCACGGGTGCACATCGCAACGGTTGGCTAATTTTCTTTCATTTTTTTATAGAGAAGGGCTTTCTCCATATTGCCCAGGCTGATCTCAAACTCCCTGTAAATATTTCTTATAGATCAATGAACACAATCCCATTATTTTCTTACAATGCTGCACCCAACGGTTTCATGGGCCCTTCTAAGAAAGGAAGAAATTTACTAATAGACAGAACTGTGCCATATGTTTTGTCATGAGATATGGGCAAAAGGATTGCTGTCAGATGCCAGGCAATGAAAGTAAAGGCGGGAGGAATTTCTGCCCTTGAAATGAAATAAAGACATTTTAAAGCTACGGAGGTTGGTGTGACCTATTCAGGGGTCACCCAGGCCCATCAGCATGTATACTGTGTCACAGTTAAGTCTGCAATGTCTTTTTTCCTTATCCGTATATAAAATAGTAGCATGCCAAAAATCAATATCTTAGTATATGAAATATTAATTTCTTAGAAAAAAAATCAATGCAAACCTATAAGCTTTCAAAGCCATTTTTTTTAAAGTTCTGACCTAGAAGGAGCCTAACAGCCACAGCAGCCTTTTCCCAAGCCAGCAGCACTCACTCCTAATAACAGGGATAGTGGCTAAGAGGGGGCTTCAGAGTCAGTCCCTCTGGGTTCAAATTCTGGCTCTGCCACTTACTAATCTCCTGAACTTCAATTTCTTCATCTGTAAGACAATGACAACACTACCCATCTCACAGGGTTGTTACAATAATTAAATGAGACAGTATGCGTAAGGAGCTCAGAACAGTGTCTCACACACAGTGAGCATCAGGTACTTGTCAATTAAAACTAGCACCTGAACTTTGGTGTAAAATTGTTCTCCAGAGAAAGAATGCAGGGTTTCTTAGAGGATAATTCCATATCTTGGGGTGGGGAAAAAGTTAAGGATCCACAAGGCTCATCCTGTGGCTAGCAGAAAGGTAGAAGATGTTCACGGAACTCAGGGGTAGTGATAAAAAGACAAATCACTGGCCAAGATGGGACAATGTGGGCATCAAAAATAGTAAGGCAATCTAAATGTGAAAGACATGATTTCATGATGATATCCACACAAGAAAAGTTAATATAAAGTACACAATCACGTTTTACCACCCAAAAGAAGGGAGGAGAGTATCTGTTCCACTTTATTGTAATAAATGGTAGAGTGCTTGTTGTTTTGTTTCTTCTATTAAATATCTATCTGTTTAAGTAGAGAAGAGTGAACATTGGGAACTTAGTGATACTAGTTCTCGCTACGATAGAGAACAGAATGATAACAGGAAGGCTTTAACATACTTAAAAACCAGGGGGAAAGAAAATCGAAGTGTGTCAAGATGATGAATTTGCTAAATGTTCTAAGAGGTACATTAACCGCAGACTTCATCCCTCATATCCTAGGAGATAATACCCCTTACATGTCTTACTAATGGAGACAGTAATACAGCATATGGTAGCTTCTGATGATGCAAAGAACCAGGCAAAGATTAGGTTGACAGGGCAATGGACTATGAGATGCCAGCCAAGCAAAACTTAGAAAATTCTGGGAGAAGCACCAAGGTGCAAAAAAACCTGGAACTTGTATACAAAGTAGAGCTCCTAAATCTTACTAATGTAACAAATGGTGGACAAATATAAAATGGATCCTAGCCAGATGACCAGTGGCTTGGATTTGATGAAGCTAGAGATGGCAAAAAATAACTAGATCAATCATCTGGTCAGACTATCTGGCTCCAACAAAGTTTCTGTAATTGTGGAAATGTACTAGTGCCTTATTACTATATTCTAGAGAAGTCCCAAAATGCACATTGCTCTAACACTGGACACTATCAAAATATACGTTGCTACAAACTTAGGAAAGTAAATGGACAAGTTTAAGGACAACAAATGAACCACCATGACACTGGTATTTTAGGACAGCTCTGAGTATGTTATATGCTTCATAATCACCGTATCTTTGTGTGCTGTTCCCAGTGTTGGGGCTCAAAAGAATCATCACTGCAGTTTAAGTTATTAAAGGTTTAAGTCCTTTAATCCACATTCAAACAGACTGCAGAAACTGTCAAAGTTTGGTTTTAGATACAAATTTAATAGCTTAAGCATGAAATTACAAACAGTAGCAGGTGCTTCTCTCCATGAACAAAATCCCCTAGGACAATAAAGAATACATAAAGTGGGTCACCAACAGAATGTCCAGAGAAGTAAAATGTGTTTCTCCACGTGAAAGACTATTCATTCAGAAGCACAGTTCTCCACTTCTTCCATCACAATGACCCCAAGGGAAACAAAAGGTAGCAGAAGATACGAGATAGAAATGCTACACAGTTGATAAGAGTTCTTCTTCCATAGTTTGTCTATTAAAAGTAGGATAGCAGGATAATGGGAAATGAACTACAGTAGAAATTAGCTTCCGTTTGTTGTGTAAACGCAATCAGACACGTATAGCATAACAACACGTTCCTTCTGCTATAGCTTTGAAATAAAATGAATCTGATGAAGAATACTAATGTGCCTATGGCAATTAAATAAAATGGTGAAGTTCCAGATGTGGAGGGGGTGAAAGTGGAGCTGAGAAATGCTCTCAAGATTCCATCAACCCATTTCCCCTGGAAGGGTTAAACCAAACAAGATCGAGCGCCTCCAAATCTTTGGGTTTATCCCTGGCAATTACCCTCCTTGCAAATTTAATGCTTCTCTTTTTGAAAGGCTACTATTATTCTTTCTACAGTTCTCTCTCCCTGTCCTTCCCACCCCTCACCATCTAATAAATGCTCACTCATGGGGGAAAGGCAAGAAAGCAAATGGCATTCACTGAGCACCAGCATGTGCCAGGCACTGCAGAGGGAGATTTCCATTATCATTACATTTCATCATCATGATTCTCGGGAGATGGATATTATTACCCTAATTTTAGAAATGGAGAAACCGGAGTTCTGCAGAAATGAGCAAACCGCTCAAGGTCATCAGAACAATTTGAGTGTGGAGAGTTGTGTTCAGGTCTGCCACCAAACCCTGCATGCTCTTCCACGGTCCCGTGCTGCCTTTGGGTTCTCTGCCCCACTCTCTTTACTGAAACTGCCTGTCAGCAGTTCTTTCTCAAATGAATTGCCAAGTCAAAAACCTCAAATCTAAAACCCAGTTCCCAAAAAAGAAGCATAAAAAAGCTCTAGTCTAAGTCTTCTTTGTTTATCCAGTAAGTACTCACTACATAGAAGGCTGTATCATTTGAGCCTGAATCTCAATAGTGCTCTGTGTGACCTGGAGAATTTAAATGTGTACCTGTATCAGAAAGAGGAACTCATCCTAAATATTCTACCAGTCACACATGTGTGACAAGCTCTCCATACCAGCCTGCCCTCTGTTTCAGGTCTGGAAAAAGGTGCCTAACAACGAATGCAGCTCCCAGAGGCTGACAGAAAGAGTACTCCCTCTCCCCCATGACTGTCCTTATAATTCTCTCTCTAAATTCAGAACAGAATGTAAAGGCTTTAAAACCAGCCTCTGAAGCTATGAGGGCAACATCAATTAAGATCATTTTTAAAAGCTCAAGGCAGAAGAGAAATTAACATTCCATTTACTTTAAAATGTAGTACACAAGATTAAAAAGTACTGAGGATGAATAGAGGACAACTTTCTTATTAACTTGCTTACAGTCACAATCATGGATGCACAACAGGTCATTAGAAATGGAGTTTTGCTTATTTTTATTTCATTTTTAAAAGCCTACCCAAGAAAAGCATATTTTTACTAACCAAAAGCTATTTACTATCTGCACTCTGAATACTATGCAAGTGGAAAAAACCAACCAAGAATGCCACATAAGGCTGGGCAGGCGCCCACTGCACAAATATGCTGGCTGAGGGGCCAAAGCGTGGTGTGTCTCATAGTTGGGGCTGCAACCCCCTGAAGGAATGGACTCCTCTTAAGTGCCAAGTCTATGCTAGGGCAGGGAATAGATCAGTAAACAAGAGACAAAGACCAAACCCCAAAGGAGTCTCCAGTAGAGTGGGTAGATGCTAAATAATTACAAATAACTATTGATCATGTTTTCTAAATCTAAGATACAAGCAACTTATCAGTTATAACTCATCTCTGGCTTACAGATGAGCAAACTGGCATTAACTACCTGCCTGAAGAGGGGTTGATTTGGAATTGGAACTTGGGCGAATGGACTGCGGAGACCATTCCTTGAAGGACAACACTACACCAGTTCCTGCAGACCCCCACCTCACTCTATCTTCTGGGCTTCTTAAGTATTAGAAAATGGAAACACTATTCACAGTTTCTCAGGCTGAAAATCCAGAATTATCTCAGACTCCTCTTTTTCTCACTCACTCATTTCACCAATCAATCCTGCCATCTTTCCTTTCCAACTATAACCAGAATCCTAATGCATTTTATTCCTTCCACTACTATCATCCTGGCTCAAGCTGACATCATCTTGAACCCGTAGTAATGCAAAAGCTTTCAACTGCTTTTCCTGCTTTTGCCCCTGCCAGCTACAATTTTCCTCCCAAATCATGGCCAAAGCCATCCTTCTAGAACAACTTCCCACCTTCCTCTGCTCAAAACCTCCCACTGACCTCTCATCTCAGTGGCCACTGGCCTCAGGCAGCTGACCTCCTCTGGACCCTGATTTCCTATCTCCCTCTCCTTTGTTCCCTTCTCCCCAGCCATCCTCACAGCCCTGCTGGTCCTCAAACACAACAAGCATAACCCCATCTTGGTATCTCTGATCATCTGATTTCCGCTGGCCGACACACTCTTAAGCCCCCATCTGTTCATGTGTGTCACTCTCTGATTTCACTCAGGTCTGAACAACTAACCTCCCCAGAGGGCTCTTCACTGACACTCTCTGTAAAGGAACATGGACCTCTTTTTTTTTTTTTGGTCTGTTTTCTTCTTCAGATTCTTCCCTGCACTTACAGGTAGCTGTCATCACACGACATTGCTTATTTGCAAATTATCTGCTTCCTCCACTAGAATAGAGGCTCACTGTGGGCAGAGACTGCTTTGCTCACTATTTTCCCAGCACTTAAAACATCACCTTCTCATGTGGTAGTGAATGAAAGAATGCATCTTAAAACTATTATTAAAGCAAGTTGGTAGTGTCCGTTGTGGAATTAAAGAATGACATAATTACAATACTAACTACTGGGATGAAGATTATGAAGGTTTTAATAACATTAATTGCAGAGAGCTGGTAATTGATCCTGGATTCAGAAATGGCCTCCTCAAGCAAGGGCTGTTGAAGTTGAAACCTGAGGCTAAGCAGGAGTTTACTAGGTGGAGTGGTGGGGAGGCCATTCTCCACAGAGGAACCAGTATGCATGAAAAGCCTGGAGTGGAGAAGAAACTTGACAACAGGTTGGAGAAAATGCAAAAGAATGACTGTGGATGGAGCACAGGAGAGAGGGGAGAATGGAGGGAAATGGGAAAGAGACAAGACCATACGAGGTGCTGTGGATCATATTATCAAACTGTGATTAAGTGAATATACTGGGATGCTTATGTCCACTTATATTAATCAGTTTAAGATGTGCCTAATCGTATTCTTTTGTAGTTCTGGAAAACTTTGAGTAACGTGAAGATTATCAGTCCCTCAATAGAACTCTTCAGTAGCAAAATCACGGGCAGGTATGGCAGTAGGGCATTCAAGGAGAAAAAGATACTAATTCTTTGGACATTTTCTCTATTTCTATTTTTATGAAGCAATATATTTAGGTCATTTATATAAAAATAATTTAGCACATTGGATTCAGAAATCTGATGCCTGTGATGACAATTTTTAGAGAAAATTCCTTTTATGTCTACACCCTTTTGACTTATAGCACTTTATCCCGGCTAACATACCATGATTGAGAGGATTATCTGATGAAGGAAGGGCTTAGCAGTGGCTTAGAGATGTCTCATGATAAGAAAAATGGTCACCATCTCCTGCCTCTTGTATTAGCAAATGTTATCTCCCTCTAGCAATACTCGTTTTATCTGAAGAAAGGGACAAAGCCATTAGAGCACCAGCCCACAAATCTGAGGTATACAAGCAGTTGTTGGCAAGGAAGCTTACTCTGTAGTTCAGAATACAAAGTACTCACAGGTGAAATGTTAAATAATAATGGAAAGTTTAAAGATTCATGATAAAAACAAAACAAAAATTATGTAAACATTTGAGCACCTACAATGTGGCAGGTTCCCCAAACTGGGGACAAAAACAAGCGAATGTGGGACAGGAAATCTCCAGTGACTATGAAATCTCACCACCACTACCTTCTTCCCAAGGACTAGAAAGCAGATCAGCTAAAAACCTCAAAAGCTGGAAGTAATACAAATTACTGGTATTCTTCAGGGGGTCTAATGATATCTTTATCAGATATATGTTCCCTACATGGCACTCCAAAGTCTGAGCAGGGCTAGTACATATTGAGCAGAGTGGCACTGTGATCATCATAAAGATATTTTCCCCAACAATATGACAAGATCTGAAATTACGTGGGTTTGTCAAAGTTTTAAACTCTATGATGTAAAAGTCCTCCTTAATGTCCCAAAAGGCAATTTTCACTTTAACAATTTTTTAATCAAAGGTAGTGCTCAAACTCTTTTTTTTTTTTTTTTTTGCGTATCAGAGTTCCAAGAAATGTGTTATCTTGTACAATTCATTTAACGTCACTTAAGTACCTAAATGTACATGTCAGCATTACCTGACAAGTCCATTTGGAGTTCTTACAGTGTGTGAGGGCATCATGCTTTGGTCCCCAGCTCCTCTTGAACCTCATCTCTCAACTTCAGCATTTACTTATTTTCAAGACTTTGCACATCAGTTTCTGCTTTCAGAGAATGGGTTGGCTGATTCCTGCTAATCAGTCACCCTTCAGGTCTCAGCTATGCCTGTGCACTCTGCAAGGGCAAGCACCATGCTTTCCCTCTACTGCATCCCCACCATCTAACCCCATCGCCTGTCACACAGTAGGTTAGATGTCTAACATAATCTTGGCTGAAGAAATGAACCACTGTCATCTCCCCAGGAAAACTTCCCCTTAACCAGAACTCAGGTTAGGTAGCCTTCACATCCTCTCCCTCACACATGTGTACTCCAGTGACACCCCTTATTGCCTGATCCTTCCGTTGCTTATTTCCTTTGCTAGATTTAATTCTCAAAGCCCGAGGTTTTGTCTTGGTTCTTGTTAAATCCCAGAGTCTTCCACAACACTTGGCAACATTTGCTGACATTCCTTATTAAATCTTTGAGGAATTCACCTGTTTCCCCCTTTCAATTAAAAAAGAAAACGAGGCATTCCTTTCACAATACTCTTAAGAGCCTACAATGCAACAAAGTGGTGACTGTGTGAAAGGACTCTAATTAGAAATTCAGATAACATATGAAAAACTACTTATGAAGCTAACAATCATTTAGCAGAAAAAATTATTTCTTCACAGTCCCAACTTACTGCATAGGATAGTAAAATCTAGAACCACCTTAATTCCCCAAGCCATTAACTTTACTTTTCTAAGTACTGAAAAACTTGTGGGATGCATTATGGGGGCAGTAACAAAGCTTTATTTCTCACTCACTCCACGTGTCCATTTCAAGTTGGCTCCAAGTCTCCTCTCTTAGTGAGGACAGGGCTTCCACAATCTGGAGGGTCACCCCTTGCTGAGGCAGGACGAATAGGAGGGTAACAGCAGTGTGCCCAAGAGGAGGAGACTTGAAATTGATAATTGGTGAGCAGCATCTTAATGTCCATCACAAGAGATTTGGCAGAAATGGACACAACGTACAAGAGTAGTTAACTTTCTACTATGACATCCCAGAAGGTAACTCTGAATCAACATATGAACACAATCTTTTCTCCTTTCGCAAAGCTAGTAAGACAAACACAGGTATTAACTCACTACCTGGCAATTAACCAAAAGAAGAATCCACCATAATGTAATTGGACAAGAGAACGTATCCACGCTCCCAGAGTACCTACAAGAGAATTCTATAAGAGAATTTTATTAACAGACTGACACAGCTCTAGAAACTAAAAGCAGATTTGTTCCCCAGCTGTTCCTAGGTATTGACACAGTGAGGCCTCAGCATTATCCAACTGCTTCCACCTGGCATTGTCAAAAACCATTAGCTTGTAGATAATACATGGGCAGGGAGTATCCACCATGTCCTTTACAGCTTCTATAACTTACACTCACATTTTGAACAAATGGAAATACAGGTTCACGCAAAGCATGTGGTATGGGCAGGCACCGTGAAGGAATGATCACAGCAGAGAGGACCCCGTGGAGAGCTTAAGGGAGAGGCAAGGCTATAGGTAAATTCAAGTTCCAAAGAAAGTGATGTGGATAAAATTGTTAATGAAGATGGGGAAGAAAGAGAGGAAACGTTCTGGAAAGCTTGGGGAACATCAGTATTTAAGGGGAGATTTACAAAGAAAAAGTAATGTGGTGAGAAAATTAGAAAAAGAACCTGAAAGAGTCTCCAGAAGTTAAGGGATAAAAGACTTCATGGATGAGAGAGAGAGCAGAGCCAATTGCTGCTGCAGGGAGGATGCGGAAGATGAATACATTTTGAAAGTGACTATTTGCACCTAGAAAGTCACTACCGGTAGCACTGAAGTAGAAGTAATGCATGGAGAGCACCCACAGTTTCTCAGGCGCATCCCACTCCTGCCCTTCCGTGCACCCACACTTGCTTTCCTCTCCAGCCCTCCACTGTCTGGCTGGCTGCTTTATGCTTCAGCTCCTGGCTCATGTCGTGGGGAAGCCTTTCTGCAGTGGCTTGTTCGGCTGGATGGAACTCCTGCTAGACAACTTCAGGAGAGAGGTTTGTCTTGTCTTTGTGTGCTTGGGACCCAGACAAGTTTTTGGCAAAGTAAGCATTCAATATACTTTTTGGTTTTTTGATGAGACAGAGTCTCACTCAGTTGTCCAGGCTGGAGTACAGTGGCATGATCTCAGCTCACTGCAGCCTCAGCCTCCTGGGTTCAAGCGATTCTCCTGCCTCAGCCTCCCAAGTAGCTGGGATTACAGGTATGCACCACCACGCCTGGAAATTTTGTATTTTTAGTAGACATGAGGTTTCACCATGTTGGCCAGGCTTGTCTTGAACTCCCGACCTCAAGTGAGCCACTGGCCTCAGCCTCCCAAAGTGCTGGGATCACAGGCATGAGCCACCATGCCTGGCCCAATATACATTTCTGTAAGGAAAGAAATAAAGGAGGGCTGTAGTTTGGTTTGTCCCCACCAAGTCTCATGTTGAAATCTGATCCCCAGTGTTGAAGATGGAGCCTAGTGAGAGGTGTTTGGGTCATAGCGTCAAATATCTCAAGAATGGCTTGGTGCCATCCTCATGGCAATGAGTGAGTTCTGGCTCTATTATTTCCTGAGAGCTGGCTGTTAAAAGGGGCTTGGCGCCTCCTTTCCTCTCTGACCATGTGACCTCTGCACATGCTGGTTGTACTTCACCTTCAACAATGAGTGGAGGCAGCCTGAGGCTTTCACCAGATGCCCAATCTTCCAGCCCACAGAATCATAAGCCAAACAAACCTTTTATCTTTATAAATTACCTAGCCTATGGTATTCCTTTACAGCAACACAAACTAAGATGAGGAGGGAAAGGTTTTCTTTAAAAGGGAGTAACAGCATACCCAGTAACTTGAAGGGGTGATGCAGCCTGGAAGAGGAAGTGTGTTGTTTTACCCAATAGCAATGACTTAGCACATCTGTGGGAGAGGCAAAGCGATGGGGGTGAAAAGACACAGGACGCTGGGACAACAAAATAAAGAAATGGAAAACTCAAGTGTGCTGTGTGGGGTGTTAACATCTGTCAGGACGTTTCTCCATCTGAGATCGTGGGCATAGAGGGATGGCGTTGAAGAGGTCCCAAGGAGGACGGGAAAAGGAACTTGTGTTGGGTAGATTCAGAAAGGCGGGAAGCAAGGCCCTCTGCCAACACAGAGTAGGGCAGAAACAGGACTGATAGTGTGAGGAAAGGAAAGTCGTCTGGGAGGCACCATGGAGACTGGTAGGAAGTCAACTGGAAAGGAGGGTGATATGCTGAAACAATCTAAACTCTTCCATCTTCATTTTTAAAAATATCCAATCAATCCCACTCATGTCAATCCTCTTGAATTCTCTCTCAAATCTGCCCTTCCTTTCCAGAGCCAGGACTCTTCCCAATTTAGGATTCTTCTTGAATTAGTTTCATGTGTAGACAACTATCATGGCTTAATTTGGTATTTCCCTGTGTTCCTCAAAATATGAATTAGTATACTTACCAAAAGAGGAGGGGAATGGATTTCACAGTCAGATAAGTTTAAGGAGCAACACACACTCTCGCTCAGCTTAGGGTTGCACAAGATTACACAATGTATTAAAAACTCTAAGGAATCCTACTAGAAAACCTACGTAACTCTAACCCAGCATGGGTGCAGGGTTTTTCCTCAGGTGGCATCTACTAAATACATATGAAACACAATAAAGCAACTCTGTTTTTCCCCTGCAGGGTCTATCTCCAAATTTATGCTTCAAACTACGACTTCTCTGTATTTGTCAGGCTAGGATAGGATATTCTGTGGTAACAAACATTCCCCAGATCTCAGTAGCCTAGTACAACAGAGGTTGATCACTACAGATAAAAATGACCCTCAAGGCAACTGTCCCTCTTACAGTGACTCAGCAGAGTGACATTTCACCAACCTGTGAACTGTACCATCTGAAACACAGAGCCTTCTCCATGATCATTCAAGAGGAAGACAATACTAGAAGGTCTTCCAGTGACAATTATATGCATCAGCCTAGAAGAGACACTTCATTTAAACTCAAAATATATTGGCCAGAACTAGTCACACATGGACTCATCTACCTACAAAGGCAGCGGAGAAGTGTAAGGCTCCCATGTGCCCACACGAAGAAGGGTATCCACTAGATGTTTCTAACATCTCTCCTTACTCCCAAATAGTCCCACAATCTATTAGCTTTACATCTAGAAAGCCTCCAACAACACCTCTTCATCTCACCATCGTACCTCACCTGTTCTACTCCCATATCTGCTACTTTTCCCAAACATAAACCCCATGTCATTCCCAATACTTGCTTACTAAAACAAATTCTTTGTGGCTGCTTACTGCTTATGCTATAAAGTTCCTTATCGTGACATACAAGGGCCTTCACAATCTCATGCAAACCTACCTTTTCAGCCCTGTCCCTGCCTCTGTGCAGTTTTTGTTTTTTGTTAAGAGCTGATGCCTTCTGGACTCTTTCTTTGATGATTTTTAACTGCAATGAGTTAGAAATCTCAGGAAAAAAGAAATCTGGTATAGGGTTTCAGGGGCTCTTTATTTCTTGGCAAATGTGGTGAGTGCCTGCCGCATCTTCAGCCCTTTGCCTCATGTGGGACCTTGAGGAGTTCTGCTGTCTGCTCCAGCACTGGCTCTACTCCCTGGGTGGTTCAATCAGGAATGGTCAGAGGGCTGTGGGCACAGCTGTAGCAGAATTTTTACAGGAAATATCCAAGTGATTCAACCAGCAAATGAGGGAACACATGCCTCATTATTACCTTTTCTGTAGCAAAAATTGTGGTCCTTAGTGAATTGACCTGGGATCTCCATCCATGCCAAATCCCAGCAGGTTTTGCCTGAGAAACAAAGTCCCTCCCACTTCTCCTTCAATCCTGGATACACAGCATACAGGTGTACACAAGAGTAGCCCAGCAAGAGTCCTAAATACAGAGGCATTATTCAGACGTGATTTCATCCACCATCTTGAAGGGAAGCACCAATCCTATGAGGAAGCTCCAGAGGACATGCCTGGAAGCCCTGAAGAGCAGTCTAATGCTACCAGCACCCGCTCTTTCAGTAACAAGGGAGAATCATTATATGTCTAGTGTCATGTGGTTGGTTGAGGCTCCATGTGGGGTTTTGACTAGCCTACAAATAGTCACAAAAGATTTTTCTAATTCCCAGAAATAGCTGCTTTCATATGGCCACGACCTTCCTCATGCTGCTGTCTCCCTCATGTGCCTCCTCTACACAACACATGCTCCTCCAGGGTTCGAACAGTTTGCTTTGCTCACCCCTTCCCATTATCTCCAAACTTAGAATTAACCAGCCTGTGCCCATTTGCTGGGTTCCCATCACATTTGATCAATTCCTTCATCACAGTAGTTTACTATGTTACAGTTATACACACAGTAACTCCCCCGCTAACTTGTGAACCCCTTGAAAATAAAAAATACATTTTTTAACCTTCAGAGCCTTCCTTACACTCCATGGGGAGATTTAATAAATGTTAGATGATTGAAAACTAAGTTAACGGTTTTCTGCCAACCTAGCTGAAATAGTCTTAAGTGTTACTTGTAACTAATATGGCTTGCTGAATATGGGCATTGTTGATCATGCATTATTTTCTTTAATAACAATTTTAATAAACCGTCTAATAACACAATCTAAACATCCTCTGTTTTGGCATCTCTCTCGTAATGTAGTCTGAAAAGCATGAATGTTGTATGAAATAAAGTAGAGATGGCTCATCTTCAAGTCTTTAAGTACCTAACCAGTGATATTTACTGAATAGAATAAACTAGATTCCTAACGGAGCTGCAAAATTGGCTTTACTGATGAGGTAAATCACTGCTTTGAGACATAGTAAGAATAAATATACCTCAGGAAAAGATATGTATTTACATCCATACATCAAGAGTATGCTCTTTTTGTGGAAAAAAAAAATTACTTGAGCATAGCATTTTAAATGAATTCTACTTAAATCAGAAGATCTCTACCATAGAAATGGATGCTGAAGCAGTTCTGGTATAAATGGAGTTACTGAAAAGTAATAAATCAATCCTACAAGAATATTCAAAAGCACATTAGGGAGGAAGCTGATGTAGGCAAAGTCCCAGTCATTCATCCTTAGCCACTTAACCCTGATGACCTTCAAGGAATTACTGATGATAGCTGTCGGTCGCTTAACATTTGAAATGGACAGACCACTAGTTCCTCTCTAATTAAAAAAAAAAAGCAGCATGTGAAAGTTCAACTTACAAAGAACCAGTACTGATTAACAGTAGCATTCTGAACATTATGAAAATGTCTTGCACTGACATAGGTCATACAGCAAGCTTCCCAGTGCTTTTAACATATAATTTGACTTATGCGAATTTTCAAAACCAAACCTCAAGCAAGCCTCTGCGTCCTTTACTCAGGTCAGAGATGCTGAGAGCACTACAATGACACGTGGCTGCAGGGCCACATATAAGTACAAGGTATTGATTAAAATTACATCAAGTGCAGCTGCTTTCTGCGGCAATTTAACTGCCAAAGTGGGAGAACATTAGCTCTGTGCCAAGTGACAGCACAATTCTAACAGCCACGTAGATGTCCTCAGGTCACCCACCTACAGACAACTTGGGGCTAACTGGAAAGGCTGAATTCAAATCTAGTTGTGATCTTCATTCCCTTTCTTCCGGGAAGGATCAGAAAGAGCTTTCCATTTTACATTTTTTCAACTTTTAGTAGACCCTAGTTAGGTATTTACAGACCGTACAAATGATAATTTGGCAGTAACAGACCCATGCCTCAAAATGGACAGCTCAAAGTGGAAGTAAAAGTTTGTCATCGCCACTGTGATTTTGTTTGCTTCACTGATAAGGTTTTGAAGCATATCCTTCTAGACAAATACTTCAAATCATCCTTTCTGGACAATTTAGTAACACATCACACTACTTTAAAACAATTAGGGGGGAAAAGCCTAAAAATGCAGTCTGTTTTAATTCAGGATAGACTATTAAAGTTTATTTTTATTTTTTGATTTTTTTCTGGAGACAGTAATAACCTGTGCTTGGTGCTCATCCTTCATGCTATAAAAGGGTGGGAAAGCAGGATACTACCCTCTAAGCCAGGGCATTAGTTTCCACTATACCATAGTTGGTTTTCCATGCTGTTAGATTTAGACATTTGTTTCATAAAATCAAATGTAATTAGATTTTCAATCCACTTCCACTTTTGGTTAAAATGCATATTCAGAGATTTTAGTTTAGATAAAGCATACAGGGCAGGTGAAAAAGTGTTCATTTTTAATGAAATACACACAAGTAGCCTATTTAAAAGTCAGTAAAAATTAAGAAGTACCCAACTTCTGTTCTGATGCTTACTTACTCCCACAGCACTGTAGAGCTGGGAATAGCTAAGTCAATGACCTAACTTCATGATTATGCAAACGGAGGACCTAAAACGTGAGGCTGCTTGCTGAGGCCACAGACAGACAGGGAAAGAGCCAAGACTACCGCAAGGGGCTCCTTTACGTTACCCAGCACCATGCTAATTCTGCCATGCGGTGCATGGGTTCTTAACTTCTCATTAATTTATTTTCCCAAGAAAAGTGTAATCCTCCCAAGGTTAAAACCTCTGTATCTTTTGCCTTTAACACATGTGAAGCATACAGTAAAATGCATGATAACGATACCAAAGAGAGGACAATTTAAACCTAAATACTAAAATGAGGCAATAATGCTTTTCAATCAGTATGTCCAGCTCACCAAAACACTACTTTGGTACAGTAAAGTATATAACTAACATTTCCCAAAACAATTTTCAATCTAAATATTGATCTTTTCTAACTATTAAATAATGTCATGAGAAATACTGCAAAATCTCTTTTGAGCATCTTTCTCAGAAAAAAATATGTTGTTTTACAAATTATGGTTTAGCAAAGATTCATCTACAAGGAGGTTCATCCTAGGACTGTTTTCAATAGTAAAAACTTGGCTAACATCAAGGAAAAAAAATGTGTTACCCTAAGTAGAATATAACACAGCTGTTAAAAAATGATGGAGTAAAATCTTTATGTGGGAAGGTAGTGACTCCATTTGAAGTGAAAAAGCTAATCAGTATGTAGAATTATCCCAGTTTGAAAACAGGTATGTACTAATAGAGGCATACAAATTACCAACTGAAGCTAATTACAGGTGATAGAATATACAGATGGTTTACATTCTTAGTTCTTAGGAGAATTTGAAAGTACATGCATTGAACACATACCAATTCTGTAATGAGAAAAGAAAAAATTCTAAGTTCTTGACTAACCAATGCCTTCCTCTACTTTGACAGGTAAGCAAACATCTAAAGATAATTTTAGGTTCTTCTCATCCACAGTCAGTGGAGACAGAAATTTTTACAAGAGAAACTTTTGCCAAAGGGTCAAACTCTGCTAGAAAAATAATATTCTCAGCACGAGTTTAATTAAATTTGCAGCTGACATGCATCGGGCATCTTGGACAACTTGCAGTACTTTGGAAGGCAAGAAAATAAAATGATTAAAAGACAGTTTTCCAACAAGAAAGAGGACATCAGGGACATTAAAATAAGGTGCCTGAGGAAGGTGCTACACATCTGAAACCCAAACAAAGTGATCTTGACACTCATCTGAGCATAGCTTACTGGTAACTCAGGTGATACAAAATCCAAACCTGTGCGCAGAGTCCCAGCTTGTGGTGTAGGCTCCTTAAAGATCTGGGAAGGAAGCAATAGGAGATCTAACCTATTTTAAATATGGGGGGGGTGGGCGGTGGCGGGAAGCTGATGACATTGTGGACAAGAAGTACTCAAGGTTAACAAAGGTTATTCCTTTGCTTTTGGCGGAAATGTTATCAGTTCAATGTGATTATCACCATAACTTCGTGCTGATTAGGGGATATGATGTCTCTGGTTAATTTTTTTTTAATAGGAGAAAATTACTGCTTATTTAATACAGCTTTCTGGACAAAATCCTTCACAAGGAATTCATCCAAGAAAATAATAATGAAAGGGCCTATGATGGTGAGAAGGTTGGGAACCAGGACTTGAGGAATTTACAGCACAAGTCCTCATGGAACCCAGAACCAGATAAATCGCATCTGGTGGTCCCTCTGAGGATGGCAAGGGAGGTAGCAGGGCTTCACGTGGTGTGCAAGGGGCAACAAGGCAGTGTGGCCAGGTGCCCTCTGTCAGCCCTAAATTGATGATGGGGGGTGGGGGAATGGAGAGGAAAACAGGCAGGACTTCAAGTATGGGCCCATGTGATTCTCATCTGAGCACCAAGATAAGAAAATAAATAAACAAACACCAGCTGCTGTAGTCCGAGCTGCCAATTCTTCTCTTCTTCCCATTTGCTGCTGCACTAAGTCACCATTCCAGCTCTGGACACCTGGTTCTAACAACAGAGCAGCATGATGCTCGGTGCCACAGCCCCATTGTTAATAATCACAGCAAGAGAGGCTAAGAGGACATCTAATCTGACTGGCTCCATTCCAAACCAAACCTTATGGGCAAACACTGTCCTAGAAGGCTGATAAATTACTGTTTTTCCCAAACATATCTTTTTGAGTCCATCCTCATAGGTTACTAATTTATAACAAAATATTGTAGCTACGACCCCTTTTATATTACAAAAATACCTTTTTAAAATTGCTTTTTTTTTGGTTTTTGAAACAAGGTCTCACTCTGTCACCTGAGCTGGAACACAGTACTGTGATCATGGCTCAATGCAGTCTTGACTTCCCTGGTTCAGGTGATACTCCCACCTCAGCCTCCCAAGTAGCTGGGACCACAGGTGTGCACCACCACACCTGAGTGAGAGAGACAGAGACAGAGAAAGAGAGAGAGAGAGAGAGAGAGAGAGAGAGAGAGAGAGAGAGAGAGAGAGAGAGAGAGAGTGTGTGTGTGTGTGTGTGTGTGTGTGTGTGTGTGTAGACTGGGTCTTGCTATGTTGCTCAGGCTGGTCTTGAACTCCTGGCCTCAAGCGATCCACCTGCGTTGGCCTCCCAAAGTGCTGGGATTACAGGCATGAGCCATGGTCCCTGGCCTCAAAAAAGAAAAAACTCTGAATAGAGCTCTTTATTACTGCCAGTTTGGTTTCCCATTTCTGCTTCCACTGACACCCTCTTATGGGCTGTTCATAGTCACTAGCTTACAATTTGCTTCCTATTGAATAAATATTCACTCCATCTTTTATTTTTACCAGCTATGTGTCCTAAACATAATGTGTCAACATTCACCTTTTCGGAAAAGCATATAATGACTGTTAGTACACCATAGCAGACCACTTAAATATAGAAACTCAAAAATCTATAGCATTTTTATTTATTTATTTATTTACTTTTGTTGAGATGGAGTCTCACTGTTGCCCAGGCTGGAGTGAAGGGCTGCGATCTCAGCTCACTGCAACCTCCGCCCCTGCCCCCCAGGTTCAAGCGATTCTCCTGCCTCAGACTCCTGAGTAGCTGGGATTATAGGCACCTGCTACCATGCCCAGCTAATTTTTGTATTTTTAGTAGAGACAGGTTTTTGCCATGTTGGGCCAGGCTGGTCTTAAACCCCTGACTTCAGGTGATCCACCCTCTATGGTCTCCCAGAGTGCTAAGATTACAGGCATGAGGCACCATGCCAGGACACAGTTTTATTTTCAAAAAATTTATCAAAGGATTTTTTTCTTCCTATACTTACATAAAAAGGATCACGTGGTAAAGAGGCACCATTTTATTTTTTTATTTTTTTTGAGACAGAGTCTCAGTCCTGTCCCTCAGGCTAGAGTGCAGTGGCATGATCTCACTGCAACCTCTGCCTCCTGGGTTCAAGAGATTCTCCTGCCTCAGCCTCCTGAGTAGCTGGGATGACAGGTGCACACCAACACACCGCTAATTTTTGGATTTTCAGTAGACATAGGGTTTCACCATATTGGTCAGGTTGGTCTCAAATGCCTGACCTCATGATCTGCCCACCACGGCCTCCCAAAGTGCTGGGTGGGATTACAGGCATGAGCCACTGTGCTCAGCGAGGCACCCTTTTTTAAGAGCTTCAATGTCTATTTGTCAACTCCCTGAAAGGACGGTAGAGCACACTAGCCACTTTGGTCCTCTCAGCTGGGCAAGTAATTGATCTTTCTGTGTGCCCACATCCCTGGGATGATTAATTACACCATGCATCTAGCAAGGCTCCATTCCCCCTGGCTTGTGAAAGCCAGGAATGCAGATGCATACACCCCAGATGGCCACACTAAGAGCCCACACTGCCAAGGACAATGACACACATGCTATGCTGAATGCTACCACACTTCTTGGCCCTAAAATTCACTTACTTGCAAAATTCCCATTAAAACTTGACTCTGAAGACCAAGTGGTGGTGCCCACTTGCAATCCCAGATACCTGGGAGGCTCAGGTGGGAAGATCACTTGAGCCCATAGGGTGATAGGACCGTGCCTGTGAACAGCTACTGCACTCCAGCCAGGGCAGCACAGCAAGACACCACCTCTAAAACAAACAAGCAAACAAACAACCTGACTCTGCTTAAGTAAAGAAAAACTTAGGTAACACATCTCCCAAATTAAGTTTTAAAGGGGACTCACATAAAACTTCACGGTTTGAGCCCCATTATTCAGAATTCCTAAGTACATTTCCTTACTTCTAAGCAGCTACTGACGTTAAAACACATGCTGTATTTACTAACTTTAGAAAAAAGAAACATCACTACATAAAATGTACAGATTATTTTTTAAAACGTATGGGCTTTCCAAAAACATTTTAAAATAGCAATTGTAGTCCAAAAGCACAGTAATTTCGACAAGGTTTGGACTGTTATACTTAGAAATGCACATAAACTAAGGAAGTATAATTTTGAAACTACTACACCAATAGAACTTTTTTAAAGTACTGTTAAATGCATCCTTTTATTCAAAACTTGATGTGCCAACATGCCTTTATTCAATGTAAAGCCTCTTGGACATTACCTTTGAGTAACAAAATGCTTTTAATTTCCTTATGTGGCATTTTGTTTATGGGGATAGGATGTCTTTTTTTTTTTTTTTTTTTATAATTTCACACAATGAATGGTCAGGTTTCATGATTCAGTGATGGTTACCTGGATCATGGGATAGCCTGTGATTCTAAAGTAACTTGATCTCTCTCTGGGGTTCATTTTCCTCTTTTATTGAATATAGATAACAGATGCTTACATTTAAGCATTCCAAAGCAGGGTCTTAATAATCAAGCAGACCTATAGGGATGTAAGTTGGTATTCTCTTACTCTTTCTCCTAAATATGAGAGCATAAAGTTCACAGAAAGAAAATACAGCTAGGCAGTTAAATTTTGCTGCCATTTAGAGAAAATGAAGTCAGAACTAGTATAACAACGTAAGCACTATGGATTCATGTTCCAGAGGGCCCAGCTGATCTGACCACACCGGAAAAAGAGCAGCTGAGCAGGTACTTTGCTTTCCTAAGCCGTCTAGTGGACAGTATCTACTTCAGAGGTGTGGAAAACACAGTGGAGTCTTGATTCATCACGAGCACCTTTCAGGTAACACATTCTGAAGTCTTTATTAAAGAGTGCTCGTCAGATAGCATTCACCCGCCTGGCCGCCGACTGAAAAGAGGAGTGACTCAAGTTTTAGACAGATTTCCTAATTTAATTAAGCGGGAGCATAGCAAAGTGATACTTTTAAATTTGACCTCATGTGAAGCTCAACTATGTGGATGCTAAGTTATGAGAAGCTTATCAACTGAGTGAGCCTTTGCAGGGGGCCAATGTTATAAAACTCAAGTCTAAGGTGGCCCCTCCCACGCTTAAGGACCCAACTGCTAATGCTTTTCTCAACTGAGGATGTCAAAGTCATTCAAACTAATTTTTTAATTTTCTAAGGAAAACAACTTAATAGCATAAATTAAGGCCACTACACCAAAGGAAACACACACTTAGAAATAAGAGTGGACTGATGCATGGGCAGAGAAATGGGTGCACAGGCAGGTAAATGACAAAGCAAATCTACCAAAATGTCAATCACAGAATCTAGATGGTGGGCATATGGGTGTTAAGTCTACAATGGTTTGACTTTTCTGCGTGTTTTAGAATTTTCATAATAAAGTGCTGGAGAAAAAAAAATTCGAGTCATAATCACAATAAAGGAGGCAGCAGGCCCCATTGTGAAAAACCTCTTCCTGGTGTAACCCCAGGAACTCAGAGTTTTGAACAGCAAAGGGCATTGGCAATCCTCCAGAGCAGGTAAAATACATGGTTTTATGGGTCCATGAAAAATTAGAAAAATAGAAACAACATCATAGCATTTTCATAAAACTAAAAGTATTTGTTTTTGTCTGTTTTTTTGAGACCGAGTTTCACTATTGTTGCCTAGGCCAGAGTACAATGGTGTGATCCTGGCTCACTGCAATCTCTACCTTCCAGGTCCCAGGAATTCTCCTGCCTCAGCCTCCTGAGTACCTGGGATTACAGGTGCGTGCCACCATGCCCGGCTAATTTTGTATTTTTAGTAGAGGCAGGGGTTTCTCCATGTTGGTTAGGCAGGTCTCAAACTCCTGACCTCAGGTGATCCTCCTACCTCAGCCCCCAGTGTGCTGGGATTATAGGTGTGAGCCACCTCTCCCAGCCTAAAAAGTATTTGATTTAAAAACTGTTCTTCTGCTGAGATTATATGCCTCTATGCTTCTGGTTTTAAAAATCTTTTATTTCATGAAACACTGGTGATGGTAGATGACAGATCTGATTATGTCCACACTTAGCAAAATAAAAACTTAATAACCTCATGTCAGTCTTGTCAATATTTCTGAAACGATAAAAGGTTACAAAATAAAAATTCTGGGAATTACCAATGTAGTTCAATGACCCCATTTTGCAGGAAGAAACTGAGGCCCAAAGTAGGATTCAGTGGGGCAGTAGCCAGCTTGACAACTGTGGGGAGTTCACCAACTCAAGGGTCAAAAAGGTGACTCACTTAATTACAGGTGGTATTACTTATCCAAGGAACAAATCCCAGGTTACACACAGAGGGATGGAAGCCCCTTGTAAGAATCATCCACATAGCCGAGTTTTCAGTGCTGCCATTGGTCTTCTGGAACATAAACACTGTCCTGCTCAGCATTTGAAGTGAATTTCTTACAGAACTCAGTTTCTGAATTTTGATGCTAGTCCTTCAACCACGCTTGCACAAACATAGCTAACTAGTGACATAATACAAGTGCATAAGGAGATGCAAATTTACCACGTTCCAGATTATCTCCACTGGTCTTATTTTTTTTCTAAGTGTTTCTCATAGCCAAATGGCTAGCACAGAATTTTAGGCAGAATATTCTGAAAAAACAGAATACATTTTTTTGGTAAGCTTCTAATATTCAGGGAAACCAAAGATATATTTGATAATGATCCAAGTAGCAGACTATAAGACGTGAGACTTCAACTGGTTCAAGATGTGCAATTAGCCAGGTGTGGTGGCTCAAGCCTGTACTCCCAACACTTTGGGAGGCAAAGGTGGGTGGACTGCTTGAGCCCTGGAGTTCAAGAGCAGCCTGGCCAACATGCAAAACCCCATCTCTACTAAAAATACAAGACTTAGCCAGGTGTGGTGGCGAGTACCTGTGGTCCCAGCTACTAGGGAGGTAGAGGCACAAGAATTGCTAGAACCTGGGAGGCAGAGGCTGTACTGAACTAAGATCATGCTACTACACTCCAGCCTGGGTGACAGAGCAAGACTCAACTGTGTCTCAAAAAAAGAAAATGCATTCAGTAAGCCTGCACATATTACGATTTATAATGTAATATTTATAATGTATTATTAATGTAAAATTTATATATATTATATAATAATATAAAATATAAATAGATGTATATATTATAATAATATAAATATTAAATTAAAACCATGTCTAATAAAGGGAAAATGGTAAATATCTTAGACCAATTAAAAAAAGGGAAACTATGGAAGTTGAACTTTTGTTGTATAAAATAAACATCCATTTATCAAATACGTCTCTCATTACCTTACCTGTCTAGACAAATGAGATGAGGAAAAGAAATAAAAATTACAGTGAGCAGGTAGGGCACAGTGGCTCACACCTGCAATTCCAGCACTTTGGGAGGCCAAGGTGGGCGGATCACTTAGGCCAGGAGTTGGAGACCAGCCTGGGCAACATGACAAAAACCCATCCCTACTAAAAATACAAAAATTAGCCAGGTGTGGTGGCGCGTGCCTGTGGTCACAGCTACTCGAGAGACTGAGGCATGAAAATCGCTGGAACTAGGGAGGCAGATGTTGCAGTGAGCCAAGATTGTGCCACTGAACTCCAACCTGGGCGACAGAACAAGACTATCTCAAAAAACAACAATGAGCAGAGCTCTGCTACATCACACTAGCCAGGTTTATACCCCTGTGGCTGAAGAGCTACATCATCTTATACTAACGTGTAGTACATGTTTGTTGGGACAAACCTTCAAGCCACATTTAGTTCCAAAGCTTGCCTGAGTCTTTATCCCTTCTATGGTGTCTTTGGGGCAGTTATGAATTCCTAGCATAGACAGCTGCCCAAGGGCTCCAAGACGGGGCAGCAGGTACATTCAGGAACAAACACTATTTGTCTGTTGACACATTCGTCTATTTGGTCATTTCATCTGTCTTCTAATAAGTGCCTGTAACAAATAAGGTTCTCAAATGTTTGTTGACTGAGTTATCTATGGTAGTAGAATCTTCTGAACTATCTGCCCAGCCCCTAACTACCAAACCACCTCCTTTTTAAAAGAACTGCCCTTTCTCAGGGGTGGGCCCTGGCAGCCATATTTATGATCACCTATGTCAAAGGTGGACATCTGACACAAACTGAACCAATTGGAGTCTCTTTTCCCAAAATTCAAATTAACTGAGGCAGCAGTTGATGTGGTCTCGTTGCTTGTTGGTGGCATGGAGAAGTTACCCGTGCCATGGCAAAAGACTGAAAGAATGGCTACTTTGTTCCTGGATGACTTTCTAGTTCAGGGTTCCAATACCTTGTAAAATTCAAGTTATTCCTATACTTGGGTTTTGTAAAAACAGTTGGTATCTTCTCCATAATCATTTCCTTCCCTCCCTACCCCAAAGTTAACTCAAAGGCATTTCTATGACTTGGCAACCAAGAATAGTAAGTAGAAAAAAGGAGTAGGATGGTTGATACAGAACTTTAAATGTTCTAAGCCTGATATGAAATAGAGGCCATAAGAGATTAGGTATGACCACCCAAATATTAAATTTTGCATTGCAAAGAAAAAAAAAGTTAAAAAATGAACATGTTAGAAAAAAGTATTGTAACATAATAGGCCAAGGGTTAACAGCCTTAAAATATAAGGAGCTCTTATAAATATGAAATATTATCTCAACAGAAAAATGAATAACAGGAAAACCATAAAAAGATATTTACATGGCTAATATCCATAAGTATATATATGTTTATTCATTTTCTTCAATAATCAAACACAGATTACAATGAAGTATATTTCATCTATCAGATCACTGACAAATACTAAAAGCTTAATACTAAAGTAGTAGACACTGCTGACTGCAGTGTGAACTGATACAACCAATCTGATATGTTATCACAATTGTGAATGTGCATAGCTTCTAACAAAGCTTTTCATGTCTAGAAATTAATCATAAGGAAACAAATGGACAAGCTGAAAAAAAAATAAAGATATTCGCCAAAAGCCTAAAAGTAAATCTAAATGTTCAATGGGAGATTCACAAATGAGAAGCCCTTCAATGGAATATTAGGCAGTCAACATATATGTTGGTCTGGGCGCGGTGGCTATGCATGTATTCCTAGCTCTTTGGGGAGGCTGAGGCAGGCAGATTGCCTGAGCTCAGGAGTTCCACACTAGCCTGGACAACACAGTGAAACCCCATCTCTACTAAAATACAAAAGAAATTAGTCAGGTGTGGTGGCATGTGCCTGTAGTCCCAGCTAGTTGGGAGGCTGAGGAAGGAGAATTGCTTGAACCTGGGAGGCAGAGGTTGCAGTGAGCTGAGATCATGCCACTGTACTCCAGCCTGGGTGACAGAGCAAGACTCTGTCTCGAAAAAAAAAAAAAAAAAAGAAAAGAAAAAAAGAATATACGTTAGAGGAATCCAACGTATATTCTTAAATGAAGGAGAATTTTAAAAGACATATAAACATATGACTATCTTTTATTTTTAAAAAAACCTGTATAAAAAATATGAAAGACCTAATCTAAAATATTAACAGCAGCTAATGAATTTACAAACAATTTTCACTCTGTTCTTCATACCTTTTATGAGTCTACATTATCTGAATTACCGATAATGAGTATTTTATGGTTAAAAATGTTTTAAGTATTTCATTAGAAACAATACAAAACCACCAAAGGTAGTTTGGTGGATATGAACTAGATACGAATCCAAGATTTGCCACTTAAAAAGCTTTGTGACTTTGCACAAATCACTTACCTACGTTGCATTCATCTCATTAAATCCTTAAATGTAAAGTGCTTAGTACAGAACCTGCACGCACGACTAGCTCAACAAATGACTATCGCATTTAGCAATTTGTAATGCCTCTAATAAAGTATACATAGGGATGTTGCCATCACTATTTGGTATACAGGAGATGAGCCAAACAAATAATATACTGTACCGTTCTTAAGCTAATAATTTGCAAAGTATTGACTGTAGTATCAAATTGGAAAGCTAGTGAAAAACCACTTATCTTAAAAACACAGACACACAGACACACACACACACACACACACACACACAAACATGGGAAAGGCTCCTCAACTCTCTGCCATAACATTTACACTATACAATTAGGTTCAATCCTGCTTCAGGGCATCTGCTATCCGTACATGGTCAGTAGGAAACACAGTCAATTATGGAATGTCACAGAAGTAATGCGGATAAATCAGAATGAAAAGCATGGTTAAATAAATGCAGTGTCACTCACTCTTTTCCCCTTCTCCACCATCTGCAAGGATGACAAAGATTCTCTCCTCCACCAACTTTAGTCAGGTCTCTCTTCTCTACTAGGCTACAACATTGGTCCCAATCCTGTTCTCTAAGCAAGAATCCTGTTAAGTCAGGAAAGCAAAAATCCCCCAAATTTGATATCTGCTCAGATTCCTCATTCCCCACCTTCGATGTCTAAGTCTTTGGTCTGTTTTCAGCAAGAATCCTGCTAGGTCAGTTTAGTTTAGTTTAATGTCTCTGCTGAGTAACTTTCCATTCCACTGACCCCTCATACTCTGCTCTTTGGCTGTGGATGCAGTATTGGGAGTTAAACTGGATTGTTGTCCTATATTGCAACAGACCTGAGTAAAGTCTTCCCCAGCATTGTAAAAAGTGTCAGAGAAAAAAAAAAAAAATATATATATATATATATATTTTTTTTTCTCTCTCTCTCTAACAGCAGCAAGGTCTTGAGCCTTCTGGTACAAAGTTAATCACAAGCTGGTTGGAAAAAATAAGTTTGCTTCCCTAATGTGACTTAAAGGCTCCAAATACTGAGATTCAAAATTGCCCAGCAGCATTAAGACATTAAAATCAAAACTCCTGGTGCTGGTGGTCCCTTTGAACCTTAATAGCCTATTTCACTTTAATTTCAAAGAAAGGTACAAAAGGGGGAAAGATTATGCTATACAATTTTCTTGAGGATAATGACTATGTCTTATTATATTATGAACCCAGCATGGGACCAATGCTGAACACATAGTAGGAGTGCAATGATTTCATCAATTGAGAGAAATATAATGGAAGCAGATGATTATTTCCTGAAAAACCATAGTATAAATTAAAGGGGACAGGCTAATCAATCCTCCCTTTAAATTAGGCAAATCATAGAACTATAAAGGCACCGGAGTTTACTTCTGCCAAACACTGAGAATTAAAAACAACTTTCTTGAACATTATGTGTTTTTAGAAAACAATTCCAGTATGCAGTTTTAAATTTTCAACTAGTACTGCTATAACCTTAAGTTATTGAAAAGCACTGTATAGTGGGGTCATATCAGAGATGATGATGTCTACCTAAACTGGGACTGAAACATACAGTAAACACCCCCCTGCATAGTTAAACTGTTTGCCTGAAGCATCACCAGTCCTTGAAAGAAGCTGATGTAGCTTCCTAAGAAAAGAGACATCCCCAGGCGCTCCACCTAGGGTGGGATGATTTCTTTATATTTTACATCTGAAACATGAAGGAACACTTAACTGTTTGCTTTAAAATAGGAAATTTATACCTTTTGCAAGTTACCAGAAAGGTAGCTGACATATCTCAGGCTACTTTGGACTTCTAACTCATCTGCAAATAGCCTCACCCACTTCTTTTTGTCCTTACACAGTAAGAATAGAGAACCTCAAGTTTTTTTCAGTTGCAAAAGTCAAACAGGAAGTTTCCAAGCAGGAGTTCTGCAAAGACGGATCAGAAAGAGGGGCAGGTGTGCCAGGACGGTTAGAAGGGAAAGAGAAAGCTCAGGGGATTTCTGAGCTTTGGGGCAAGAAAGAAATAGTGGTTTTTCTGTCATCACTACCGCCCAGCCAACTCATGTCATTTATTGGTAATAAGCAATTAGTGCCAATGATTTAGGAGACAGCCTGCTGAGTCCAAAACAAATCCAAATACTGTAGGCTGTTTGCTAGATTTAAATAAGGTTATTTCATCCAAAATTTCATAATTTTGAACTCTGAGACATATACTTGTATGGTGTACCTTTAACTGATGCTCTCAAAGTAGCTTTTTGTTCATACTTACATCTGGGGTACTTTCATAAGAAATAGGAAAAAAATAATTTATGGTTATAGCTATATCTAAGTAAAATTAGCTATACTTATGTATTCTTTCTGTACAAGTAAAGAAATATGTCACTGATTAAAAAAACCCTCAATATGATGTGTTAACATACAGAATACTGTTGCTCAAAACCACAGCACATTCTTTGGCATTCTCTACTCTGCAGTTTCAGGAACAACTTCCATATCTGCTGGCATTTCTAAGACCAACTGTTCATCAGTAGGATAAAAATAGGGCAAACAGGTAAAAAGAGAATAATGGGTTCCTAACCCATTACAAAAACGAACCAACCTCCACTTGGGTGGTATTTAAGAGAAAGGAAGTAGCTGCCGCATGGTCTCTGGGTCAGACTGTGGCTCCCCAAGGACTTTATCAAATGAGCAGATCAGACAGGCTCAGTCACTGATTTCAAAGCCAAACTTAAAACTTGCTAATGCATGTTTTTAGAATGATTTGATACAGGGCTTTACAATCTTGCAAATACCCCTTAACCAAGTGGCTAAACTTTTCAGCTGTAATAGGAAGCTTTTAAAGAGCCGGGAAATTCCGTCTAGGACAATACCAATGAGTACTGAAATCAACAAGCATCTCCAGTTTCCGTATCCTTAAGTCTAGCAGCGGATTGCTTACAGCTAATTCTCTAGTTCTATAGCCTATAGAGTCTCTCTGTCTCTCTTCTTGAAAGGGATTAACAGTGTCAAAAGATTAGACCATTTCACCTTAATTTTTCTACCATTTCAAAGGGTCAGTCATCAACATCAACTCAATCACCAAAAGGTGTACAGATGAATGCATCATAATTTAATCCACAGGCGAGAACAAGTTTGGTGTTGTGAGCTCTGGAGTCAGACTGCCTGGGTTCACACACAGGCTTGACTGAAGTCGTATGACCTTGGGCAAGTTGCTTCATCACTTAGTGCCTCTGTATTCTCAACGATAACGTGGAAATGATAGTGCCTACCTCAGAGGGCTGTTGTGAGAATCAGATGATATAAAACAGTATAAGCACCAAAGAGTAAGCATTAACTATGTTAGCTACTCCTAATAGTACATATTTAAGAAGAATGAGGTAATTTTGTGTTGACTTATGAATACTGTCAATGACATAGGGTTTTGTTAAAATACTACACTAACATGCTTAGTATGAGTCTCTTTTGAGAAGAAAAAAGAAATGCATGGTATGTAGTTATGGGGGCATCCGAAGAAGTCTGAAAGGCAAATATCACCCAAACATTGAACCCTCATTACTCCTATCAAGTGAGCGAGTGCTGGTGAAGAGAAGCTGACTTTTTTTTTTTTTTTAATATGTCTTTGCTTGAATTCTCTCACATGTATTACTTTGCCACTAACTCTAACACTGTAACATTTTACAATGGCCTTCCTAGCCTTCAAGTTGAGTATCTCTGTTTTATTCTAGGAAAAAAATAAACTTTCTAGGGATAAGAAAACTCCAGAGAGGATGGGGGAGCCCTCGAAGCACTCTCCTGCTTGTCTCATTGCGTCCAGTGCCTACCACAGCCATGAAAACATTCTGAAATTCTTTCCTTTCCTTCATGCTTATCTGAGGCTTTCCTTTTACTATGTCTAAACGGTTTCCACCTTCAGTGTTTGATTATCTTCTCTCATAACTTTCTCACCATTGCCTGCTTTTTTCTCCTCGCCCTCTGACAGGTGCCCTCGCTCAGGGAAACTCACTGGAGTGGGGACAGATCACTGGTGTTTGGCAGTCAGGTGTTTGGTAGGCATAAAGGCCCCCATCTACATAATTATAGGACAGGATATGCCTCCAAGTTGCTTTCTGTCTCGTAAAGGGTCCAAATGGGCTTTTAAACAACGTTTTTATTTCAGTCAAGAAACAGTATTTGGTATGTTTGGCAGGCACTTTTTCCCCCTTTAGGTCTTTCCTTACACAGGTGTTTATTTTTGCTTTGGCTTTCCCTTGGAAGTTACAATGTTATTTTGTACCTTTCCCACCCACAACGTTCTCTTCCGTGTTTGTCTTTTCTGATGTGTTAATTTATACTGTCTGATCTCCCATCAAGCGCATCTCTGCCTCTTCACTTTCACACTCCAATCGTCTGGCCCCATTTACACATGTTTTCTATTTCAGCCCATGGAGAAGTGCGTTTATAGGATGATGGGAGAAGGAAAGGAGAATTAGAGATACTAAGCAGAGCGGCTTCCAAGCCGTCTCTCCCACCGGAACCCGCAGCGCCGCGAACCAAGCCTGCCCCGGGGTATCCGGGCCAACAGAACAGGGTCAGCATCCAGGCGCCCAGGCGTTGGAAAAGCTGATTGGTTTCCGGAGGAACCAATCAACGAGCGAGGCCGTGCACGGGTAGGGGAGGGCCAAAATTATTGAGCGGATGGGGTTAAAGGAAAAGGCACAGGTGTGCCAGGCAGCAGGTTTTGCGTGCACTTTGCAACCCCCGGTTCATTAATAACCCCGAATTCTAGTCTAGATGTCCCCTTTCTAGTTTTCTAGTTTCATAAAGCTGAGAGAGTAGACAGAAGGGAAGACGTTACTCATCTTACCATTCATAAGATCGTTATTAATAATCAATGGAAAAGTGGCCATGGAGCGGGGAGGCTGGGAGGGGAGGGAGAGCAATACAATCCTCCTCCTCTCTTTTCCCGGTTCCACTCCAGGTCGTCAACCTAACTCAGTCGGTTTCTGAAACGCAAGCTTAAATCACCAAAGCGGATTAGCAAAATGCTATATTAGACAGTTGGAATAAGTTTCCCCCTCCCCAAGGGCTGAGGGAAACAGTACTGGCATTAACGGAACGTGCAGCATTTTACTACCTGCTAAAGGAGAAGCGAAGGAACTCGCGAACTGAAGTCAGAGAAACTGAGACCTTCGGAAATGTACAACCAGTACTCGGACGCGGCCACCTCCTGGGATCGGACACAAGTTCCCAGGCGCAGTGACATCTCCTCTAAGCCGCCACCCCACAAACTCATCACGCGGGGGCGCAACGATATTTTAGGAGCGTGGGGGTACAGACAGCAGATTTTCCTAATGTGTTTCAAACTTCATCGGAGCTTTTCTGTCGTTTTTTTTTTTCCCCCGCGACTGACACAGCCCCCAGATTCACAGACCGGTCTCACCTTAGCTTTCCCACGGTCCAGCGCTGCCACCCACCCCTTCACCACCCATACCGGGGCTGGAGACGCCGCGTCCTTGGGTTGGGGGAAGAGGGGAGTGGGGGAAAGAGGGAAACGGCCAGTTTAAGTAAAGAGCTCCCCGCCTAGGCCTGGACGCCGGCAGCTAGTGGAGAGCCCCGGGGCCGAGAGGCAGGGAGAGGAGAGGGCTGGAACCGTGCGGGGAAGGGCCGCGAGGACAGCAGGGGCGCCGCCGGTGTCGCTGCACTCACTCTGCGTAGCCAGTGGCCCAGGGCAGCCGCCGAGTCTCCTTGAGGATGAGGATAGGGCGGGCGATGTGGTCGGCGCTGCACTCCACCTCGTCCTGAGACAGCCCCAGGAACTCTGGCCGCCCGTAGGGGAAACGCAGGGGTAGGTCCGAGCCTCCGCAGCCGCCGCCGCCGTGCTCGGAGCCTGAGCTGCCAGCCATGATGCCGCCCATGAAATTGGCCACGGCAGATTTCACTCGAGTGAGCATATTACTCCGGCTCCCGGCTGCAGCGGTGCGAGCAGGAGGCGGCGGGGGCCGGGCGAGGCGCAGCGCGGGGCATGCAGGCTGCGGTGGGCGCCAGGCGCACCGGGAGTCGGGCCGCTGGGACGCGCCGTGCGCGGCTCCCGGAGCCTAGTGCTGCAGGGGGCCGAGCCCCGGCCTCTCGTGCTCCGTACCGCGGCCGCCGCCGCCTCCCCCCGCTACACTTCCGCAACGGACCGGCATGGAGCGGGCCGGCCGGGGGAGTCACCGCAGGCTCCGGGAGCGCCCAGGCGGCTGCAGCGGCAGCAGGTCCCTTCCCCACCCCCTTCGCTCGGCTCCGGCGTGCGCGGAACTGAGCCCACCCGGCAAGCCCGCAGAGCCGCCGCGGCTGCTGCCACGGCTACCGCCGCCGTTGAGTCATGTGATAATCAGGCTGCCAGGGCTCAGGCTGCTGCGGTGGCCGTTGCTCAGCCCCTCCCCTGCCGGCCCGAGCGAGACTCGCACCGGGATCGTGACCTCCAGGGGGAGGGGAAGCTCGGCCAGGTCGCTACCTGGCGTAGGGGATGGGGGCGCTGTGAGCTGGAGGCGGTACAGGTGTTAGGGGCTGTCACGTGGAGACGGGCAGCCGGGAAAAGCGTTGAAGAATCCACCCTCGGAGGAATGCTGCCTTCACCCTCCAGAAAGGAAACTTCGGGAGCTGGGGGGGGGGGGGGTGGCGGGGAGGGGAAGACAGGTGCAGTCAGGATGGGGCGGTTCTAAGTCTCGTGGTGAAGCCAGCAGTCACTGGATGTAAGAGACTTTTCAGGGCTTAAAAATAAGCCGATACGGTTTGCACAAGAATTATTAAAAGTTTTCCCTAGGTATTTGTCGAATTACCACTAGATGTATTATTATCTATGGAGCAAACCTTATTTCGAACCCAGAACAAGAAAAAAGATCTTTGTAAGAAATCGGAGGCTTGTCTGAGTGCAGTGGTATTTACAACTAATTGATCACAAATTACAGATTTCTTTGTTCTTTCTCCACTCCCACTGCTTCAATTGACTAGCCTAAAAGGAGAAGAAACAGCTATTTTACTTCTTAATTATTAAATAAATTTATACAAGCATTTTCCTCCAACGTAGCAACAAAAGTATCTTTTCAAAGCTTCCCTTGTTTACTATCTAGACACTTAAATGCAGTCGTATTTGAATTTTCTTAATTCGGAACACTTGGAAAATTATCTAAGGGCACTTACAAAACTAAAGAAACTTAAGTAGAACATAGCAGCTCAATTAAATGCTAAAGTAAAAATGAATAAGTTTTTGCAATGAGAAAACATTTTTGGTGATCATATGTTAAAATAGAAAACATGTCTTAAAAACTGAATCCTTCATCAAGATGAACATTTCTCCAATATTGTCTTTGCGGGGGGAGGGGAACTTTGCAATAGAACGTGGATCCTGTTCATGTTTACCTACGATTGAATTTGCCAGAATTCGGTGTTACGTATGCAGTTATGCACGAAACAGCTTGCTCTGAGTTCAACAGGGAATACAGGCCCCTGGTTCTTCTCAGTGTTTGGGAAGGAGAGTGGCCCAAGTTTGGAAGAAGCAGCCAATTCTCTGACGAGGAATTGGGAGTCAAGGATTCCCCGGGGAAAATTGTTTGTATTTTTGGTAGGCTTCTAAGTTTTTTCTCAAATAGAATATTTAGCATTATTAAATGTGATAACATTAGCAAGATTTGTCAACCAGTGTTCTGCAAGAAGTTGTTCTACTATTTTCCCATAACTTAATTATTACCTGTAATGAGAAAGTCTTGGTATGTCATTACCTTTGCTAGCAAACTGTTTGCCCTGCAAACAGTAGAAAAACAGAAATTCTGTATCTGTTCTTCTCTTTCAAATATTTCTATAGTAAAAGATGGAAATGAAATTTCTGATTAAAATTAGGGGGTGGTCATTCTCCTAAAAATATTTGGTTTTCACACCTATTGTACTCATAGGTTCTGAGAGTATCTGTGTTACTAAATTCAAATGGGGCATTGATTAGGTATTGGGAGACCCCTCAATGTGTTTGTTAGACATCAATAGATATCCTTCAGTTTCTCTTGTGTCCTTTTTCTCTTGGAAAACGTGGGTTTGAAGACTTTAATGAAATATTCATTTAGAAGATGGATATATAGACCTTACATTTAAATGCTCTGTATATCAATATAATCTCATTTCTAGGTCTATAATACTATAGTTTTGACTATTAAATAACACTATGCCATTAATAAGACTTAAAAAGGGGATGGGGGAGGTGGGGGTGGTAGCTTATACCTGTAATCCCAGCACCAAGGCTGAGGCAGGTGGATTATTTGAAGTTAGGAGTTCAAGACCAGCCCGACCAACATGGTGAAAGCCTGTCTTTACAGAAAATACCAAAAAAAAAAAAAAAAAAAAAAGCCGGGTGTGGTAGTGCATGCCTGTAGTCCTAGCTACTCCAGAGGCTGAGGCAGGAGAATTGTTTGAACCCAGGAGGTGGAGGTTGCAGTGAGCTGAGATCATGCCACTGCACTCCAGCCTGGGCAACAGAGCAAGACTCCGTCTCAAAAACAGGAAGCAGCAGCTATGGATAATTTCTTCCGTCAAAACATCAGGTATCCTCTCAAAATATTTATTAACTATAAAAGGTGAAACAGTACAGTGAAAAAACTTGGCTGAAATCACCTTAATCAAGTGACCAGGGTAAACATCAGTAGTCGTTAGTAACTCCTGACATGGATATTCTTCCCCAAAATCCTACACATCAGTATGCTCATGGGAAAATATAGGTCAAACCCAAATGGAGGATGTTCTAGAAAGTACCTGATCACATACCAGATACGGTCAGAAGTGTCAAGGTCCTGAAAGCCAAAAGAGACTGAGGATCTCTCACAGATCTTAGGCAATGGAGATACAACAACTGCAAGGTAATACCAATGATATTTTCTTAGTTTTGATGTTAACATTAGGAAAGCTGGGTAAAGGGTATATAGGAAAAAAAAATTAAAACACGCTCGCACACCAGAGGCATTTTGAGTTTAAGTAGGAAGCAAATGCTCTTTGGAAAATCAGTCCAGAAAAAAGACAAATGATGTATTTCCAGGACTCATCCCTCCCACAGCTAGAGAGTCATGCCTCCATTATGGTGCTAGTTTCCTTGTATTCTAATTAGTACTTTACATATATCTTCCCATTAGACAGTAAAATCCTGCAGCGAAAGAACATTGTTATTCATCTTTGTATTTCCAGCACTTTGCCTAATCCTTAAGAAGTAATAGGGTTCAGTGGGCAATTAATTCTTTTTAAAAATTCCATTCAGAGAAGAAAAACTATTCTGTTTGAATCACCAGTTGTTTTTATTCCCTCTGTTTCCTTTAAGATCTTTCTCACTTAATCCCTTAAAATCTGTGTTGTCTATAAGCAGAACTTCCCTAACCTATGGTATCCGATAAGGCTTAGCTAACTTCAGTCAATATCCAGATTGGTCATGTGGGTCTCTCCTTCACACTAAACTGATAGCCTGATATATATCACAACCAGGATACGAAGTTACAACAGTTAACACCAACTTGTTTTGCTTCAGAGATAGTTTGGATTCCAATTTCGTATGCAGGAATGTACTGATTGGAACTTCCTGATTTATTGGGGCTCAGGGACAGATGTATTTCTCTTCAGTAAATAAAACCATTTACTTATAAGTAACAGTTTCCTTATGAACCAAGAAATTTATATCAAATTATTGAGCACAGAGTATTAGCAAATTTTACATCCATGAAATGCAGTCATTCCCTAGATTATAAACACCTAATTTAGAAACATTTGGAAATGTCCTACACTGTCCACATTGTCCTACACTGAAACTACTGTTTTGTAACTGATGTGGGAATTGTAGAAAAAAATAGTTATCCTTATCTCACAGAATAGCTGCAAGGACCAGTGAGATAATAGTTGTAAGTAGGTTATAACTAATGTTGGGCTGGGGTTATCACTCTTTTCTAGTTAAATCTGTTTTTTCCTTAGAGATTAATTTTTTATATTGAAATTTTAAACCATTTCCTTTTTCTATTCTTTGCTTATAACAACCAGGATAATGATACTTACCTCACTGGATTATGTTGATAATTAATGGAATAACATTCAAATTCCTAATATTTTCTTGGTACAGAATATGTGATTAATAAACAGGTGATAAGCACAGTGGCAGCACTCTGCACTGTGGGTGATGAGTGAATTTACATACATTGTTTCCAGTGCTGTTCCCAACACTGCCAGGTAAACATTGTTTCCATTGCTCTTAAGCAACCTACCACTTTACTATAGAAGACAACTTGGAGGTTTTTAAATGATTTGCCCAAACAACACAGCAGTAATGAAGTAATGCAGTCCCATTAGGTACTTTCTTTAACATTACAATATAGTGAAAGTTTACATCACAAACTATTTTTTCCAGGCCTTTTTCAAGCAAAGCTCTGATAACCTCAGGCATCGTGTTTTTTAAAGGCTTCTGTGGATCTGAAATTAAAACAATTCCTTGGCAACCTTAGATGGATTGTTTTAAGTACAATCCTGTCATTTGGAAATTGTTCCAAATTCTAAAGCAATTACTTTTCAGTAAGATTTTTAGCTGGACCTTATTTTTAAGTTGGAAGCTGTCTGGGTCATGCTAAAGTTGTACAGAAATTCTAAATTCTGTTCTACTGGAAAGTATCTTACTTTTTAAAAAGATTATATTACTAACCTGTTTCCAAGACTTGTCATTTTAACTTCTCTTTTAACACGATTTATTTCCCCTGCTCTTCTGCCATTTTTAATCACCACTATCAGGATTTTTTTTCCCAGATAATAGCAACTTTAGTAAAATATCCAATGAAGCTTGTTTACTGAATAGAAAAATCATCTTTTTGCTTAGAGTAGTACATGTGGTTTGAACAAGTTCAGAAATCAAGCAACTGAAGACAGCTTCTTAGCTAAGAACTATAAACTCAAATTGCTTTTTATTCTCTCAAAGGATCAGTGTTGCTCTATACAAGTAGATATGGCAGCTGTCTAGAATATGTTGAAATGCAGCATTAGTTGCTTTGTCCTTTTTTGTCATCAACTGTATTTTGAATCAAATTAGAGAGGCTTTTTACGCTTGCCTGTAAATATTTTTAGGTTCAGCTTTCCAAAACCAAAACACAGTGGAGTGTCATGGCAAATAACCTCATATTTTATTCAAAAACAATACCCCCTCCCCAGTCATGCATTTATAATTAAAATATCCTATTTTAATATGTTCTCCTTATCTTTACCTTAGAGTATTAAAAAAATAATCTTTGACATAACTGGGTAATTGTAACAATTCTTTTTTTTTTAAATTTTTTATTGGATTTTAGGTTTTGGGGTACATGAGCAGAGCATGTAAGACAGTTGCGTAGGAACACACATGGCAGTGTGCTTTTCTTTCCTTCTCCCCTTCACCCACATTTGGCATTTCTCCCCAGGCTATCCCTCCCCAACTCCCCCTCCCACTGGCCCTCCCCTTTTCCCCCCAATAGACCCCAGTGTTTAGTACTCCCCTTTCTGTGTCCATGTGTTCTCATTTTTCATCACCCACCTATGAGTGAGAATATGCGGTGTTTCATTTTCTGTTCTTGTGTCAGTTTGCCGAGGATGACGTTCTCCAGATTCATCCATGTCCCGTTTGCGGATTCAACGAGAGCTCCAATCCTGGGTTGTTCTCACAGCGCCATCTTGAGTCCCCCCCCAACAATTCTTTTAATTGCTTTGACTGTGGAAAATAGGCAAATCAGATTGCGGTTCCTCATACCGCACCCACCAGCAAGATAACAAAAGGCAGATTGGCAAGAGAACCTCAAAAAATTTTATTTAATGTAAGTTTTATTATATTAAAGAATATGTCACATATTTATTAAAACATAAAATTTGTTACATAAAAATAAAACATTATTTAAAAAGTGTTAAATGATTGGACGAAAAGATATGGTCTTATGGAAATAAACTGGGGGATCTTAGCAAACTTGTTAGTAAACTTGTTGGAAAAGTTAACTATTTGGCCCCATTGCAAGCCTGTTCATTCAGAATCCCTGGGATGGAACCCAACAATCTAGCTTAACAAGTCCTCCAGGTGATTCTGATGTAAATCATTTGAGAAATACTGGCACATGGGAAACTTGTACTGTTTATTTAAAGGACAGGCAGATACGGAAATGCAGGAAATCTGTCAAGTAAGAAAAATAACCAGTGACACATGTGCTCCGACTTTAAATGTATAAAGAACAACAACAGTTGTTGTTCAGCAGTCTCAGATTGAATGAGACTATTGAACTGGATCTATTCAGAAGCATATGAACTGTCCCTTTCTGTTTGTTTTCTGTGGGCTTATATTAGTGCAGAAGCCTGAGTACATTTGCTGTGGGCAGATATGTAAATCTTTAGCATATGGGAAGCTGTAGAGAAGAAAGTAGGATTGACTACTGCCTTCTGATCATCACCCAGGACTGGATTACCAACAGCCAGACTGTCTGTGCCCATGTTCTGTCATGTGCCAAGCAGGGGCAGAAAAAAATAAATACATATTTCTATAAATTCACATTATAATAGAAATACTTATATAAACTTTATAAATATATGTTTTAAACTACATCTTTGGTAATATACTCTAAAAGTAACAAAGTGGTCACTATTCGGAAAACCAAAACGTTCTTGGCCTTTGTAGGGAAGGACAAACTTTTTCCTCTACCATCTTTTGTTATTTCAATGGGAGCCTGCAAATTAAACTGAAAAAAGACATTAGTAAGAGAAAAGAGTTTATTTATGTAGGCAATGTTCACACATGTAGGAGTGCTCAGTGATGAGTAACTGAAAAGGGTGGTTAGAATTTGGGGCTTATATACCTAACTTATAAGGGGAAAGGGATGGGGAAGAAAGGACATCTATGGGAAGGACAAATTGGTTTGTTTAGGAAAGACAAATAGGTTTTCGGGAGAACAAACGGATGAAAAGAAAGTTTGGGATAATTCTTATGAAGGTTTGAGTGGGCTGTCTTCTTCATAGCCATGAAACTGTCCCTGACATGGGTGATGAGGTTTATGACATGCTACCCCAAAATATGGCACCTTGACATTTGAGAAGACAGCAGAAGCAGGAAAGTCTCACTCACTTTCCTCCTGCACTTCTTTTCAGTTAACAGGTCATTCATTCTCTGACCTGCCCCGGAAGCAGGTCATAAGACCCTCATTCTAGAGGTATCCGCTCTATACCTGGAGGAAAAGGACCTCCTTCTCTCTGGAGACACAGGAACACAGAGAAGAATCTGAATAAACAGGACCTGCTATGTTTCTTGCAATTTAGTACCATTAGATCATACTTTTTTTTTATCCCATCATAGCTCTCCATGAACATCCACTTCACCATCAAATCTAGCCTAAAAAGTATACAGGTTCACCTATTTCTTCACGTCTTTATTTCCTTATGAAGGTTTCTATGTTACATAAAATTTAAAGTAAATTTGTATGCATTTCTCTTTTTAATGTCTTGTGTTATGGGGATCTCAATCATGAACATAATGACGGCTGAAAAAAAACATGTTTTTCCCACTATAGGGGATTTACTGTAGTGGAGGGGAGAGGAGATTTTTTTCCCTCACCCCTTGCTAGGTTTATGGCTGAGACTCCTATAATAAAAGACAGGTTAACAAGAAAACAGCATAAAATTTCATTTAATATAATTTTATTAAATATATTATTAAAATGTAGTTATATATTATATTAAAAACATATATAATAAAACATATAAACATACATTAAAGACAGATAAAACATAAATATACTTGGGAGGCCGAGGCGGGTGGATCACAAGGTCAAGAGATCGAGAGCATCCTGGTCAGCATGGTGAAACCCCGTCTCTACTAAAAATACAAAAATTAGCTGGGCACGGTGGTGCGTGCCTGTAATCCCAGCTACTCAGGAGGCTGAGGCAGGAGAATTGCCTGAACCCAGGAGGCGGAGGTTGCAGTGAGCTGAGATCACGCCATTGCACTCCAGCCTGGGTAACAAGAGTGAAACTCCGACTCAAAAAAAAAAAAAAAAAAAAAACAAAAAAAAACATAAATATACACATTTACATATTAAAAACATATATTCTTATATATAAATAAGTTTTTAATAATTGGACAAAAGGGGTATGGTTGAATAATAAACTGGGTGGAACTTAGCAAAGTCTGTTTCTTCTGATTTTTCTTTATATCCTTGTGTCCTCAGAGATAAGGACATAACTTTCCTCTGCACATAGGGAGGTCACCTCTAGAATGAGGGTCAAAAACCTACCTCAGGGGAAGGTCAGTTCTTTTACGAGCTGCTTCTGAAAAGAAAGCTGAGAGAAGATCTCGGAGAGTGACCTTCCTGCTTCTATTGTCTTCTCGAATACCAAGTTGCCATATTTTGGAACAGCATGTCCTGAACTGCATCATTAGCCTTATTTCCCAGAAGTTGCTGCTTTTACTGAGATAAGAGAAGCTTTGAAAAGGCTCCTTTCTGCATCTGCTGAATCTCAAATGTCTTCAGCTTAAAATAATCATTTACCCACTCTGGGGTTCCAAGAGGGTCCCTACATCTTCCTCTATTGTATGGTTTATTATTGTTTTTAGTATAATTGCTGGGACTAAGGTTTTTATACTAGATATAATCTTTCAGTGCCTGGAGTTTTAGTCTGGCTCCAAATTCTCCACTTGTATATTCACAGTCACCTCAAATTCAGCACATCATAAATAAAACTCATTATCTTTTCATGGTGCGTCTCCTTTTCCTCCTGAGACTGTGTGAGCTAATGACATGAGTATCTACCTGTCCAACCTAGACATGTAGGAGACATGGTCTACTCCTCCCCCTTTCTCGTCTTCCCATTTCCATTCTGTCATCAAGTTTGGTTGATTCTGCCCTCCAGGTACCTTCCAAGTCTGTCTCCTCCAGCCTGTTTCATAGCTACTAATTTTGCTCAGATCTTCATTATCTTAGCCTTCTAGGGCAGACTCTTGCTGGGGTTCAGGTGGAGCTACCTTCCACACAACAGCTAAAAGGAGCTTTCAGAATAGAGCACCTGGTGATCTTACCTCCTTTCCAGTTTCAAACTCTTCAAGTGGCCGATTGGTTAAAATCCTCAGCATGAGCCTTCATAGTGTGGCCCCTGATTGCTTTTTGAATCTCAGGTTCACCTTTCCTCCAACCCAGCAATTCTGTGCTTCAGCTTTGCCGACTACATACTTGCCATTGCCAGAAGTGGATGTTCTTGACCTCTCTCTATTCGAACATGCCATTCTCCTTTGCCTGAAATGCTGCAAGCCCTTCCTGTTGTCCTTCTCTGCACATCCAGTGGCAGAATCCAATTATTTTCATATCCCCCACATCCTTTCATCACTGAAGAGTTTCTTTATCTGTATTCCCCAAGCACTTTTACATAACTCTATCCATAATTATAGCAATCACATTGTGTTATAATTATCTCATTCCTGCAATGTGAGATAATTGAAAACAGGGGCTCTTTATTTTTCTCTTTGAATCTGCAATACTTTTCATACTTTATATGCTTTAAATAAAGGTTGAATGAATAAATGAGTAAATAAATTACTATGGCAAAGAGAGAAAGGCAGTAGTAAGCGTCTCACTGAAAAGCCAAATTGAAAGAATTTTAGTAGTGCTTCAAAAAAAAAAGAGGTTAAAGGTTCATAAACCTAGCCTGGTATCCATAGCATCCAAATTTTGGTGTCCAGGAGATTTAATATAAACATCCTCAGCATACAGTTAGGTGTTTCTCTATGTTGAAAAGTGCTCAATTTGATATACCTGAACAATAAAACTGTCCGAAATTTGAATATTTTTTTGAATGCCTATAATGAATGCCTTTGGCCTTCCTATTAAAGCACAAATACATATGTAGGAAATATCTGTTTCTGAATTTTCAATTTGTAATTCAGAATCAATTTTTATATTGTTTTTGAGATAGAGTCTCGCTCAGGCTGGAGTGCAGTAGACGATCTTGGCTCACTACAACTTCTACCACCTGGGTTCAAGTGATTCTTCTGCCTCAGCCTCCTGGGTAGCTGGGATTACAGGTGCCCAGCACCACCCCTGGATAATTTTAGTAATTTCATTAGAAACGGGGTTTCACCATGTTGGCCAGGCTGGTCTCAAACTCCTGATCTCAGGTGATCCACCCACCTTGGCCTCCCAAAGTGCTGGGATTATAGGTATGAGCCACTGTGCCTGGCCATTATTGTGTACTTTAAATGAACACTACCCATCTGTGGTTTCTACCTGAAAATGACTATTTTATCCACCAATCTTTTCTTTCCTAGTAAATTTTGTATTGTCTCTATTATTCGTGAAAACAAGAGAATAACTATTTTTTGAAATTACTGAAGATTATAAATCAAAACGGTTAAAATCAACTTATTTTTGTTGTTGTTTTAAAAACTAAATTGGCTTGTTGTAAAATGGAGTAGGGTGAGAAGTCTGAAGAAATTTCCTAGCAATTTGTGACTTTATGTGCCAGAGCACATCTATTACAGTGCTTTTCAGCAAATGAAGCTCATCATTATTAGGCACTCAAGATTTGAAGAATAATTCAGATGTGTTTAATCCACATATTCTGAAATAGCATAAAGTACCTAAGTGTGTCTAGCAGAGAGTGGAATTTTAATGTAGTATGCTATCATTTTTACCGAGAGGCCCTGTGTCAAAGGCAATTTGAGAACTTGTTTCTAGCCACTAAGAACCAAAAGAAAAGATGAAGAAGAAGAAAAAAGAAAGTAGATACAATACACCTTAATTATGTAATTAAAAACATAACTTATTCTTTCTGCCAGAAATCGAGTTTATAATCAGATCTCCACAAGAACACACACACACAAATCACTCATTTTGAGATTTTTTTCATAGAAGAAATGACCAACATCTTGTGATGTTCTATCTTTCTTGTTTTTGTGTTTTTTTATTCTGAATACACTCTGCATCCCAAGATGCAGAAGCTAAACATGAATGATTTGAAAGCCAAGGCATTCTTTTACTATTAGTCTGTTTACTATTTAGCCCATTTTGTGTTGCTATGACAAAATACCAGAGACTGGGTAATTTGTAATGAACAGAAATTTATTTCTCAGTTCTGGAGACTGGGAAGTCCAAGATCAAGGGGCTGGCATCTGTGAAAGCCTTCTTCCTGTGTCGAAACAGGGCGGAAGGAATCAGATGGGTGGGAGAGAGGCAAAAGTGGGGTCCTTTCGTAAGAAATACACTCCCTCATGATAATATAGACATTAAGGAACACATTTAAATCATAGTTGTGCCAGTTCCACATTTCAATTCAGTAACTTGCATTACATTTTCTTTCTATCTCTGTCTCAATTATCTGAAAAAGCCTTTTAAACAAACCAGTAATCCTTCCCATCTTTCTTTTTCATTGCACGCCATGGAAGATGTTTTCTAGAAAGGAAGCTTAGAGAGAGAAGGTAGGCTGTGGGTCTACATAGTCTGTGTAAAAACTTGAGCCCTTACGTTTTTCTTCCCAGGATGGAGTTAGACGATGGGAAAAGTGGACCACTGTTCCCTTGAGGAGGCTTCAGCATAACTTTCACTTGTTTATCTGAGTGGTCACAATCCACTTATTTATTTGAGTGATTTAAATAGAAGTAAAAAATGTATTAATTCCAAATACATATATGGGTAACTTGGGGTTATAGGTATCTTTCTAGCTTTGTATGTCTGGTGTCATCTGTTGGTATAAGGTGATTTTTTTTGTTTTTATAATTTTTGGGTACATAGTAAGTATATAAACTTACAGGGTACATGATACTTTAATACAGGCACACAATAAGTGATAATCATAATGTAAAATGGGGTATCCATCTCCTCAAGTATTTATCCTTTGTGTTACAATCAATCCAATTATATTCTTTTAGTTATTTTTAAATGTACAATTAAATTTTTATTGACAATAGCACCCTGTTGTGCCATCAAGTACTAGGTCTTATTCATTCTTTTTAAACTACTTTTCATTCCCACTAACCATCTCCACTTCCCCCTACCCTCCCCACTACCCTTCCCAGCCTCGGGTAACCATCCTTCTACACTCTATATGAGTCAATTGTTTTGATTTTTAGCACCCACAAGTAAGTAAGAACATGTGAAGACTTTCTGTGCCTAATTTCACTTAATATAATGACCTCCAGTTCCATCCAAGTTGTTGCAAAAAACTGCATCTTATTCTTTTTATGGCTGACTAGTATTCCATTGTATAGATGTGCCACATTTTCTTTATCCAATCATCTATTGGCGGATATTAAGGTTGCTTCCAAATCTTGGCTATTGTGAACAGTGCTGCAATAAACATAGGAGTTCAGATATCTCTTCAATATACTGATTTCTTTTCTTTGAGTATATACCCAGCAGTGGAGTTGCTGCATCATATGGTAGCATTATTTTTAGTTTTTTGAGGAAACTCAAAATTGTTCTTCATAGGGATCATTCTAATTTACATTCCCACTAACAGTGTATGAGGGATCTCTTTCCTCCAGATCCTCTCTAACATATGTTATTGCCTGTCTTTTGGAGAAAAGCCATTTTAACTGGGGTGAAATTATGTCTCATTGTAGTCTTGATTTGCATCTCTCCGACGATCAATGATGTTGAACACATTTTCATATGCCCGTTTACCACTTATATGTCTTCTTTTGAGAAATGTCTATTCAAATATTTTGCCCATTTTAAAATTGGATGATTAGATTTTTTTTCTCATAGAGTTGTTTGAGGTCCTTGTATATTCTGGTTATTGATCCTTTGTCAGATTGGTAGTTTGCAAGCATTTTCTCCCTTTCTGTGTGCTATCTCTTCACTTTGTTGATGGTTTTCTTTGCTTTATGGAAGCTTTTTAACTTGCCATAATCCCATTTGTCCATTTTTCCTTTGGTTGCCTGTGCTCGTGTGGTGTTACTTAATAAATCCTTGACTAGACAAATGGCCTGGAGAATTTCCCCAGTGTTTTCTTGTAGTAGTTGCATAGATTGAGGTATTAGATTGAAGTCTTTGATCCATGTTGATTTGAGTTTTCTATACAGCAAGCGATAAGGGTCAAGTTTCATTCTTCCGCATATGGATATCCAGTTTTCCCGGCACCATTTATTAAAAAGAGTGTACTATCTCCAATGTATGTTCTTGTCACCTTTGTAAAAAAGGAGTTCACCATAGTGTATGGATTTGTTTCTGGGTTTTCAATTCTGTTCCACTGGTCTATGTGTCTGTTTTTATGCCAGTACCATATTGTATTGGTTACTATAGTTTTGTAGTTATAAAGTAAAGTCATGTGATTCTTCCGGTTTTGCTCTTTTTGCTCAGGACAGCTTCAGATATTCTGGGTCTTTTGTGGTTCCATACGAATTCTGGGACTGCTTTTCTATTTCTGCAAAGGAGATCATTGATATTTTGATAGGAATAGCATTGGATCTATAGATTGCTTTGAGCAGTATGGACATTTTAACAATATTGAATCTTTCAATACATTAACGTGGAATATCCTTCTGGTTTTGTGTGTGTGTGAGTGTGTGTTAGTGTCCTCTTCAATTTCTTTCATCAGTGTTTGATAGTATTCATTACAGAGATCTTTAACTTCTTTGGTTAACACCTAGGTATTTAATTTTATCTGTGGCTATTGTAAATGGGATTGCTTTTTAAATTTATTTTTCAGATGATTAACTGTTGGCATATAAAAATACTATGGATTTTTGTATGTTGGTTTTGTATCCTGCAAGTTTACTGAATTTATCAGTTTTCATAGTTTTTTGACAGGGTCTTTAGGTTTTTCCAAGTATAACATCATGTCATCTGCAAAAGGATAATTTGACATTTTCATTTCCAATTTAGATGCCCTTTATTTCTTCCTTTTGTTTAATTGCTCTACCTAGAACTCTCAGAATTATGTTGAATGACAGAGGTGAAAGTGGGCATCCTTGTCATTTTCCAGATCTTAGAGAAAAGGCTTTCAGTTGTTCTCCATTCAGTGTATTAGCTCTGGGTTTGCCACGTATGGTTTTTATTATGTTGACATATGTTCCTCCTATACCCAGTTTCTTGAGGGTTTTTATCATGAAGGGATGTTGAATTTTATCAAATGTTTTTCAGCATCAATTAATATGATCATATGATTTTTGTCCTTTATTCTGTTGGTATGATGTATCATATCGATTTGCATAAATCCCACTCGGTCATGATAAATGAACTTTTTAATGTATTGTTGACTTTGGTTTGCTAGTATTTTGCTGAGTATTTTTGCATCAAGATTCATCAGAGAGATTGGCCTGTAGTTTTCTTCTTCTTCTCTTGATGTGTCTTTGTCTGGTTTTGATATCATAGGAAAACTCGCCTCATAAAATGAGTGTAGAAGTGTTCCCTCCTCTATTCTTCAGAATAATTTGATAGGATTGCTATTCATTCTTCTTTAAATGTTTGGTAGAAATCTACAGTAAAGCCATTGGGTCCCAGGCTTTTCTTTACAGGGAGACTTTTTATTATGGCTTTGATCTCATTACTTGTTATTGGTGTGTTCAAGTTTTGGCTTCCTGGTTCAATCTTGGTAGGTTGCATGTGTTTAGGAATGTATTCATTTCCTCTAGATGTTCCAATTTGTTGGAATATAGTTGCTCATAGTAGTCATTAACAATCCTTTGAATTTCTGCAGTATCAGGTAAAAATGTCCCCTTTTTAATCTCTGATTTTTTTATTTGGGTCTTCTCTCTGTTTTTCTTTGTGAGTCTGGCTAATTTGTCAATTTTATCAATCTTTTCAAAAAAACAACCTTTAATTTCATTGATTGTATTATTTTCTTCATTTTAAAATCATTTATTATATTTACTTAATATATTTATATTTATTGTATTTCTTCTCTGATCTTTATTATTTGTCTTCCTCTACTAACTTTGGGTTTGGTTTGCTCTTGTTTTTCTAGTTCTTTAAGCTGCATCAGGCTGGGCGTGGTGGCTCACACCTGTAATCACAGCACTTTGGGAGGCCAAAGCAGGAGGATCACCTGAGGTAGAGAGTTCGAGACCATCCGACCAACATGGAGAAACTCTGTCTCTAACAAAATGCAAAATTAGCTGGACGTGGTGGCACATGCCTGTAATCCCAGCTACTCAGGACTGAGGCAGGAGAATTGCTTGAAGCTGGGAGGCAGAGGTTATAGTGAACCAAGATAGCACCATTGCACTCCAGACTGGTCAACAAGAGCCAGACTTCATCTCAAAAAATAAACAACCACAACCACAAAAAACAGATGCATCATTAGGTTATTTATTTGATATTTTTCTTCTTTTTTGATGTAGGCACTTACAGCTATAACTTTCCCTTTTAGTACTGCTTTTTCTGTATCCCATAGTTTTGGCATGCTGTGTTTCCCTTATCATTTGTTGTAAGAAATTTTTCATTTTTTCCTTAATTTCTTTGTTGATCCACTGGTCATTCAGAAGTACATTCATTACCATGTGTTTTTATAGTCCCCAAAATTCTTCTTCTTGTTGACTTCCAGTTTTGTTCCATTGTGGTAAGAGAAGATGCTTTATATTATTTACATGTTTTTGAATGTTTTAAGACTTGTTTTGTTTCTTAACACATAGTCTATCTTTGAGAATAATCCCTGTGCTGAGGGGGGACAAAGATATGTATTCTGCGGCAGTTGGATGAAATGCCCTGTGAATACCTATTCGTTTCTTTTGTTGTGTAGTGCAGGTTAAGTCTGATGCTTCTTGGCTGATTTTCTGTCTGGAAGATCTGTTCAATGCTGAAAGTGGGTGTGTTATTATTGTATTGGGGTCTATCTCTCTCTCCAGCTATTATTGTATTGGGGTCTATCTCTCTCTTCAGCTCTAATAATATTTGCTTTATATATCTGGGTACTCCAGTGTTGGGTGTATATATGTTTACAATTGTTATATCCTCTTGCTGAATTGTGGGGAGGAAACCCCACAAGAGACGAGGCAAGGGTCTGAAGCCTCAGCATGTTCTCATATAAACATAGAAGAGAATTAGAGATATAATTACATTGTTATTCCTATATATAATCATAAATAACCACATAGCTATTCATATGTAATCATAACTATATACATATATAATCATATAAATAATCACATAGCTATTCATATGTAATCAAATACATATATATAATCATATAATCTTTAATCTTACTAATAAGTCTCAGATCAAGAATCATGGGACTAAAGTAGCATTGGAAAAGAGGTGACCCTAAGGCAAGATGCTCTAAGTCCTCTGTCATACCCTCCTAAGGGCTGCTGGAGGATGCCTTGGCTGTGCACCAGTGTCAGCGCTGTGAAAGTGCCTGCTGTTTAGCCAGCTAGGGAAGGAAACATCAAAGATGGCTGAGATGTCTCCTTCCTCAGGGGAGTGAGGAGAAAACTCCGCTCCTCCAAGCTCTTGTGGTAGGCCTGATGGCTGTCAGGGAAGTCCACAGACATCCGGGGACTTGTCTCTATGTGGTGCTGTGCTTCAGCAGTCACGTTCCATGGTTATTTTCAAGTTCTGCTTCTGCACCTGGTTCCTCTTTTTCTTAGAAGATAAGAATTAGTATAGTAACATAAATCTTAGTGACCTTGTTATTTCTCGACAAGTATGAAAAAAGTGCTGACGCCTTAGGTTTTCTCCTTGTTTCAGCTTTTTCAAAGTCTTGGGCCCCCTATCTCCAGACACGTGATTTACCTGACCCTATCACTGACCACCATTGCCTCATCCTACCTGCCCTTCCCCCTGCTTTGAACTCAATAAGAGTCAGCGTCCAGGCACTTGGGGCTACTGCTGGTCTCCGCGGTTTGGTAGCAGTGACCCCTGGGCTCAAACTCTCTTTTCTCTATCCCTTTGTCTTTATTTCCAGTTTCTCGTCTCCACATCAGCAGAGACGGACTCACGGGACACTGTAGGGCTGGACCCTACACTGAATTGACCCCTTTACCATTATATATAATAACCTTCTTTATCTCTTTTTACAGTTTCTGTCTTGACATCCATTTTATCTGATACAGTGTAAGTACTCTTGCTCTTTTTTTCATTTCCATTGGCTTGTGATATCTTTTTCCATCCTTTATTTTCAGTCTATGTGTGTTTTTACAGGTGAAGTGTGTTTCCTGAAGCATCAGATTATTGGGTCCATTTAGCCACTCTGTCTTTTGATTGGAGAGTTTAGTCTATTTATATTTAATGTTATTATTGATCAGTAAGGACTAACTCTGCCATTTTGTTATTTATTTTCTGAATATTTTATGGTCTTCTCTTCCTTCTTTCTTTTTGTCTTCCTTTTAGCAAAGGTGATTTTCTCTGCTGGTATAATTTCTAACTTTTTATTTTTTGTGTATCTGTTGTATGTTCTTTGATTTGAGGTTACCATGAGGCTTGCAATACTATCTTGTAACCCATTATTTTAAGCTGATAACAGTGTAACATGGATTGCATAAACAAATACATAAACAAGCACACAAAAGAAAACTAATGAGAACTCTACACTTTAACTTCCTCTCCCCAGGGTTTAACTTTTTGTTGTTTCTCTTTATGTCTTCTTGTACTATGTCTTGAATGGCTGTTGTAATTACTATTTTCAGTTGGTTTATCATTTATCCTTTCTACTTCAGAGTATTTTACACACTCCTCTGACTGTGTATTTTCAAATAGCCTGTCTTCCAGCTCACTTTTTTTCTGCTTGATCAATTGTGCTATTAAGAGACTCTGATGCCTTCCTCAGTATGACAATTGCATTATTTTTCAACTCTAGAATTTCTGTTTGATTCTTTTTAATAATTTGAATCCCTTTGTGTTAAATTTATCTGATAGTATTCTGAATTTCTTCTCTATGTTATTGTGAATTTCCTTGAGTTTCTTCAACACAGCTATTTTGAATTCTCTGTCTGAAAGTTCACATGTCTGTTTCTGTAGGATTAGTTCCTCGTGCCTTATTTAGTTTGCTTGGTGAATTAATGTTTTCCTGAATGGTCTTAAAGCTTGTAGATGTTCATTGGTGTCTGGACATTGAAGAGTTAGATATTAATTATAGTCATTACAGTCTGGGCTTGTTTGTGCCCTCCTTCTTTGGAAGGCTTTCTAGATATTCAAATGGGCCTATGCCCCAAACCCAATAATTCTGTGGTTCTTGAAGACTCCCAGAGGTACTGCCTTGGTGGTTGTATAGGAAAAACTTTCCTTGAATCATGTTTTTTCCTTGACTCTTACACCACTACAATCATTAACACAAAAGAAGACTTCTGTGACCAAATTTGTGGAGTTTTTTCCCATACATCAAGCACTGGACACTGGCTATGTGTCCTTTAATTCAGTTTCAATACTGTCTACCCAGAGATAGTGTCAGATCCCACTGGTTGAAGGTTCAGTCCCCAAGACTGCTCCCTCACACGCACAGCACCAGTTGCAAGTCTGGGCCTCTAGAACTTCTTACTGACTAACATTAAGTCAGGGTTCCCATGACCCCTTCTTTAACATTCAATTAATTTGCTATAGTAAATTAGATTCAGGTTCATATAACTTGGGAAAACACTTACATTTATTGGTTTATATAAAGAACACTGCAAAGGATACAGATGAAGAGACACATAGGGTGAGTTATGAGGAAGGGGCAAAGAGCTTCCACATCCTCCCTAGGGGTACCACCTTTCAGAGTCCTCCAGGTGTTCAGCTATCTGGAAGCTGACTGAACCCTATCCTCTTGGGTTTATATGAAAGCTTAATGATATCAGTGTTCTTTTCTCTAATGTATAGTGTGGGACCCTCTCATGGGAGGGCCTTAAGACCCACAATCAGAAAGGTGGGGGAATTTTAGAGTGGAAGGAGGGCAGGAGAAGGTCAGAGGCCTGACCCTGAGGCCTGACATACCCAACATTATAACAAAAGACTGTGGCCAGGCGCAGTGGCTCACACCTGTAATCCCAGCACTTTGGGAGGCCGAGGCAGGCAGATCACAAGGTCAAGAGATCAAGACCATTCTTGCCAACATAGTGAAACCCCGTTTCTACTAAAATATAAAAAGTAGCTGGGTGTGGTGGTGCATGTCAGTAGTCCCAGCTACTCAGGAGGCTGAGGCAAGAGAATTGCTTGAATCTGGGAGGTGGAGGTTGCAGTGAGCTAAGATCATGCCACTGCAGTCCAGCCTGGCACCTGGTGACAGAGCGAGACTCTGTCTCAAAAAAAAAAAAAAAGACTGTAACAAGAGCCATTGGAATTATGAGCCAGGAATCATGTATGGAAATCAATATATATCATAACACCACAGTGGTCTTGGGTAAGAACAAGAAGAATTCTCTGGATTACCAGACAGAGACTCTTGTTCTTTTCCCTTACTTTCTTCCAAACAAATGAAGTCTGTATCTCTGTGCTGGGCATCCTGGAACTTGAGGTGGTGGGACATCAGCACCCCTGTGGCCACCTCTGCTGGGATTGTACCAGTTCAGCCTGAAGCCAGCACAGGACTGGATCATGCCCAAGACTTGCTGTACCCACTACCTGGCTACCATTCAAGTTCACTCAAGGCCCTAGGGCTTTACCAGCAGCAGGCAGCAAAGCCAACTACATTTGTGTCCCTACTTTCAGGGCAGTGAGCTTTCCCAGGCTCAGAGATTTTGTCTGGGAGCTAAGGGTTGAAGTCAAAAACATTAGAAATTTACCCAGTGTTCTATTCCACTGTGGCCAAATTGGCACTCAGACCACCAGATGAAATCTCTCTCACTCCTCCTCCTCTTTCTGCAGGCAGAGGATCCTCTCTCCATGGCCAATGATACTGGCCCATGGGGGCTTCTGCCAGACCACCACTGATGTTCACTTAAAGCCCAAAGGCTCACCAATCAGCTTGTGGTGAATGCTGCCAGGCCTGGGACTCACCCTTCAGAGCAGTGGGCTGTTCTCTGGCCCAGAGCAGGTTAAAAAATGCTGACCAAGCACCTAGGCCTGCATTCAGGGATGCCATGTGCCTGCTTGTTGCTCTACCCCACTGTGGCCAAACTGGTATCTAAGGTGCAGACAAAGTCCCCTTTTCTTTTCCCCCTGCTTTTCTCAAACAGGAGTCTTTCACCATAGCCACCCCAGTTGGCAATGTGTTGGGTCACATCTGAAGCTAGCATGTCTCAGAGCCCAAAACCTGCAGCATATTACCTGGGGACGGCTGTTGGTTATTCGGGGCCCAGGGGCTCTTTAGTTAGCAAGTGATGAATCCTGCCAGGTCTCCGTTGTGATGGGGCAGCACTGAGTCTAATGTAAAGTCCCTCAGTCGCTGTGCTCTATATCTCTCAAGCAGACATGTATTTTTAGTAGAGACAGGGTTTCACCATGTGGGCCAGACTGGTTCCAAACTCCTGACCTCAGATGATCTGCCTGCTTCGGCCTCCCAAAGTGCTAGGATTACAGGTGTGAGCCACCACACCAGGCCATAAATGGTGTAGGTTTCTATTCAGCCATCTTGCTATGCCTCATCTGTGAGTTATGTAATTGGGATCAAAGCATTTGTTTTTGTTTTTAACCTTTTTAAAATTTAATGTTCTCATCTTAGATCAATACCTGGCAAATATGAAAGACCGAGGCCATTATTCACCAAATCAATTCTCTGGTAATAAAATATTGGAGCAAATGTTAACTTTAAGACTTGATATACTATATTTAAAAGTTACTAGTTCTCCTAATATACACTGTGGAAAGATGAAGGGATTTTGAAGAAAGCAAACAAACTTTTTCCAACATTTACTGATTTTTTTAAAAAAAACAAACACGAATAAATCCTAAATGTTTTTAAAACCTTTTTATAATTTTAAGGAATTTCCTTTTCAAAACTACATATAATGTTATATCCATTGTTCTTCCTTTCAGAAATTCTTTCACATTTTCCATTTATCGAATAACACTGGTTCCTTTTTATGATTTTAGAGAAAAAAGGATGAGGGTTTTTAAAAAATCATGTTTTGATTATTCTCTGTTAGAAAAAAATCACCATTCTAAGATTATTTCCTCCCCTACTCTTTTCTGGAGCAATTTCACCCACTCTTTTTTTTTTGTTATGTGGGATAGTGTTGGGTTTCTCCTTCCTTTCAGTGCTCTGTTATTCTAGTTGCTGTCACATAATTTTGTAAGTAGAAGCATTTTTCTTTGGAAACAAATATCTGCTTCTTCGTTTGCTTAGCTTGGGAGTCAGTAAGAAAGACTCCACTGCTTAGTCAGCAGCCCAATTCCAGGGTTAGATTTCAGAGGACGGCAGAACATAATAGGCAGCAGTTAACTCTTCATGGCCATGTTTAAGAAAAGAGGATGAACTGGGAAAGCCTAGCTAAAACCTTGCAAAGCGAACCAGTTTTCTGCCGAAACAAAGCAAAGGTGCTTCCAGCTCTGGGATTCATTTGCATTTAGAAGAAAAACTATACCACATTTGACAAAAGGAGATAGTATCACAACCACTATGTTCCTCTGAATTGGATACCACAACAATTTACACAATGTCAGAATAATGTGTAGAGGGAATACTGGAATGGGTAGTCTATTGGTGATGAAAAACAAAACATAATTTTGAATTGTTACAGAACACTTGGTTATCTTAATGACAAAGAACAATGACTGAAACACACTGGTTTTTTTCGTTAAAATGTTCTGACAGTGCACAGATTAAACTTGACAATGACCGGATTAAACTTGTTTTGATTAAGTAGACAGTGTGCCTACTTTTCTTTTTAAGATGTTCTTAGGTTACTTGGAAAAATACAGAAAGTTAACATCCAGTTCAGTTGAAACAAGAAATTCTGTCTTTGCTTTGGAGAATGCTAGAAACAAAAACTTGTGAAATGGGCCAAGTTTGCCCTTCACACCGACTCTCTAATTGTACCCACTTGCAGCCCCAGGGGCCAACCCTAAATGCCATTCTGGAGATAATCCTTTTCTGGACTCTTGTCCTCCGGTTTTTCCCTGATTATTCTTACTTTGTCCAATGTTTCCTTTTTCTTTCTCCAAACTTAAATATTAGCCACGTGTCTTGCATCTTGACACTCAGTTGGATCATTAAAACTCTATTATGCTGGTCAGGAGAAAAAGTCATGAGTGACCTTCTCAGGCCTGAAAATGTGTACGCAGTAGGTTAAACAGCCATATCGTATAGATCATGGTCAACATTGCAATCTTATATTGGGGCTTTAAAAATGATGAGGGGTAGAGGAGGTCTAGTTTCTCCCTCTTTCTTGTTAAGAAAATTATTGAAAACTTGTAAGTAAAGCAGGAGGATGGCTCTGTGTTCTTTTGTGTCTTCCTGGAGCACTATCTCCCAGGCCCACCCAAAGTTTACTTAGTTTTCTAGGGGAATATGTCATTGTTTATTATTTTAATTAGAGCCCACTCTGTGATATTGTTTGATACCTTTAAATTTCTGTCTATTGGAGATGCAAATGATCTCTGTCTGAAGAAAAAAAGAAAAACCCAGAGGTTATGGTTTTACTGAAGCCCTATAGGACTTCAGCCTGTGTAGTTCCTAATCTCTCAATCTTCCAACATCCTATCCTCTCTAACTTCAGTCCTTATAAATACCTACTTTCTCAAATGCTTCCTTCTGGTCTTTAGAGTTAAATAAATTTTGACATATGCTTATCCTGTGCTTCCGTAAGACTCAGGTTTTTCTTTTGAAAATTATACCTTGCTGTCCTGAATGAAGACTTAGGCAGGCATGTTTTCTGGTCACTCTCTAAAGAAAGTGACTATAAAGAAAATAAAGAGCCCTCTAGTCCCTTTTGGTACACATAGTTTCTATTTAGTAACAGGAATGTTCAATATAGTTTAATTTTCAAAATTCTGGATTCTTCTCTTCCAGCAGATGCCTGCCTCAGGAAGGAAGTCTGTACTGGGAACAGGGAGTGTGGTTCTTCTGCTCAATTGCTCTTACACTCACCAGATGAGCTGTGATTTTGAATCCCAGCAGGATCAAAGGGGAATGGGGTACATGGAAAGAGGTAAGGTGTTTGGCCAGGGCTTGCTTGCCTCAGTGGCTTCGTATTCTCTACACCAGGCTGACAGTTAATGCTGACAGCATCTCTGCTAGGCCCTTCTCTCATGTAGGTTTCTTGATGTGTGCAGATAAAAATCTGTTGAATTTCTTCGTCAGTCCCTGTGAACTCAGCTTTTTCCTAAAGATGATCTCAGCTCACTCTAGATGGCCCTACCAGGCAAGAGCCAAGATGCTCAACCCAAGCTAATGTTCCTCAGAAAGGCCTAACCTTCACAAAACTCTTGGAATGTGGGGTGATCCTACAGGACGAGCCTCTCAGTAACCCTTCAGTAAGTGCTTTGCCTTTTCTTTCACTGTCTAGATTTCATAGCTGGGAAGCAGACCCCTGTCCAGTACTGCTACAAGCTTTCTCACATGTAAGTCAGACAAGAGTACTCTGTGTCCTCAAATTTAGGGAGCACAGTTATTTGAGTGGTCATGTCTAAAAGCTTGTGGACAGAAATTTGCACCTATCATCCAAGGTGGAAGAGTCAGTCAGGCCCTCTGGCCTTTCTAAAGTAATCTCTTCATTAATTCAACTCCTGTCCACACTCTAAATCCTTTGGATGGTTTCATTTGGCAAAGGAGATCAGGGTTGTGGAACATGTCTCCATTCTATTTCTTTGTAATTCTACATATGGTTGCAAGGATGTAGGAAGTCACCTCTCTCTTGCTTTGGCACTATGACTATTGCCTCACTCAAAACTGAGTTAAAAAATAATCTCATTCTAATTTCCTGTTATAATTACATTTAAATTCACTGGAAACAAGCAATTGTCATGATGCATATTTTAGATTTTGTAGGAGGGGAGCCTTTACCGCATCAGGAGAGGCACTGGGATGGAAGCAGTCCCCATAGGGATTGTCTACTCAGTCCGTGAGTAAAGCTGGATCCGGAATGAAAGCAGAGCCTTATGAATATGGCCATGATTCAGCAAAAGGCATACATTTTCCTTTCCTATGCATTTGATGGGTATATGTGTACTTTAAAATCCCATTTCAATGAACTTGTAGTGGTATATGCAACTGTATCTCCATCTTCTCACCTTTCATCTATATCTGTTGATTGAACTTTATGCGAGGTGCTGGGGTATACAGTGGTGAACATGTGTTTTCTTGTGACTTAAGACTCTCACACACAGAGCTACTCCTTAAAATGATTCTATTTTTAGTACTCTTTCTATCACATTCCTAGGATATACTGGAAATCACTTTCTTTGGAATTAGACCAGGTTTTGAAGAACAATTCTGTCATCTGTGATTATCCTTATGACTTGGGAAATTTACTTAATTTCTCTGAGACTCAGTTTCTTCATCTATAAAAAAGACTGACACTGACCAGCTTACGTTGTTTTATTAAGCGAGATGATGCCTTTAAAGTGCTCACATGAAGTAGGTATTTTCCAAGTGACTCCCCAGGAGTTTTTCTTCATTCTGCTTTTGAGGCACGTCTCCCAATTTCGGCGTAGTGCTGAGATTCATTATGAAAGCAACTTTGCCTCCTGTGTTCTTAAAAGCAAAAGTCATTCTTTGTGTTTACCATATGGAGCATGAGGTTGTTCACTTTTATTTTAACCAATGGGATTATGACTATGCTTTTTAACTCAGATTCTGAATAACTACTTAAATAACTGCCACTTTACAGACACAAACAAACTGCTGCACATTTTCTTATCCATTGTCTTAACCATACCTCTTTTTTTTTTTCTTTTGAGATAGGGTCTCACTCTGTCGCCCAAGCTGGAGATCATGCAGTGGCATGATCTCGGCTCACTGCAACCTCTGCCTCCCAGCTTAAAGCAATTCTCCTGCCTCAGAATCTAGAGTAGCTGGGATTACAGGCACGTGCCACCACACCCAGTTAATTTTTGTATTTTTAGTATAGATGGGTTTTTGCCATGTTGGCCAGGCTGGTCTGAAACTCCTGGCCTTAGGTGATTTGCTCACCTCTGCCTCCCAAAGTGCTGGGATTACAGGTGTGAGCCACTGCACCCGGCCCTACACCTCTTTTTTGGATTATTACTTTAGGATTCTTGCAAAGGCTCATGGATATTTAGAGATCAGTAACTTGCTTCTTAAATTGGAACAAATAATATATTTAACCATTAATCACAGAGTTCGCTTAAGATTTGCTCAACAAGCACCACATGTGTATCACCTTGTAACCAATCATTGACTAAGTGGTGTTTCTGAAGGGGAGATAGAAAGTACTATGACATTCATGAGGCATAATTTTATAGGTAGGAAACTTGATTGCATTAGTGCTTTTTGGTTTCAACTCCAAAGTGTCAACAGACTCACAGACTGTTAACCCCCATTGCACCCCTAGATTAACATCAAATTTATCTAGGTGTTCAGCTTTTATTAGTCCAGTCTCATGCTGCTATGAAGAACTGCTTGAGACTGGGTAATTTATAAAGAAAAGAGGCTTAATTGACTCACACTTCTGCAGGGCTGGGGAGACCTCAGGAAACTTACAATCATGGTATAAGGGGAAGCAAACACTTCCTTCTTTTCATGGCAGCAGGAAGGAGAAGTGCCTAGCAAAGGGGGAAAGGCCCCTTATAGAATCATCAGATCTCATGAGAACTTGCTCACTATCACAAGAATGGCATGGGGGTAACTAAGCTCATGATTTCACTACTTCCCACCAAGTCCCTCCCACAACATGTGGGGATTATGTGAACTACAATTCAAGATGAGACTTGAGTGGGGACTCAGCCAAGCCATATCAGTCTGACTGTTCTTTCTTGTTCTCCACCGAGCTCATCAAGACTCATTCAGCACTTCATGTGGGGAACAGCCTCAGGTACTCAACCACAGGACTTACAAGAGTTCAATGCCCTCAGAGACCACTCAGTTTGTACTACCAGTCATTTAAACTATAGTTATAACTGTCCTCATTGGCCCTTGGAGATACCAGACTCCTCATTAAAAGACAAAAGGACAACTGTCAAAGCTACTAGAGATCATCTTAGATCAACTCGATGGTTGATTTTTCAAACTGATGGCTGGTCTTTCTGTTTTTATTTTTGAGTTGGGAGGGTCTCACTCTGTTGCCCAGGCTAGAGTACAGTGACAAGATCTCGGCTCACTGCAGCCTCAACCACCTGAGCTCAAGGGATCATCCCACCTCAGCTTCCCAAGTAGCTGGGACTACAGGCACATACCACAATACCTGGCTATTTTTTTTTTTTGTAGAGACAAAGTCTTGCCATATTGCCCAGGCTGGGCTGAAGTGATCTGCCCATCTTGGCCTCCCAAAGTGCTGGGACTATAGGTGTGAGCCACTGCATCTGGCCCAAACTCATTTGTGAAAAAAATCAATGAAACTTTTTTTCTTAAATAAATACATAAGCATCACTGCAAATGATTATTTAGCCAATAAATGTTGGCTAGCTTGGTTAAAGGAAGTGGGGAGTCTAGAGATCTACCCACCCAGCCCCTCCTTTTCTGAGCTTTTTCTGACACAGTCTGAAAAGCACTCATCTAAGTCAAGCCCTTCATTTTGCAGATGAGGAAACTGAAGCTCAGAGGGAAGGAAAAACTTACTCAAGATTACCTAGGGAGGTTTCATTCAGACCCTATTCAGGGAGTTTTGGTTTGTTGCTGTTTATACAATCCTGCTAATTTGAATGGCAACTAAATAGGACTGCAGGAGACCGATTTAAGAAAGCACTCCCTTTCAGGTCTGGACAAATGCCAACTCTATACTTTCAAGGACTAGAGAGAGTGCTTCCTTAAATTTTGCAACTAATCCCAGTCCTGCCTCTATTCGTAGTTAAAATGCTGTCATCTCCAAACAAGCTGATCCTCTACATCACGTTGTTTCTTGCCCTCTTGTCTTTGTCTTCCCATTAGATTGTGAATTTTGGAGGTCAAGGGCAATTCCTTTCATCCTTATTTTCCTGGGGTTTGGTACAGCATATGGAAAACAATGAGTACTCAGTAAGTATCTACTGAATGAACTGATGGGTGAATGGGTCTAAATTCTGTTTTTGATGAAGGCTTTCCTGACCCCTCAAATCCACCCTGATCTCCCCATCCTCTGGACTCTAACATATTATTCATATTCTATGAATAACTCAATTCATTTAATTATGTATGCTGACATAACTTTTATGTTTATGTAACTCTTATACAACTTAATTTTCCAATTTTCTCTTTCTTTATGCACAATTAGATTTTAGTTAGCTAAGAGCAAATGCCAATTTGTGTTCTTTGAGTTTTCTCAGCAGCTAGCAGAAGATTTTGCACATTGGAGGTACATAGCAAATGGTTCTTCAATATATGATGAAGAATAAATAAGTAGATGAATGGGATTTTCTCAGCTCAAAATAGAGTCTATGGTAATCTAGGAGACAAGTCCTAGCTTGCCTCCTAACTATATGAGTGCATCAATCCTTTCACCTTATTTTTTTTTTTTTGAGACAAAGTCTCACTCTGTTGCCCAGGCTGGAGTGCAGTGGCACAATCGCGGCTCACTGCAACCTCTGCCTCCCAGGTTCAAGCAATTCTCCTGCCTCAGCCTCCCAGGCAGCTGGGACTACAGGCATGTGCCACCATCCTCAGCTAATTTCTGTATTTTTAGTAGAGAAGGGGTTTTACTATGTTGGCCAGGATGGTCTTGAACTCCTGACCTTGTGATCCACCCACTCAGCCTCCCAAAGTGCTGGGATCACAGGTGTGAGCCACCACATTCGACCTGGCTCCAGTTTCTTTATATGTAAAATAAGGAGGTGGTGTGAGTGATTCTGAAGATACTTCCAGCTCTGGCATCCTGTGAATATATGAATTTAGAAATCTGTCATGCAAGAGGAGTTCAGGTGTAAATTTGGTTACTATGAGTCACTTGCTCACCTAACAGGAATTGTTTACATGTAGTTGATGGTCTAATTTTTAAATGTTCAGAGTCCTAAAATTATGAACAGATTGTAGGTCAAAAATTAATTTGTAATATATAAGGTATATTATGGTTGAACTAGTTTTTGTGGTTTTTAGGCTGGAAATTAAACACCTAGTATATAGAACCAATAATATTTCAAGTATACATATTCATTTATAGCATTATTTCTTTGGGAAAATGCACCCAGAATTCTAACTAGGGTCTAGAAGAACAAATCTCCCAGGTCAGTGCATGGAGCAGAAAGAGAAGGGAAAGGGATAGAATGTCTCCATGACTTTAATCATAGTACTTGAAAAAAAAATCAAACCTTGCACCTACGAATTTCTATCTTGATCCAGAAAGTCATTAGCATAAAACAGATCATAGTGAGTATTTTATTATTTCAGGAAGGTAAAACAGATGTTTTAAAATGATTAATTATATCATTATGTTCTCATTTAGCTATTTTCAGTATTTACTTTTTCTTCTATAAAATAAATGTGAAAGTGACTTGTTAAAATTTTTTTAGAGAAATCTGAGTAATCTTCCCAGAAACTCCTGAAGAAAGATTTAACTTTTTTCTCACCTGCTTTTTATATAATGTATTCAATTCTACAAGTTCCGTTGCTAAAATGCCATACTGTGTGAGTGATGTCCATGTTCGGTGACTAATTTAGCCGTGTGACAAAACTGGTATTTTCTTAAGCAAAAGTCTAATTTCATGAGGAAGAATTTGGTGGTTCATGATGGGCCCCATGCCATCCTGAGAATTCATCTCTCGGAATTACGGCCTATGCATTTCAATTCATGACAACTAACCAACTTTGAATATAACATTGTAATTTTCCTTCTAACTCTCCATTTATTTAGGTCTTTGTTCCCTTAAAAAATTATCATTGGTGCAGCAAAGAGCAAAAGGCTCTGTGTTAGACCTGACATCTGTATTACTTTACTTGGCTGTCACTTACCGGTCTCTTAGGCTCTAGTTCATTCCATCTAGTTCCTGTTGATCGTGGTTGGCAAGTAATCTTTCTTGAAAGCCATTTCTTCCTCATTGGCATTTAGTTTTATCCATTGTCTTTCAATCAAATCTGAACACTGTAGCTTCTATTTCAAGTTCTCTCCGCCCCATCATCAGGCTTCTTCATGCCTGTTCAGTATAATTCACCTCATCTTTCTGCCCCTTGGCCTCTCTCTGTAAGTTAGGCTGACCCAGGAGACCTTTTGAAACCTCTTCCATCTTCATTTGTACTGGGGCTCTGTGAAAGACAGGTGAGGTGATAGGCCATGTCCTCTGGTGCCTAATGTCCTTCCACCTTTTCTTTTTTTTTTTTTTTTTTTTTTTTTTTTTTTTTTTTTAATTTTTTATTGGATTATAGGTTTTGGGGTACATGAGCAGAGCATGCAAGACAGTTGCGTAGGTACACACATGGCAGTGTGCTTTGCTTTTCTTCTCCCCTTCACCCACGTTTGGCATTTCTCCCCAGGCTATCCCTCCCCACCTCCCCCTCCCACTGGCCCTCCCCTTTTCCCCCCAATAGACCCCAGTGTTTAGTACTCCCCTTTCTGTGTCCATGTGTTCTCATTTTTCATCACCCACCTATGAGTGAGAATATGCGGTGTTTCATTTTCTGTTCTTGTGTCAGTTTGCTGAGGATGATGTTTTCCAGATTCATCCATGTCCCTACAAACGACACAAACTCATCATTTCTGATTGCTGCATAATATTCCATGGTGTATATGTGCCACATTTTTCCAATCCAGTCTATCATCAATGGGCATTTGGGCTGATTCCAGGTCTTTGCTATTGTAAACAGTGCTGCAATGAACATTCGTGTACAAGTGTCCTTATAGTAGAACGATTTATAGTCTTTTGGATATATACCCAGTAATGGGATTGCTGGGTCAAATGGAATTTCTATTTCTAGGGCCTTGAGGAATCGCCACACTGTCTTCCACAATGGTTGAACTAATTTACACTCCCACCAACAGTGTAAAAGTGTTCCTTTTTCTCCACATCCTCTCCAGCATCTGTTGTCTCCAGATTTTTTAATGATCGCCATTCTAACTGGCGTGAGATGGTATCTCAATGTGGTTTTGATTTGCATCTCTCTGATGACCAGTGACGATGAGCATTTTTTCATATGATTGTTGGCCTCATATATATCTTCTTTCGTAAAGTATCTGTTCATATCCTTTGCCCACTTTTGAATGGGCTTGTTTGTTTTTTTCCTGTAAATCTGCTTGAGTTGTTTGTAAATTCTGGATATCAGCCCTTTGTCAGATGGGTAGACTGCGAAAATTTTTTCCCATTCTGTTGGTTGCCGATCCACTCTAGTGACTGTTTCTTTTGCCGTGCAGAAGCTGTGGAGTTTCATTAGGTCCCATTTGTCTATTTTGGCTTTTGTTGCCAATGCTCTTGGTGTTTTGTTCATGAAGTCCTTGCCTACTCCTATGTCCTGGATAGTTTTGCCTAGATTTCCTTCTAGGGTTTTTATGGTGCCAGGTCTTATGTTTAAGTCTTTAATCCATCTGGAGTTAATTTTAGTGTAAGGTGTCAGGAAGGGGTCCAGTTTCTGCTTTCTGCACATGGCTAGCCAGTTTTCCCAACACCATTTGTTAAACATGGAATCCTTGCCCCATTGCTTGTTTTTGTCAGGTTTATCAAAGATTGTATAGTTGTATGTATGTTGTGTTGCCTCCGGTGCCTCTGTTTTGTTCCATTGGTCTATATCTCTGTTTTGGTACCAGTACCATGCTGTTTTGATTACTGTAGCCTTGTAGTATAGTTTGAAATCCGGTAGTGTGATGCCCCCCGCTGTGTTCTTTTTGCTTAGAATTGACTTGGCTATGCGGGCTCTCTTTTGGTTCCATATGAAGTTCATGGTGGTTTTTTCCAGTTCTGTGAAGAAAGTCAATGGTAGCTTGATGGGGATAGCATTGATTCTGTAAATTACTTTGGGCAGTATAGCCATTTTCACGATATTAATTCTTCCTAACCATGAACATGGAATGTTTCTCCATCTGTTTGTGTCCTCTCTGATTTCGTTGAGCAGTGGTTTGTAGTTCTCCTTGAAGAGGTCCCTTACGTTCCTTGTGAGTTGTATTCCAAGGTATTTTATTCTTTTTGTAGCAATTGCGAATGGCAGTTCGCTCTTGATTTGGCTTTCTTTAAGTCTGTTATTGGTGAAGACGAATGCTTGTGATTTTTGCACATTGATTTTATATCCTGAGACTTTGCTGAAGTTGTTTATCAGTTTCAGGAGTTTTTGGGCTGAGGCGATGGGGTCTTCTAGGTATACTATCATGTCGTCTGCAAATAGAGACAATTTGGCTTCCACCTTTCCTATTTGAATACCCTTTATTTCTTTTTCTTGCCTGATTGCTCTGGCTAGAACTTCCAGTACTATATTGAATAGGAGTGGTGAGAGAGGGCATCCTTGTCTAGTACCAGATTTCAAAGGGAATGCTTCCAGTTTTTGCCCATTCAGTATGATATTGGCTGTTGGTTTGTCATAAATAGCTTTTATTACTTTGAGATACGTTCCATCGATACCGAGTTTATTGAGGGTTTTTAGCATAAAGGGCTGTTGAATTTTGTCAAATGCCTTCTCTGCGTCAATTGAGATAATCATGTGGTTTTTGTTTTTGGTTCTGTTTATGTGGTGAATTACGTTGATAGACTTGCGTATGTTGAACCAGCCGTGCATCCCTGGGATGAATCCTACTTGATCATGATGAATAAGTTTTTTGATTTGCTGTTGCAATCGGCTTGCCAATATTTTATTGAAGATTTTTGCATCTATGTTCATCATGGATATTGGCCTGAAGTTTTCTTTTCTCGTTGGGTCTCTGCCGGGTTTTGGTATCAGGATGATGTTGGTCTCATAAAATGATTTGGGAAGGATTCCCTCTTTTTGGATTGTTTGAAATAGTTTTAGAAGGAATGGTACCAGCTCCTCCTTGTGTGTCTGGTAGAATTCGGCTGTGAACCCATCTGGACCTGGGCTTTTTTTGTGAGGTAGGCTCTTAATTGCTGCCTCAACTTCAGACCTTGTTATTGGTCTATTCATAGTTTCAGCTTCCTCCTGGTTTAGGCTTGGGAGGACACAGGAGTCCAGGAATTTATCCATTTCTTCCAGGTTTACTAGTTTATGTGCATAGAGTTGTTTGTAATATTCTCTGATGATGGTTTGAATTTCTGTGGAATCTGTGGTGATTTCCCCTTTATCATTTTTTATTGCATCTATTTGGTTGTTCTCTCTTTTATTTTTAATCAATCTGGCTAGTGGTCTGTCTATTTTGTTGATCTTTTCAAAAAACCAGCTCTTGGATTTATTGATTTTTTGAAGGGTTTTTCGTGTCTCAATCTCCTTCAGCTCAGCTCTGATCTTAGTAATTTCTTGTCTTCTGCTGGGTTTTGAGTTTTTTTGATCTTGCTCCTCTAGCTCTTTCAATTTTGACGATAGGGTGTCAATTTTGGATCTCTCCATTCTCCTCATATGGGCACTTATTGCTATATACTTTCCTCTAGAGACTGCTTTAAATGTGTCCCAGAGGTTCTGGCACGTTGTGTCTTCATTCTCATTGGTTTCGAAGAACTTCTTTATTTCTGCCTTCATTTCGTTGTTTACCCAGTCAACATTCAAGAGCCAGTTGTTCAGTTTCCATGAAGCTGTGCGGTTCTGGGTCGGTTTCTGAATTCTGAGTTCTAACTTGATTGCACTATGGTCTGAGAGTCTGTTTGTTATGATTTCAGTTGTTTTGCATTTGTTGAGCAGTGCTTTACTTCCAATTATGTGGTCAATTTTAGAGTAGGTGTGATGTGGTGCTGAGAAGAATGTGTATTCTGTGGATTTGGGGTGGAGAGTTCTGTAAATGTCCACCAGGTTTGCTTGCTCCAGGTCTGAGTTCAAGCCCTGGGTATCCTTGTTGATTTTCTGTCTGGTTGATCTGTCTAGTATTGACAGTGGAGTGTTAAAGTCTCCCACTATTATTGTGTGGGAGTCTAAGTCCTTCTGTAAGTCATTAAGAACTTGCCTTATGTATCTGGGTGCTCCTGTGTTGGGTCCATATATGTTTAGGATCGTTAGCTCTTCTTGTTGTATCGATCCTTTTACCATTATGTAATGGCCTTCTTTGTCTCTTTTGATCTTTGTTGCTTTAAAGTCTATTTTATCAGAGATGAGAATTGCAACTCCTGCTTTTTTTTGCTTTCCATTAGCTTGGTAAATCTTCCTCCATCCCTTTATTTTGAGCCTTTGTGTATCCTTGCATGTGAGATGGGTTTCCTGGATACAGCACACTGATGGGTTTTGGATTTTTATCCAATTTGCCAGTCTGTGTCTTTTGATTGGTGCATTTAGTCCATTTACATTTAGGGTTAATATTGTTATGTGTGAATTTGATACTGCCATTTTGATTCTAAGTGGCTGTTTTGCCTGTTAGTTGTTGTAGATTCTTCATTATGTTGAAGCTCTTTAGCATTCAGTGCGATTTTGGAATGGCTGGTACTGATTGATCCTTTCTATGTGTAGTGCCTCTTTTAGGAGCTCTTGTAAAGCAGGCCTGGTGGTGACAAAATCTCTGAGTACTTGCTTGTTCGCAAAGGATTTTATTCTTCCTTCACTTCTGAAGCTCAGTTTGGCTGGATATGAAATTCTGGGTTGAAAGTTCTTTTCTTTAAGAATGTTGAATATTGGCCCCCACTCTCTTCTGGCTTGTAGTGTTTCTGCCGAGAGATCTGCTGTGAGTCTGATGGGCTTCCCTTTGTGGGTGATCCGACCTTTCTCTCTGGCTGCCCTTAGTATTCTCTCCTTTATTTCAACCCTGTTGAATCTGACGATTATGTGCCTTGGGGTTGCTCTTCTTGCGGAATATCTTTGTGGTGTTCTCTGTATTTCCTGCAATTGAGTGTTGGCTTGTCTTGCTAGGTGGGGGAAATTTTCCTGGATGATGTCCTGAAGAGTATTTTCCAGCTGGGATTCATTCTCTTCGTCCCCTTCTGGTACACCTATCAAACGTAGGTTAGGTCTTTTCACATAGTCCCACATTTCTTGGAGACTTTGTTCATTCCTTTTTGCGCTTTTTTCTCTGATCTTGGTTTCTCGTTTTATTTCATTGAGTTGGTCTTCGACTTCAGATATTCTTTCTTCTGCTTGGTCAATTCGGCTATTGAAACTTGCGTTTGCTTCGCGAAGTTCTCGTATTGTGTTTTTCAGCTCCTTTAATTCATTCATATTCCTCTCTAAGGTATCCATTCTTGTTATCATTTCCTCGAATCTTTTTTCAAATCTTTTTTCAAGGTTCTTAGTTTCTTTGCATTGATTTAATACATGATCTTTTAGCTCACAAAAGTTTCTCATTATCCATCTTCTGAAGTCTAATTCCGTCATTTCGTCACAGTCATTCTCCGTCCAGCTTTGTTCCCTTGCTGGTGAGGAGTCTTGGTCCTTTCTAGGAGGCGATGTGTTCTGGTTTCGGGTGTTTTCCTCCTTTTTGCGCTGGTTTCTTCCCATCTTTGCGGATTTGTCCGCTGGTCGTCTGCGTAGTTGCTGACTTTTCGTTTGGGTCTCTGAGTGGACACCCAGAATGTTGATGATGAAGTATTTCTGTTGCTTGGTTTTCCTTCTACCAGTCTAGCCCCTTCGCTGTACGACTGTTGAGGTCCGCTCCAGACCCTGCTTGTCTGGGGTGCACCTCTAGTAGCCGTGGCACAGCGAGGGATGCTACCAGTTTCTTTTTCTGCTCTCTTTGTCCCAGAATGATGCCTGCCTAATGACAGTCTTTTGGATATAGAGGGGTCAGGGAGCTGCTTGAGGAGACAGTTTGTACTTTATAGGGGTTTAATTGCTGAGCTGTGCACTCTGTTGTTCATTCAGGGCTGTTAGGCTGCTATGTTTGATTCTGCTGCAACACAGCTCATTAAACAACCCTTTTTTTTTTTCTCAAATGCTCTGTGTTGAGGGGTTTGGGCTTTATTTTTGGATGTCCGATCAGGTGTCCTGCCCAGCTCGAAGGCAGACTAGCCACTGTTTGGCTGCCGAGGCTCCGCCCTGCTGTTGTGTGATTCGCGCTGTTCCTGCCGGCTCTGCTGTGGTCTCCGCCACGCCCTGCGGCGGAGTCTCTTCGTTGTAGCGTGTTGCCTCAGCAACGGCAGGCTGCGTCAGCAGTGGGCGTGTATCTCAGTAGGGACGGGTTGCCTCGGCAACGGCTGGCTGCGTCAGCAGTGGGCGTGTATCTCAGTTGGGGCGGGTTGCCTCGGCAACGGCTGGCTGCGTCAGCAGTGGGCGTGTATCTCAGTTGGGGCAGGTTGCCTCCGTAGTGGTGGACGCCCCTCCCCCACAGAGCGTCTCGGACCATCTGCCCGGGATAGTTTGAAATCGCGGTTTTGTTCGTCCCACTGGGTATCCCAAGCGATTTGTCCCTGCAATCCCCTGGGCTGGGCTACTGTGCAAGTCTCGTTCAGTCTCAAGTCCAGCCCTCTCAAGTCTCAGGTTGCCGGTTCAACAAGGCACCCGGACAAGCGCGCCCTGTGGGGATTGCTGGGTAGGGCCGGCCGCCGCCGCCCCGGCTGCCGGCTTCGCCAGGCAGACCTACTGCCTGGCGTCCCGTGTCTTTTTATACTTGGGAGTTTCCCCGTTCTGTGGGCAACAAAGATCAGTCTGGAAATGCAGCACTGACTCACCGTTTGCGAATTCAACGCGGGCTCCAATCCTGGGTTGTTCTCACAGCGCCATCTTGAGTCCCCTCCCTACTAAATTTTCCCTTCCACCTTTTCTCAACAATCTGATTGTACGTGTACTTATTGCAGTAACAACAGTCATAGTAACTGTTTCTTTTATTACTGGGTTCCTACCACACAAGGCACTAAATTATATGTATCGTCTCTGCTAAAACAATGGCATGTTTTAGGTAAATATGGGTATTATTATCTTCATTTTACAAACAAGAAAATTGAGACTCAAAGGATTAAGACAGGTACCCAAAGTCATACAGTTAGTCAATGCCAGAGCCAGGATTTAACCAGTTGGTATGACTCTAGAGATTTTTATCTTAACCATTATACTTTTCTAGCTCCTGCAAATGACCATGTGCTGGGAGGAGTACAAAGATATAAAAGATGCAGTGCCTGTATCACAAAGTTGACTGTTTAGTTTGGTAGATTAGAGATGCACACAAACAACTTTCTTATGTCAGTATGTGACGAATACTGGAAAAATGGGCCCAAGTTGCAATGTGGATCTCGAGTTAGGAGAAGGCTTCCCAGAAGCTTCTCTACAAGCTTCATGTTTATTTTCTTTTTATTTTATTTTATTTTATTTATTTATTTATTTTTATTTTTTATTGCATTTTAGGTTTTGGGGTACATGAGCAGAGCATGCAAGACAGTTGTGTAGGTACACACATGGCAGTGTGTTTTGCTTCCTTTCTCCCCTTCACCCACATTTGGCATTTCTCCCCAGGTTATCCCTCCCCACCCCCCCTCCCACTGGCCCTCCCCTTTTCCCCCCAATAGACCCCAGTGTTTAGTACTCCCCTCCCTGTGTCCATGTGTTCTCATTTTTCATCACCCGCCTATGAGTGAGAATATGCGGTGTTTCATTTTCTGTTCTTGTGTCAGTTTGCTGAGGATGATGTTCTCCAGATTCATCCATGTCCCTACAAACAACACAAACTCATCATTTCTGATTGCTGCATAATATTCCATGGTGTATATGTGCCACATTTTTCCAATCCAGTCTATTATCAATGGGCATGTGGGTTGATTCCAGGTCTTTGCTATTGTAAACAGTGCTGCAATGAACATTCGTGTACATATGTCCTTATAGTAGAACGATTTATAGTCCTTTAGATATATACCCAGTAATGGGATTGCTGGGTCAAATGGAATTTCTATTTCTAAGGCCTTGAGGAATCGCCACACTGTCTTCCACAATGGTTGAACTAATTTACACTCCCACCAACAGTGTAAAAGTGTTCCTTTTTCTCCACATCCTCTCCAGCATCTGTTGTCTCCAGATTTTTTAATGATCGCCATTCTAACTGGCGTGAGATGGTATCTCAATGTGGTTTTGATTTGCATCTCTCTGATGACCAGTGACAATGAGCATTTTTTCATATGATTGTTGGCCTCATATATGTCTTCTTTCATAAAGTGTCTGTTCATATCCTTTGCCCACTTTTGAATGGGCTTGTTTGTTTTTTTCCTGTAAATCCGTTTGAGTTCTTTGTAAATTCTGGATATCAGCCCTGTGTCAGATGGGTAAACTGCAAAAATTTTTTCCCATTCTGTTGGTTGCCGATACACTCTAGTGACTGTTTCTTTTGCCGTGCAGAAGCTGTTGAGTTTCATTAGGTCCCATTTGTCTATTTTGGCTTTTGTTGCCAATGCTTTTGGTGTTTTGTTCATGAAGTCCTTGCCTACTCCTATGTCCTGGATAGTTTTGCCTAGATTTCCTTCTAGGGTTTTTATCATCCCAGGTCTTGTGTTTAAGTCTTTAATCCATCTGGAGTTAATTTTAGTGTAAGGTGTCAGGAAGGGGTCCAGTTTCTGCTTTCTGCACATGGCTAGCCAGTTTTCCCAACACCATTTGTTAAACAGGGAATCCTTTCCCCATTGCTGGTTTTTGTCAGGTTTATCAAAGATTGTATAGTTGTAGATATGTTGTGTTGCCTCCGGTGCCTCTGTTTTGTTCCATTGGTCTATATCTCTGTTTTGGTACCAGTACCATGCTGTTTTGATTACTGTAGCCTTGTAGTATAGTTTGAAATCCAGTAGTGTGATGCCCCACGCTGTGTTCTTTTTGCTTAGAATTGACTTGGCTATGCAGGCTCTCTTTTGGTTCCATATGAAGTTCATGGTGGTTTTTTCCAGTTCTGTGAAGAAAGTCAATGGTAGCTTGATGGGGATAGCGTTGATTCTGTAAATTACTTTGGGCAGTATAGCCATTTTCACGATATTAATTCTTCCTAACCATGAACATGGAATGTTTCTCCATCTGTTTGTGTCCTCTCTTATTTCGTTGAGCAGTGGTTTGTAGTTCTCCTTGAAGAGGTCCCTTACGTTCCTTGTGAGTTGTATTCCAAGGTATTTTATTCTTTTTGTAGCAATTGTGAATGGCAGTTCATTCTTGATTTGGCTTTCTTTAAGTCTGTTATTGGTGTAGACGAATGCTTGTGATTTTTGCATGTTTATTTTCATGGGTATGCAAACTATTCAATGCACATGTTATTTTATTCTGGCTTTCATCTTCTTTTTATTGGCCTTCTTCTCAATTAGAGTTCTTTTAAAGCAAGGTTCATGTCTCATACCTCTGTATTTCCCATGTATTACTAACACAGTGTTATGTACATGGTAAATTGTTAACAGTTTGTGATTAACCATCTAAAGATAAAATTTATTTATGAAAACAAATCAGCCTTTTTCAAAGTACATCTTATTAAACACTATTCTCTTAACTGCTCTTATGGCAGCTATATTTTTCCTTTCATTATATTCATCAACTTTCAAGTAAGAGTTTAATATGTGTTTTCTCTACTAGACTGTTAAGACCCATGAGGACAGGGACTGTATATGTCTTGTATACCACTGAGTTCTGGGTGCTTGCAATGTGTGCACATAGCAGTTGTTCAGTAAATGTTCATGGAATAAATGAAATAGGTCTCTCAAGGAACTTTTTTAAAAAGGGCTTCCTTGACCTAGGGAGTTTATGAAAAACTGCATATGTATTATGCCATCCTCTTGATGGCAGTTGTACAGCAGCAGATGAAATCTCCAAAAACCTTGCAGCAAAGAAATCTGTTTAAAGTGGGTTATGCAGTTTATTAAATTAAATTGAATTGATGAACTACCCTCCTCCTTTATTCCCCTTGGGAGAATCTGCTAATATTCTGTGAAAATCACTGTGAGCAGACACTACTTAGGAATGCCATTTTGGGGGAAATCTGATTGTAGCATTTGTCATACAATATAGCTGCCATAAGAGCAACTATAGATCCCAAGAAATGTGCCCTCTTCTCAATCCTTTTCCAGCCAAAGGGACTGAGGATTCCACAAGATAGAAACCAGGACCACACCTTCCTAAAGTAACCTTGTCATCTACACAAAGGGGACTGCTCTGTGATCTTATTCCTCAGTGTGTAACAAAGGCTTTTGTTCACAGTAGCCTACCTGGTCAAGGAGAATTATTTTTATTGGGTTGTTTTCAATATTTATCTACAAGCATCACATTTATTTACAAGGACTATGAGAGAACTAACTTCACAGGGCTCAAAGAGGAATAATAAAGGTAAAAGATTAAAGGCTGTATCTTTTAAGAAAGGTTAAATGAGTTGAAGTAATCTTATTTACAGGAAAATACAAATAATAAGGAAGGGCAGACTTAATGAAATAAAATTCAGCATGCTCCTTGAAGTTGGTCTGTGTGTAGGCTGCCTGGCTTTTTATCACTGAATGCCTATAAGCCCAGATGCTGGTCCTGTTTAATGCCTGTCTTTAGGCCCAGTGTTATCTCTGATTCCTTAACGTATGCCAGCAGCCATTCCCAGTATCAGTATCAAAGCCATACTCTCTATTTTTTTTTTGAGACCAACATTAAGTACTTATTATATATTAATTTGCCAAGTGCATTTTATTCATCATTATTCATTCATTCAGTAAATATTTTTAAAGGGCCTCCTGTGTGCCTTTGTGTTTAGAATATATGAGTGAATAAAACAGACCAAAAGTCTTGCCTTATGGAAGCTATATACTTGTGGGTGCAAACAGACTGTAAATAATAAACATAATAAATACATAAGTAAATTACATATCATGTAGAAAGGTGATAAATGTTATGAAAAAAGACACCAGAGAAAGAGGAAAGATTGTGTGTATATAAGGAGAAAGGGGCTGAAATCTTAATTTGGACAGAGTGGACCTCACTGAGAAGGTGATATTTGAGCAAAAAGATACAGTCCTTGAGCAAGTAAACTGTGTGACTACCTGGAGGAAGAACAGGTTGACCAGAAGAAGCAATCAGCATAAAGGCCCTGAGTCAAGATGTTTGTGGACTTCAAGCAGCAGTAAAGAGGTCAGTGTGGCTGATGTGGCGGGTGGGTAGGGAGGGGATCCCATAGGGCCTTTGACCGTTATAAGGACTTTGGCTTTTCTTCAGAGTGAAATGGAAAGCCACTTTAGGATTTTAAGCAGAGCAGTGTTATTTCTGACTTGTTTTAAAAGAATCACTAGCTAGGAGGACAAGTGGAAGCAGGATAATAAGTTAGGAGGTGATTCCCGCTATATAATAATGCAGGTGAGTGACAATCAGGGTAAGACCAAATAGTAACCAACAGTGGAGTTGGTGAGAACTGGTCAGTTACTGGGTAGATATTCTATCCTCTTATATCATCCATTGCAGTGCCAAGCAAACTTATAATGAGTTAAGAGAGCAGTAGTGTTAGCTAGAAGTGTGTCAGGGAGAAGTGAAAAATGACTCTAACACTTTTTAACCTCAACTAATCCTTACTGCCAGGTAGGTTATATTATCACCTCCATTTTTCAGATACAGAAACTGAGGCTTAGAGAGATGTTAACTCTAGGTTATTTAGCTAGTAAGCAGAAAATCTGGGATTTGAATCCAGTGTTGTCTGACTCTAAATGCTTGGTTTCTTTTTTTTTTGAGAAGGAGTTTTGTTCTAGTTGCCAGGCTGGAGTGCAATGGCAGGATTTCGCCTCACTGCAACCTCCATCTCCCAGGTTCCAGTGATTCTCCTGCCTCAGCCTTCCAAGTAGCTGGGATAACAGGCATGCACCACCACGCCCAGCTAATGCTTTGTATTTTTAGTAGAGATGGGGTTTCACCATGTTGGTCAGGCTGGTCTCAAACTCCTGACCTCATGATCTGCCCACCTTGGCCTCCCAAAGTGCTGGGATTACAGGTATGAGCCATTGCACCCGGCCTAAATGCTGGGTTTCTTAACCAGACTGCTATGTGGCCCAGGAAGACACTGGGCTATTACTATGAAATCTGACCTGAGATCTCCAAGAAGCTGATTCCAGACATGTTATTTGGTTATTCAGTAACTACCTTGAACACCAGTTTCCATTAACATGTTTCCATTTCTTAACCATAGTTCATTAGTGATGATATTTCTCTCCCTCAATCTTTTCATTTCTCAGTCTCCTACTTCTGAAGCCTGTTTTCCAACTGTTTAAATCTCTGACCACCTAGACATCCATGATGGGCTTGATTTTCCCCCAGGCTCAGTTTGGACTTCCACCAAAAACTTTTCTTTTCCCTTTGGCAAGCTTTCACATTCCAGAGCTATTTTCTAATATTTGTCCTCCAAGACCTGCTTCAGATTAGTTGACCCCTGATCACTTTGAAAAGTTAAAATAATATGCTTTTCCATGAGGAGGAAGGGAGTGTGTAACATGGGGAGCTGCGCTGGCAGCAATTCTGAGTTCTCTAGCCTTCACACAGCTCATGCTGGGAGAGAGGAGTGTGGCAAAAGCAAGGTTGGAGGCTTATAGGCAGGTTAAATGATCCTATTGTTAGAGACACCTGGCCTCAAGCAGATATTGTTCACACTTCACCCTCTTCATCCTGAACCAATTTAGTGTCCTTTTATATCAGCTTTTGCAGCTCCAAACTTATAATGAGCTTACAGTATTATCTTAACAACCAGCACCAACATTCTTCCTACAGAGGAAAATGTCAGTATTGGGAAGATGTTTCAACATGTATTTAGGGCAAAAATTGGGTTCCCCAATTGCTGGGGTGTCAGCTGGCATCCAGGTCTCAGGGGATTGGGAAGCTGCCAAGCATAATGCAGAGAAAATGACACTCCTGGTTCAGTAGAGGGTGGGGAGCAGAAAGGAACAGCAGAGATGGACACAAGGGAGGTAAGAAAAAGCCATCAAGTTGGAGGGAGGCTATTCATGGCCCTGTGTGACCCTCTTCACACTTCATCACCCAATTTATAGGAAAATCTGCTTATCCTCAAAAGGCGTGGTATGAATGAGGGTTGCCGTGGATCTAAAGGAGGGGCTCAGTTTTAGGTTAGGTTCTTCATAGTGTAGGACAGCGGCATTATGCAGAGACAAGGCCCAAGAGACACAAGAGGCAGAAGAGAGCTTTGGGTGCTATTGGGCATAAAATAAAAGGGGATTCATGGCAATTTTGCCCAGATTTCACAGTCAGGGGGTTCTCTGCTATAGTACTGTGAATGGCTTTAATCTTTTTCCATCCATCTATATTCTTATATTACTTCCAGTCTTCCCCTGTAGAAGACTCTGGTTCCACAATCTCTACATATTGAAATCTTGCTACACTCAAATCCCATTCCTCTGGAAATTCTGAACATCCAGCATAAAGTGAACTTTCTCACATAGCAGTTGCGTTAAATTTTCTGTATATACCCCCTTGTTTTAGTTATATTTTAAGCTTCTAGAAAACAGACATGTAATGAATTTTTGAAGTAAACAATTTATACCAGTGTTCCCTAGGAGACATTGTTATTTACAAAAATATGTAATTGAAAGCAAATTTTAAGAGAGAACCAAGATGGCTGATTACTAGCAGCTCAGGATTGTAGCTCCCAGTGGAAGCACAAAGAACGAGAGGATGCCACACTTTCAGATGAATTTTTGTTGCTCACGGACTAGGAGATTCCCAGCGGAGGAGCCCCATGGGTCGCCAGCTGGACTCTTGTGCCTTGGTGCAGTGGTTCTTGGTGCAGAATAAACAGGAATGGCTCCCCTTTTGGTCGACATTTGGAGCTCTGGGAAGACAGAGTCGCCTATTCAGCTAAATGAAAAGGGTCTCAAGAAGGAAGCCAGACCAGAGATTCCCAGGCAGAAAAGCACCATGAATCTTAATGCCGCTGTTTTAGCTGGCACATTGGGTTGCTCAGATTATGGCGCTGGGAATCAATAAGTTGAACGTGCTCTCAGAGACCTAATTTGAAAGTCGGTACTTACAAAGACAACAGGTGAATAAATTTACAATGACGGGAAGAAACCAGCAAAAAAAAGGCTGAGAATACCCACAATCAGAATGCCTCTTCCTCTACAGGGGATCACAGTTCCACATCAACAAGGGAACAAGGCCTGATGGAGAACGAGTGTGTTCCATTAACAGAATTAGGCTTCAGAAGGTGGATAATAAGAAACTTCTGTGAGTTAAAAGAACATGTTCTAGCCCAATGTAAAGAAACTAAGAACCTCGAAAAAAGGTTTGATGAAATCCTAACAAGAATAGACAATTTAGAGAGGAATATAAGTGAATTAGTGGAACTGAAGAATACAATATGAGAACACTGTGAAGTATGCACAGGTTTTAACAGTTGAATTGATCAAGCAGAAGAAAGGATATCAGAGGTCAAAGACCAACTTAATGAAATGAAATGAGAAGACAAGATTAGAGAAGAAAGTAAAAAGGAATGAGCAAAGTCTCCAAGAAATATGGAACTATGTGGAAAGACCTAATTTACATTTGATAGGTGTACTTGAATATCATGAAGAGAATGAATCCAAGCTGGAAAATATTCTTCAGGATATTATTCAGGAAAACTTTCCTAACCTAGTAATGCTGGACAATACTCAACTCCAGGTAATACAGAGAACACCACAAAGATATTCCTCAAGTAGAGCAACCCTAAGACACATAATCGTTAGATTCACCAGGGTTGAAATAAAGGAGAAAATTCTAAGGGCAGCTAGAGAGAAAGGTCAGGTTACCCACAAAGGGAAGCCTATCAGACTCACAGCAAATCTCTCATCAGAAACCCTACAAACTAGAAGAGAGTGGGGTCAATATTCAATATCCTCAAAGAAAAGAATTTTCAACCCAGATCCAGCCAAACTAAGCTTCATAAATGAAGGAAAAATAAAATTTTTGCAAACAAGCAAGCACTCAGAGATTTCATCACCACCAGGCCTGCTTTACAAGAGCTTCTGAAAGAAGCACTATATACAGAGAGGAACAACCAGTATCAGTCATCCCAAAAACTTACCAAAAGGTAAAGAGTATCTCTATAATGAAGAATCTATATCAACTAATGGGCAAAATAGCCAGATAGCATTAAACGACAATATTAAACTCACAAATATCAATGTTAATCCTAAATTTCAATGGATTAAATGCCCCAATCAAAGACACAGACAGGCAAATTGAATAAAAAGTCAAAACCCATCGGTATGCCGTATCCAGATCCATCTTATAAGCAAGGACACACAAAGACTCAAAGGGTTGGTGGAAGACTTACCAATCAAATGGAGAGCAAAAAACCAACCAACAAACAAACAAAACAAAACAAACAGGAGTTGTAACTTCCGTCTCTGACAAAACAGACTTTAATAGTAACAAAGACTAAAAGAAACAAAGAAAGGCATTACATAATGGTAAAAGGATCAATATAACAACAGGGGTCAAGGATCATAAATATATATGAGCCCAATATAGGAGCACCCAGATAAGACAAGTTCTTAATGACTTATGAAGAGACTTGGACTCCCACACAATAATAGCGGGAGACTTTGACACCACATTGTTAATATTCGATGGATCAACGAGATAGAAAATTAACAGGGACATCTATGATTAAAATTCAGACCTGGAACAATTAAACTCAGTAAATATTTATAGAATTCTTCACCCCACGTCCACAGAACATACATTTTTCTCAGTATCACATTGTACCTATTTTGAAAGTGACCACATAATTGGAAGTAAATCACTCTTCAGCATTTGCATAGCATTTCACAGACTTAAATGAAATATTGGTTGGCTGTTTGTTATTTTCTTCCTTTATTCCTTCCTGTCTCCGCTGTTAAGCACAATTATCAGCATAAGAGAGGTTTTTAATACCTATTTTTAGATTGCATTCCAGCCTAGGCAATAGAGCAAGACTCCTGTTCTCTCTCCCCCTTTCTTTTTCTCTTTCACAAAAAAAAAAGAAGAAGAAGAAGAAAGAAAGCAAATTTTATAAAGGGAAAAATTGAATCTGTAGAAATAACACACATATTTATATGTATTGCTTTGCTGCCAGTATTTGCCATCCAAATACCTCTCTATCCCATTTCTTTAAGGTCTCTGATCAAATATCAGGCCTGACCTTCCTATTCTCCACTCACCCCATACCATCTCTCATTTTTTTTCCTAACACTAATTGCCACCTGTATATGTCATTCACATATCTATTCATGTTTTTGTTGACAGTGTCTCCTGCCACTATAACACACGTTACATGAAGGCAGAGACTGGTTTATTCCCTGCTGTATCTTCAGTGTCTAGAACAATGCCTGACTGGACTATAGTTTGGCCCTCAGTAATATACATGAATAAATCCATAGCCATGGTTAGAAATGTATCTTTTTTTCTGCTTTGACATTCAGAGTTAATAAACATGTTAGACATTTATTTTTGCATAATCAGGCAAATCACTCAGAACTCAGTATGTAGCTTCATTAGCTAGGATTAGAAATAAACAGCCAAGAAAAAAAGCAAAAAAGGACTATTTCTTGTAAAGTGAAGTGTGATGTCTAGGTTGAAACGCCACAATGCAAATTTGTGCAATCATTCCTTTCCTGATGAATTTAGGGGACACAATTGCCCATCTACATAGCTTTATCTATAAGTCAAAACTGGCAGGTTTAAAAAAAAATCTGATTCCAGGTGTATTAAAGAAACTGATTAAGTATGCCAATTTCCTGTAAATACAAACCTTAATTTACACAGAAATACAGGTTTGGAGGAGACTTTGAAATCCCTCTTTCAAGATGGTTATTCTATTTTACAAATGAAGCAACTGAAGAATAGAAAAATCAAATAATCTACTGGAGTGCACATGCATGTGAATTTAGAAGTAAAACTTGGCCTGCAACTCAGGGTTGCGCCTGCCCCACTGCACCGCACAACTTCTCTGTATCGCTGGAAACATGACAGTTCTGCCCAGTCTTCAAGTGGCTTTTCAAGTTACAGGTCCTGACTTCAGAGTTTATCTCACATTTTGTTTGTATCTATTCTTACTTGTTTTTCATCTATTGTTCCATCTTATTACTCTTTCTGGTGACTTCCAGGCCTAGGGATAAGCTTTAGTTTACTATAATAATAATCTCTTCCCTTCTGTTTTCCATTACTGTTTTCTTCTTTTCTTTATATGAATGTTTAACATCTTTTTTATCCTCCTCCCATGATGACTTCCTATACTCTAAAGTATGTTTGACTCAACCTCCTTAACAATCACTCACAGTTTATATGTTTCCATATATTTGCATTCACGATGTTTTTATCTAGTCGTCAAAATTTAAGTCCCTTGAAATGAAAATGAAAATCAAAATGAGATACAACTATATCTATCAGAATTTACAACAGTGAGCTTACCAAGTGTGGAGGAGGATATAGAAGAACTGGAGCTCTCATGTGCTGCTCCTGGGAATGCAGAATGGTACAACCACTTTGGAAAATCAGTTTGGCTGCTTCTTTAAAGGTTAAATAGCACCTTACTTATGATCCAGCTATTCTACTCCTACGTATTCACTCAAGATAAATAAAAACATATGTTCATATAAAGTGTGGTACAAGATAGAGGAATTATAAAGGGACAAAAGGAAAAACTTTTGGTGGTAAATCATATGCTCATTTTCTTGATGCTAGAGATGGTTTCACAGGTGTTTTCACAGTTTTTCGTATGTGTCAAAACTTACCAAATTGTGCATTTTAAATAGGTTCAAGTTACCATATGACAATTATACCTCAAAAAGGTGGTGAAAAGAATTTTAAGCCCCTTAAATGCTGAAACCATAACTTTTCTTTAATAGCTCTCAAGAATGCCTGGCAAAATGCCACACAACCTCTGAGAACTAAGTATATATTTATTGTTAAATTGTTTGACTCAATAATAGTTCAGCAATTTCCCTAGGACCATGAATTTTAGGTATTGTCCTGACATTGAGAATAGTTCAATTAAGATCAACTAACATTTATTAAGCTTGTCTTATAAAGTAAAAAAAATATGATATGTGTTTTTGATGCATTTATAACCAGGCTGATTTTAACATATCCAGGGACACAGGAACTTTCTATTCAAAACCAAAACAAAATCCAGTGAGTTTTATAAAAATTAAGCAATTTAGTAAAAAAATGTAGTCAGCCTAACTTTGCATCATACAAATTAAACATTTGACTGATTTTTGTTTTCCAGTAACTATAATATTATATGGTTCATAAGGAATTATAACCTCTGTTTTTTCCACTAATAACAAAGTATCTCTCATTTATTTTTGTTTTTTAATTTATCTTATTTATTCATTTATTTTTGAGACAGAGTCTCACTTTTTGCCCAGACTAGAGTGCAGTGGCATAATGTTGGCTCAATGCCACCTTCACCTCCTGAGTTCAAATGATTCTTATGCCTCCTCCTCTCTAGTAGCTGGGATTACAGGTGCTCACTGCCAGGTCTGGCTAATATTTTGTGTTTTTTTTTAGAGACAGGGTTTTTCCATGTTGGTCAGGCTACTCTCAAACTCTTGACCTCAAGTGATCCATCCACCTTAGCTTCCCAAAGTGTTGGGATTACAGGCATAAGTCACTGCTCCCAGCCAACCATTTACTATGAATAAATAATACCACATGCACCAGGCATTTTATAAAATTACCTTATTTAATTCTACAACAATATGAGAGATCATTTGTTAATAAAGCATCCCTCTTAAACAGATGAAAAACTGAGACTCAGAGAAATTAATCATTTGGCCAAGATCATACAACCAGTAATAGAGGAGGTGAGATTTAAATCCAAATCACTCTGACATCAAAGAACAGTTTTCCATTTTTGCAGCCCGAAATAATTGTATTATCTTTGCAGGAATGTCATGGACTTGATCATATTGCTAACTGTTATTAAACCAAAATGTAAAATTTTTTGAATGGATTAGGAATAAAAAAAATTAAAAACACCACTTCATTCATTCATAATAAAGCTAGAAGACACTAGAGTGCGATATAGTTTTTACATATATATAACACACACATATGCCTACAATTAGAATTCTTTAACATTTAAATGATACCTATTTCCTTCACAGCACTTCATATTTTAGTTCTTCCTATCTTTCTTTAATATACTTTTTATGCCCAGGTTACTAAATAAAGTACGTTATAGTGGTGAAGCTTTGCCTGGTTCTTATCTTTGGTTTCAGTAGGTTTGGATATTCTCAGTGTGACCTGGAAATTTCCCCAGAGGCAAATTTGTGGTATCTGGCCTAATTCTATAGAAAGTTCCTCTTATGTAGTGTTTCTCAGATATTTGCTTTCCTTGACTTCTGCCCACCTTTCTCTCCTACTTTAAATGTTCTCCCATGATGACTAATTTCAATTTTACATCCAATGAAAAACAAAGGAACAAGACCAGTTACTTAAGGCACCAACAGGAGAAATAGCTGCTCAGAGCTTGCAAGGACAATTTCCCTTGTTACTGCAGCAGGTCTTAAAGACTGGAAGAAAGGGTAGGACAAAAATGAGATTGGAGCCTTACAGCCTTATTCATAAGATGATTTTTTTTTCTTTTTGGTAGATGGGGTCTCACTCTGGAGGGCAATGGCATGATCACAGCTCACTGCAGCCTCAACCTCCTGGGCTCAAGCAACCCTCCCGCCTCAGCCCCCTGAGAAGCTGGTACTACAGGCCAGTGCCACCATGCCCAGCTAATTTTACTCAAAAAAATTTTTTGTGGAGACTGCATCTCACAATGTTGTCCAGGCTGTTCTCAAACACCTGGGCTCAAGTGATCTCCCACCTAAGCCTTCCAAAGTGTTGGAATTATAGGCGTGAGCCCCTGTGCCCAGCCTAAGACAATTTTTATTTAAAATATTTTACTTTGATCTTAGTATTGCTCCATTCTGAGAACTTCCTAGCTTTAAGGACAATTGCGTTATGTAGAAAATTTGGTAAAAATGCCCTTAAAAGATAGAAATATCAATGAGAGTTAGTTTAACCAACTTTTTATAAAAAATTGAGTTCAGTGCCATTTTGGTTTAATCAATATTATTTTACTTCTTTTTGCAAATTAGTATGGCTTCTTCAACAAATGTGGCTGTGAAGTCATTCATTTGTATATGATGCATGGACCATTTAGAAACAGCGACACCGTAGGCACTCCTCTATAAAAAGAAGGGTGCTTTGGATGAAGAGTGTTCCTGTGGAGGGTGTACAGAAGAATGAAATACAACTTTGTCCTAGAGAAGCATTCATACTGAGTAGGGGGCAGCCGCACACATGAACCTATAAAATAATTAAAGGGCTGCCTATAATCAACAGCCATAAAATAAATACCATAGATTTTCAGAGTGAAAAAAAAATCCTCATTTAGCTCTTTCTATATTAAAGCCATTTTGAAAGGTGCTGTTTAAGACAAGAGTAAAATGACAGGGCTCCTGCTCTTTGTGGGCTTGTACCCAGAAAATGATGTAATAAGGAAAGAAGGAATTCAAAGCAAAATCCTCAGTGAATCATAGTGAGTGAGAGTGCTTGTCATGGAAGGATGAGACGGAGTTCAGGGCGGTGATATTTGAGTTTAGACTTAAAGATGGGTAGAATTTAGACATAGGAAGTTGGAGAAAGTGGAAGGGTATTTACAGGTAGGAAAAACAGCCCGAGGAAAGACATAGAGGCATTAAATCATAGGATATTCAGAAAAAAATGAGTTATGTGAAAGAAACAGGCTGAAGAGAGGTGGGGGTGAATGTGGTGGGTATTAAATAACTTACGGTGGACAACAGGGAAACATTGTAAGTCTGATATAAGAAGAAATATGGCAGGACGTGGTGGCTCATGCCTGTAATCTCAGCACTTTAGGAGGCCGAGGCAGGCAGATCACGAGGTCAGGAATTTGAGACCATCCTGGCTAACATGGTGAAACCCCATCTCTACTAAAAATACAAAAAATTAGCTGAGTATGGTGGCAAGTGCCTGTAGTCCCAGCTACTTGGGAGGCTGAGGCAGGAGAATCACTTGAATCTGGCAGGCAGAGGTTGTAGGGGGGCAGAGGTTGTAGGGAGGAAGGAGACCCAAGCATCTAGGATTACCTCCCCCCTTGACTTCCACGCTGCATTTAATAGAAGGAAAGGCTGGCCGCTTGGCACCTCCTTAATTGCCTTCCTATAGATAGCAGGCATAAAATGGGGGAATCTCTCCAGAAGGCATTGTTTTTACTTAAACAAGATCAAACCCCCACCCCACTCCTAGTCCATCGACCAAGACCCATCACGTGTAATATCAAGAGTTGTAAGCCTATACAGAGGCAGAGCTTCTCTTTGTTAGGAGAGCTTGGCTGTTAGACAAATGTATCGCCTTGCTCCAGCCAAAATAAATCACCTCTTCCTTCCTAGTTCCAGTATCTGAGAGGTCTGTTTCTTGCAGCTGCTTCAGCTTCAGTAGGGAGGCGGAGGTTGCAGGGAGCCAAGATCATGCCATTGCTCTCTAGCCTGGGCAACAGAGTGAGCCTCCATCTCAAAATATATATATAAAACTGTAATTCTTGAGGAAGAAGAGAATACCCAGGACAGAATATAGAGGAGCTCTGAGTTTGAATGGTGGATAAAAGAGAATGAGATGAAAAGGAAGAAGAGAAGCAGTAGCCAGAAAAGTAGGAAGAAAATCAGGAGGCAACTGGACTTTGAAAACAAGAGACAGAACATTTCAAGAGTGGTGGTCAGCAGAGATGTCAGGCAAAATGAAGTCTAGAAAACATGTATTGGCTTTACTAGAGGGAGGTCTTAGCTGTTTTTGGCAAGTTGCATGATAAGAACTAAACCAAAATAGATTGACTTGTGATTGGTGGGTGAGGAAATTAAGACAAAACTTAGATGGTTTTTTATTTTCTTTCTGTTTGGCTATAATGAGAGAGAGATAGAATAGAACCTGGAGAGAAACCTGAGGTTAAAAGAGGTTATTATTATATTTAAATGGGAGAGGCCTTCTGTAAGGCAATTGGAAAGGTCTAGTGGGGAAGGGTACTGACTGTAAAGGAGGAATGAGATATTTCATCGTTTTGTGAGAAGAGTTTCGGGTGAGGGTGAGGTGGACAGGATAAAGTCCAAAGCAAGGATAAAAGGAAGAGTGGAATGCCTCTATTGTTACAGAATAACAGCAGAGGAAAGAAGGCTAAGGGGTCAGTAGGTTTATATCTTGGTTGTTGGAAGAAGAGGGCACTTATATTAATTTGCTGGGGCTACTGTGACAAATACCACCGAACACATGGCTTAAGGAATAGAAACTCATTTTCTCACAATTCTGGGGGCTAAAAGACCAAGGTTAATGTGTTGGCAGGGTTATTTTCTCCTGAGGCCTCTCTCCCTGGCTTGCAGATGACTGTCCTCTTCCTGTCTTCACATGGTCTTTTCCCCATGTGTCTGTATTCTAATTTCCTCTTTAAAATACACGAGTTATATTGAATTAAAGCCCACACATACATTCTCATTTTATCTTAGTTATCTCCTTAAAACTATTTCCAAATATAGTCACATTTTGAGATAATGAGGGTGAGGACTTCAACATAAGGATTTGGGGGTGGGGACACAATTCAACCCTAACAGCATCTGTAGCTGAGATTTTTCTTTTATCTGTTAAGTAGGAAGAAAGGTCATTTTCTGGGAAAGAGGAGGAGAGAAGAAGGACAAAGCCTTAAGAGGGGAGGCATTTTGAACATTTTATTGTGGGGTGGTTAGGTTGACCAGAGAAACGTAATCTTATTACTTCCGTGTGGATGGCCCATTGAAATTGGTGATTATGAGTTTATAGTGTGACTTTCTCCAACAGAAATATATGCCTGGGTACAGGCAGGGAAGGAGCTGATGGCTTTATTTGAGTGATGTTACTAAAAGACAGACAGACAGGAGAGACAACCAAATGGATAAGAGGCAAGTAAAGAAAAAAGATGCTAATTGGTTTGACAAAAGTTGAAGAGGCAATAGATTTGGGGATTCCAATAAGGCCGAAGAATGGTTGAACAATAGTAATTGATCATAACTGATGGAGGGTGATATGGTTCGGTTCTGTGTCCCTGCCCAAATTTCACTTGAATTGCAATAATCCCCATGTGTCAAGGGCAAGACGAGGTGGAGATAATTGAATCATGGGGGCAGTTTTCCCCATACTGTTCCCATGATAGTGAGTGAGTTCTCATGAGATCTGATGCTTTTATAAGGGGCTTCCCCCTTTGCTCAGCCTGCCGCCCTGTGAAGAGCTGCCTTCCACCATGATTCTAAGTTTCCTGAGGCCTCCCCAGCCATGCAGAACTGTGAGTCAAATAAACCTCTTTTTTAAAATACATTACACAGTCTTAGGTATTTCTTCACAGCAGCATGAGAATGGACTAATACAGAGGGAGAGAGCTCATCACACAGGAGAAATGTTTAAATTGGATGGATCACATACAGGCTAAAGTCTGACTTTAAAAGTGGATGGTTTTAAAGATGGGAAGGTCAAAAAATAAAGACAGATCTTGCGTGGGAAACAACACTGAACCATCAGTCTTCAGTGGGTGAAGGAGGTCAGGCAGGCTGACAATAGATGGCCACAAAGAGAAGAGGGAGGGTTGGTATAGCCAAGTGGCATGGACCCCAGAGAGGTAGTTTTTAATAAAAGGGAGGAGAACTAAACATCTGGAATGATAATGGGGAGCAGGTAGGACACCAACCCCATCTCCCAACCTGCATGATTAGAGGATAATGAATAGTCAACCCTTGAGAAGGCTAAAAGGAAAGTCCTGAGTTTAGAGAAGAGCTTGAAGGTAAGGGAGTGCAGGAAACATCCAGAGAAGAGACAGAATTTAGAGACATCTTTTGGTCCTGAGGATACAGGAAAACAGAAGTTGGCCAAGAGGTAGACGATCAGGCCCAGACAAGAACAAAGCATTATGGAGATAATGTTGTATGAAGAATGAATGTTTTGGAGTGCTTAAACTTGGGCACTGTTTTTTACAAACTAGGATGAGAGAGCTAGCCGGTGAATAGCATTTAACAATTTCTCTCTAAGGGTGAGTAATAAGCCTGATGGGGAGATGGGAGATGCAGAAACTGCAGATCTCACACTGATTCTAATGCCTCTTTTCCATTAATTCTTTCAACAAATAATGTGTCGGATCTAATGACGCCAGGTCCCGTATCAGGGACTGGGGATGTAAAGATGAATGGTGTGGACTTTGCCCTTGAAAAGATCTCTGTCTCACAAGGAGATACCTCAACTACAACACTGTAATAAATGACAACTTAGAAGCATTTGTAAGGTAAAATATGGGCACAGAGACAGACAGAGGTCTGATGAAACATGGTCTACAAGTTGTATATTTACTCATCTTCGGAAGGTCCCTGACATCCACATAGAAAGGGCCTCCACTTTCTTTTTCAGGAAGGTTCACCCAGAACGTTAACTTCTGTCCTTAGTCATCATGGCATTGACATAACAGAGTGGCTAATCCATAGTTTCTGCTAATGAGGCTAAAATATTTCAGTTTTCAACACTTTCTTCCTTTCAACCAGGAAATTTATAACTGAAAATGAATTATATTCCTGACCATCCTGACTTCTTCTTTTCATCTTACTGTAACCCCATGTATCTCAAACTCAGGATGCCTCAGAATCACCTGGAGGGCTTGTTGAAACACAGATGGCAGGGTCTTACCACCAGATGTTCTGATTCATAGGTCTAGATGGCACCTGAGATCTTTCCATTTCTCACAAGTTTCTGGATGTATCAGGCCACTCTGATGTTGTATAAAGAATTACCTGAGGCTGGGTAATTTACAAAGAAAAGAGGTTTAATTGGTTCGTGGTTCTGCGGGGTGTATAGAAAGCATGGTGCGAGCATCTGCTTCTGGTGAGGGTCTCAGGAAGCTAACAGTTATGGTGGAAGGCGGAGGGGGAGCAGGTGAGTCACAGGTGAGAGTGGGAACAAGAGAGAACAAGGCGATGCCACACAGTTTTAAAGAACCAGATCTTGGGTGAACTTTCAGTGAGAACTCACTTATCACGAAGGGGGATGGTGCTAAGTCATTCATGAGGGCTCTATCTCTATGACCCAAACACCTCCCACTGTGTCCCACCTCTAATACTGGGGATTAAATTTCCACAAGATTTTTAGGAGACAAATATCCAAACTATATCACCAGATGATGCTGAGGCTCCTGGCTCAGGGTCCACACTTTGAGAACCACCACTGTGAACAGACTGGTAATGCTTTTCCGCAGTAGACCTTCCTTTTCAACTTCAAATGTCCCATAAATGCATCAGTTATAACTAGGTAAGGGAGTCTCTGAGGAAGAAATTCCTGAGCATTTATTTTGCTTTCACTGCCCCAGTGGTTATGACCTGGTCTATTTAACCATTCCATTTAGTTTTCTGGCAATGACCAGTTTGAGGAGAATATGGTCTTTGAACTAAGTCTTGAAGGATAAAAAGGAGTTCAGCAAGAGACATGGACCAAGAACATCGCAGAGGGCGAGTGGAGGAAATGCTTTGGAGAGCTTTGGGCAGGGAACACAGGCCTGGGTGTTAAAGAATTTCAGTGTCACACAAAAGATAATTTTAAATATGGAAGTAGCTTTATAAATAATATGTCATACTAGTTTTTTTTTTTTTTTGAGACCAATTTTTGCTCTTGTTGCCCAGGCTGGAGTGCAATGGCACAATCTTGGCTCACTGCAAACTTCGCCTCCTGGTTTCAAGCAGTTCTCCTGTCTCAGCCTCCCAAGTAACTGGGATTACGGGCACGCGCCACCATGCCTGACTAATTTTTTGTATTTAGTACAGACGGGTTTTTTTCACTATGTTAGGCTGGTCTTGAACTCCTGACTTCAGGTGATCCACCCGCCTTGGCCTCCCAAAGTGCTGGGATTATAGGTGTACACCTCCATGCCTGGCCACTAAATTTTTTTTTTTTTTTTTGAGATGGAGTCTCACTCTGTTGCCCAGGCTGGAGTGCAGTGGAGTGATCTTGGTTAACTGCCACCTCCACCTCCCGGTTCAAATGATTCTTCTGCCTCAGCCTCTCAAATAACTGGGATTACAGCCACCATGTCTGGCTACTATTTTTTTGTTATTTTTAGTAGACACAGGGTTTCACCATGTTGGTCAGGCTAGTCTTGAACTCCTGACCTTGTGATCCGCCTGCCTCGGCCTCCCAAAGTGCTGGGATTACAGGCGTGAGCCACTGCGCCCAGACACTTAATTTTTTTTTAAAAACACTAGAAAAAGGTAAGAGTAAAAGGTCTCTGATAAAGAGCATTCTCAGCCCCCACTTTTTTTGGTGAATTAAAATCAAGTAAAAGGTAAACACAAGAGTCAGATAAAGTGAGTTAGAAATATCAGCCTTATTACTGTCTTAGCTTGGGTTGCTATAACGAAGGACGATAGACTGAGTGGCTTATAGTCAACAGGAATTTCTTTCTGACAGTTCTGGAGACTGAAAGTCCCAGATCATGGTGCCAGTGAGGTTGGGTTCTGGTGAAGACGGTCTTTTGGGTGTCAGACTGCTGTCTTCTGGTATCCTCTCACGGTGGAAAGAAGGTGAAAAAGCTCTCTGGGATCCCTTTTATAATGGCAACAATCCCACTCATTAGGGCACCATCTTCATGACCTATTACCTTCCAAAGCCTCACCGCCTACTGGCATCACATTGGGGGTTAGGATTTTAATATGCAAATTGAGGGAGGACACAAACATCCATTTCATTCAGATCAACCTTTTTAATTGGGGGGTACACAAACATTCAGTTCATTCAGATCAACCTTTTTAATGGTTACAGGGTAGTTTAGTGTATGGTTTTATCATAATTTATTTAATTAAGTACATTGGTGGGTAATCGTTTCCATTGTTTAATTACTATAAGTAATAAGTGAAGAACTGAGGGAAATCTACTGAGGGAGATCTGTGGGGATCGCTCCAGTGTGAGGCCCCTAGGAAATGGGCCTCGCCAGTAGTGAGCTTGAGCCCAGACACAGATCCCCGGTTGGGGGAGTTGAGCTGAGGGAAAGCAGGAACCGAGAGAGGGACTATGCTATTCAAAATAATTAACAGACATTACTTTATGGATATGAGGACATGGGAGGCATTGTGTCCACTTTCAGTTCCTTATCATTGTTTCATTGTGTTCATTTTGGACCCTTGTTACATTCGCTATAAAATATTAACTTAAGTATTTACACTTGTTAACCTACTTACTGGGTGTAACTTACTTACTGGGTGTAACCTACTTACTGGGCGTAACTTACTTAGTGGGCTTAACTTGCTTACCTTGTGACTTTAGCATTTTGATCTGACGTAAACAACATTAAGCAGAAAACTATATAATGGAACCTATTGCAAAAATAAAATGGCTGCATGGGCATAGCGCATGTGGCCCTCCAGACCTCGCTCTTTTTATTTCTCCTTTTTTTCCGGCACATGCTCTCTTCCAGGTTTGGGACCCTCTCGCTGGACGAGATTCCCGGGCTCGTGTTCAGTTCACAACAAAGAACAACCTTTGGGTTAGGAGTGTGAATTATGGAACCCTACTGCCTTGAATCAACCCCTGACTCCATTACTTAGTAGCTTACCATTTTGTGCCTTAGTTTTTCCACTTTTTGATGAAAATATTTCTTACATGGCTGGTGTGAAGATTAAGAGTTAATAACATGTAAAAAGTTTAGAAATGCCTGGCCCAGATTAAGCACTTAATCAATGTTAGCAGCACATAACAACATTTGAAATGAATAGACCAAAGAGTGAGCACATTTTCAAGACCCTTGTTATATATTATGAAAAACTCACGGAGAAGAGTTCTATTTAATATACATAGTAGGGCACTACTTTTCAAACATTTTCACTGAAGTTTCCAGATGATGGAAAAGACTAAATGTACACTTCCAAAGAAGATGCACAAACAGTGATCGGGAAACCTGCCATAAAATTTTTGTGTAGTCTCAAGTTATATCCTAAAAATTAATGAGAATATGCATTCTGTTCCTTAGGAATTTGTGTCTATTTTTCTTTTTAAAAATTTCAAATGAATCACAAAGAAAAGAAATTGCAAGCTGTTCTCTAAAATTTTCTATTAAAACTGACCCTCTAGAAAGGCATACCACATCTAATGATGGTGCCAAATCCCTCTTGGCCTACTACTGTGTACCCCAATGTGTGGCAATGGAAAATGTGATTTTTGAACCTTGGAGCAACTTGTTCAAATAGGTGTTTATAAATATTAATCTGGTGTATAAGATGGACTTCAGAGTACAGACTTTATAAATGGGTACCTCACCTCCAGCTTTGTAGGGCTGGAAACTCAGTACATGTGCATGCATGCATATGTGTGTATTTGCTTAAATTGTCAGTTTAGTAATTCTATCTTGTCTACTGCTCACTCCGTACACTTGGTTCACCCATTCTTGCTTAATTTTTCATAGTTAAATGCTGAATTAAATAACTTTTTAAAAACAAAATGTAGTAATATACAAATTTGAGGCTAAGGGAACCAACGAACAGTTGGCATCAAGAGTCTGCTGGATTCGGTAAGCAGCCTCCTTACAGAATGGTAGTTAAGCTATTTATTACACTTATACAATTCACAGTTGAATGCCACTAAGATTATGTCCAAAGTGAAGACATGTTTGTATACTGGGAGTGTCCAAGAAAAGATGAAACATTCAGAAATTCAGGCTGATGGGACCAAATAGAACAAAAGAGATAAAATGTTAGGGAAAAAAAAGATAATATACTACAGGTGAAAACCAGAGAAAAGATTTTGGCAAGACTCACATCAAAATGGATTACACTAGTGCCAATTTCTTCAGCATCAAGTTAGCAGAGAGGGGTAGGATCAGTGATCCAGGGATGCTTATGATGATGACATGATCTACATCTTTATTGGTATACTATATCCATTCATAATTTTTATTTAAGTTTACGCTATTTGAAATGGCAAAAAGCCATATTTGAGTTATTTTCTGCCTTTATTTTGCTTTTTTTTGCCACCTACCTTCAAATTATAGGTGTGGTAAAGATTCACAAATTTATATTTATAGTTCTCATTTAAAACTTATGAGCAGACATTGCAGCTGTTGGCTTCTCTTTCAGCCATCTAAACTATGGCCTGATATAGACTTCTTATATCCCTGTGAACTGATAAATTAATTCTTACCCACCAGTGAGTGCTGCAGAAGAGCTGGTATATAATAGGTACTGATGAAACATTTTCTAAAATAACTAAATGAGTTATTTTCAATTAGAGAAAACACAAAATTCCATTATACTACTTTCATGATATGTCTGTGTGTATATTAATGCATTTTTTGGCTGAATTTTGACCCTAAGTAATTTAAAATAATTCAAGGTTAGTCATTATTGCAATAGCCATTACAATTATATCTAGAAGCAAAAATTTACAAAACATGTGTATTTCTAGAGCCTAAGCCTGAAGTATTTCCTTTTCCTCAGCATATTTTAGAACTACCTCCCATTCTCTTATTTGATCTATTTCTATTAATACCATATTCTTGGTAAATTAAGTTCACCTAGAATGATCACTCAAAGCTTGATCACTAATCTACTGTATAATATGCCTCTGAGTGATTCTTGAATAATTAATCCCATAGAAACACAAAATAATTAAATGAATCTGTGTTCTATTAAAAGTCCACAAGTTGTATGCCCTTCTTCCTGATATCAGTAAATAATATGATCAATACGAATGTCTCTTAAACAGGAAAAAAAACCACATTAGGTCCTCATTGGAAATCACAAGTTCTAAAGGGTTTAATGAAGGCAGATAGGATTAAGAAGAAGAAGAATTGAATAGAAAAATTAATTGGTTGGAGGAATGTTGGGCTTATGGGAGCAAAGAAGAGATGTTTATTTAGCTATTGGAAACAGGAATCTGGAGATTTGGAAATCACCTGCATAGCAGTGATAATTGAAGTAGTGTGAGTATATGAGATCATTTGGGGAAAAAGGGGAGAAGAGCTTTGAAAGCTCACCCAGATCTGCAATATGTGTGCAACATCTATGCATGGAGAGAAATCTCATAAATTTGGTACTGATTTTCATGCCCAGTATCTTAATCCTAAAAATGGATTAAGCAAACTATGCTTCAACACTGAAATACTACTTAAACAGCTGATCATCAAATCATAGTTTACATAAATCATGTAATTGTTCATTTAACTGCTCTAAACATTTCAATATCACTAATCTAACATATCAGCTTCTTTCACATGCTTTGAAAACTGATAAATATGAATACTACTTATTCTTATGAATATAACACGTATTTTATACCTTCAAAAGCATTGATTCTGTGGATTTAATTTATTTCATCATAATTTTATTTTTTTCCTAGTGTTATAGTAATATTTATTTTATATTTTCCAGACACTAAATGAATTCTATTGCCAGACACTAAATGAAAAGAATATTGCCTCACACTAGCCATGGTTTCAGCCTATCAGTTATTAGACCAACTGATTCTTTTCCCTGTTTTTTGTTGTGAACAATTTTTAAACATAAGCAAACGTAGAGGGAATAATATAGTAGCTCCCAATACCCATCATTCAATGTCTATAATTATCAGTAGATTGCTAATCTGATTTAATCTATACCTTTTCTCCTATCCACTGGTGTTTTTTTTCAACAGCTTTATTAGGATATAATTTTCATACCACAAAACTTAACCCCTGAATTTTTATATAATTTAAATATTTTTGGAAAGTGTAGAGTTGTGCAACCATTACTACAATCCAGTTTTAAAATATTTCAGCACCCCAAAAGATTCAACCAATAAACAGTGTGAGACAAACGAGAACATTTGATTCATATGTATGAAATAAGCATTCAATGGAAATTGTCTCTAAATGGACATTGAAGACAAAGGCTTTAAAGCACCATTATCTATATTTTTGAAGAATTAGAGAAAACTGTATTTCTAGAATTGAGGGAAAGTATAACAATGATGCAATAAATTGAGAATTTCAATAAATATAAATAATGGAAAAGAATCAAATCAAAAGTTTGGAGTTAAAAAATACAATAACTAAAATGAAAAATTCTGTAGAGGGCCTCAATAGCAGATTTCAGATGTTAGAAAAAAAGAATTGGTTAACTTTAAGTTAGATCAATAGAAATTATTCATTATGAAGAACAGAGGAAAAAGAAGAATGAAGAGAAATAAATAGAGCCTTGGAAAAGCAATGAAAAAACAATTGAAGAAATAATAGCCAAAACTATACAGCACTTCAGGGATATTGAGACATTCATTTTACTGCCTTCTGGCCTCCATTGTTTATGATGCTAAGTTAGCTGCTAATTGTATTTCTTTTCCCTTTTATCCCCTTTTTGAAGTCCTCTATCAACACTCCTATATCATAAATGGACAGATCCAGCAGGTAGAAATTCAGTAATGACATAGTTGAACTAAGAACATTAACAAAATATAATTGACATCTATAGACTCTTTCATTCCAACAACAGCAAAATATATATTTTTCTCAAGCTCACATAGAATATTCACAAAGATGGGCCATGTTTGTTGCTTTTCTCTTTATTATTTTCTTTGAATAATTTGACTAGGATGTTGTCTAGGTGTGTATCTCTTTGTCTTTATCTTATTTTGTTTATATTTAGCTTCTTGGATATATAGACTAATCTTAAAAAACAAAATAAAATTTTGGATGAATAGGTATTGGATTTTGTTTAATGCTTTTTCTGATTTATTGATAAGTCATGTGATTTTTCTGCTTTAACCTGTTGATGTGATGGATTATGTTAATTGATCTTTGAATGTTGAACCAGCCCCACCAACCTGGAATAAATGCTACTTGGTCATGGTGTATATTTTTCATTATACATTGTGGGATTCAATTTGCTAGTATTTTGTTGAGGATTTTTGCATCTTACATTCCTGAGAAATGTTGGTCTATAGTTTTTTTTCTTGTAATGTCTTTGTCTGCTTTTGGTATTTGGGTAATAATAGCCTCATAGAATGAGTTACAAAGTATGCACTTTGCTTCTATCTTCTAAAGTAGATTGTAGAGAATTGGTATAGTTTCTTACTCAAATGTTTGGTAGAATTCACCAGTGAACCTATGTGAGCCTGGTGCTTGTTGTTTTGGAAGGTTATTAATTATTGATTCAATTTCTTTAACATATATAGACCTTTTCAGATGGCCTGTTTCTTCTTGTGTGAGTTTTTGGAGATTGTGTCTTTTGAAGGATTGGTATTAATTTTATTTTAGGTTTTTATCTAGGTTTTTAAATTTGTGGGCTTGTTTATAGTAGTTCATTTTTTTTTAAATGTAGTTCATTTTTTTTAATGTCCTCAGGATCTGTAGTGATGTTTCCTCTTTCAATTATAACTAAATTTGTGTCTTCTTTTTTCTTAGTTGACCTGGCTAGAGGCTAATTGGTTGTACTTATCTTCTCAAATAACCAGCTTTTAGTTTCAGTAATCTTCTCTTTTGATTTCCTGTTTTTAATTTTATTGATTTTTATCTAATTTTTATTATTTCTTTCTGTTTACTGTGGATTTAATTTGCTCTTCTTTGGTAGTTTCCAAAGTAGAAGTTTATATTATTGATTTTAGAGCTTTCCCTATTTAAATCATTCATTTAATACCATAAAATTCCTTGTAAGCACTGGTTTTGCTGTATCCCACTAATTTTGATAAATGGTGTTTTCACTTTCATTTAGTTCAAAATACTTTTAATTTCTCTTGAGATTTCTTCTTTGATCCATATGCTATTTAGACTTATGTTGTTCAACTGTCATGTGTTTCTGAATTTTCTAGTTATCTTCACGTTATTGATTTTTAGTTCAATTCTGTTGTGGCCTAAATTTAGACACTGTATGATTTCTCTCATTTTAAATTTGTTAAGGCATGTTGTATGACCAAGCATGTGGTCCACCTCTGTGAATATTCCATGTGACCTTGAGAAAAATGTGTATTTTGCTGTTGTTGGAATGAAAGAGTCTAGAGATGTCAATTTTATTTTGTTGATGTTTTGAGTTCAACTACGTCCTTACTGAATTTCTCTTTGCTGGATCAGTCCATTTATGATAGAGGAGTGCTGAAGTCTTGAACTATAATAGTGGAGTCACCTATTTCTCCATGCAGTTCTACAAGTTTTTGCTTTACATACTTTGATGCTCTGTTGTTAGGCACATACCTGTTGAGGATTTCTATGTCTTCTTGAAGAATTGACCACTTTATTATTATGCAATGCCACTCTTCCTCCCTTCTAACTTTTCTTGCTCTGAAGTCAACTTTGTTTGAAATTAATATAGCTACTCTCTCTGTTGATTAATGTTAGTATTGTATACATTTTTCATCCATTTATTTTTAATCTACATGTGTCTTTACATTTAAAATGGGATTCTTGTAGACAACACATAGTTAAGTCATTTATTTATTTATTTTGACAATCTTTGTCTTTTAATTGGTATATTTAGATCACTGATGTTTAAAGTGATTGTTGATACAGCTGGATTGATCTCCACCATACTTGTTACTGCTTTCTGTTGTTGCCCTTGTTCTTTGTTCCAATTTCTATCTTTCACTTTTTTCTGCCTTGAGCATTTTATTTCATTTTCTCTCCTCTTTTAGCATATCAGTGATTCTTCTTAAACAATTTTTGGTGGTTATCCTGGATATTGCAATATGTATTTACAATGAATCTAAGTCCATTTTCAAATGATACTTAACACTTTATGGGTAGTCAGAGTACCTTATAATAGCCACTCTAATTTCTTCCTCCTGTTCATTGTATCACTGCTGCATTTGTTTCACTTATATGTAAGCATATGCAGGCATACATAATTGAATATATTGTTGTTATGATTTTTTCAAACTCCTCCTACATCAATTAAGTGTGAGAAAAATAAAAGTTTTCAATTAACTTTCACTTATTTCTTCACTGATATTCTTTTCTTTATGTAGATCTGAATGTCGGACCTACATCATTTTCTTTCTCTCTGAATAAATTTTTATCACTTCTTGCAAGGTGGATATACTGGCAACAAATTATTTCAATTTCTGTTTGCCTGAGAGAGTCTTTATTTTCTTCTTCATTTTGAAGGATAATTTTACAGTGTACAAAATTCTAGGAAGTTGACTTCTTTTCCTCTCAACACTTTAAATATTTCATTCTACTCTCTTCTTGCTTGCATGGTTTCTGAAGAGAAGTCAGAGGTAATTGTTATCTTTACTCCTCTATAGGTAAGCTAGATTTTTTCCTCTAGACATAGGGATTTTTTTTTCTGTTTTATTTTCATTTTCATTTATCTTGGTTGGTGCACTCTTAGCTTCCTAGTTGTATAGTCTGGTGCCTGACATTCGTTTATGGAAAATCTTCAGCCATTATTGCTTCAAATATTTTTTGCTCCTTTTGGTATTCCCATTGTAAGTATGTTATGCCCTTTGTAGTTGTTCCTCTGTTCTTGGGTGTTCTGTGCTGTTGTTGTTTTCAATCTCTTTTCTCTCTGCTTTTCAGTTTCTGAGGTTTCTATTAAGATATAGTCAAGATCAGAGATTCTTTTCTCATCTGTATCCAGTCTGCTAATGAGCCCATCAAAGGCATTCTTCATTTCTGATATAGTATTTTTATGTATAAGATTTCTTTTTGATTCTTTCTTGGAAATTGTGTTGTTTATCTGTTCTTGCATGCTGTTTACTTTATCCAGTACCATGTTTAGCATATTAATCATAGTTTGTTAAATTCCCTGTCTGATAATTCCAACATCTCTGCCATAGCTGAGACTAGTTCTGATGCTTGCTGTGCTTCCTCAAATTTTATTTTTTTTGCCTTTTAGTATGCCTTGTATTCTTTTTTTCATAGCTGGATATAACATACTAAGTAAAAAGTACTGCTGTAAATCACCGTTTGGTAATGTGGTGGTAAGGTGTGGGGGAGGGAACGTGTTCTAAAATCTTCTGATTAGGTCTCAATCTTTTAATGAGCCCATGTCTCTGCACTGTAACTTCACAAGTGCATCACAGTTTTATCTTTTTATTACTTTTCTTTATTTTTACCCTCTTAGATGGCACAGAGTTTCTATAGTGGGCTAGAGTTTGGTATTTTCCTCCCTCCAGGTAAGTTAGGTTCTGAGAAAAGCCTAGTAGGTTAGGCTCTAGTTAAATAGTTTCTCTAATAATAAGGTCTGAGGGCAGACCTTATTAAGAACAGAATTATATGATGTATTTTAATATGGATACTTTCTACTCCCCTTGCTAGAAACATAAGAGCTTTGTCTCTATTATTCTCTTTGAAAACCCAGTAGAGCTTCTATAGGTAAAATTCACACAAGTGTGCCCCCACCACCAAGACTGGAGTTTTTAACTCTCAGGCTTTTCCACATTATCCTCCAGCAACTTGTGCATTACGGTTTAGGTTTTCCTACCTTGGAAATGTCTCCTGCAGAGGTTTCTGTTTATGGGTTTCTTTTTCTGGTAGGTTGTGATTCTCTGTATTTGCCTGTCTTTCCAATTTTAGGGGCAGTGGTTTGCCTGTGGCCCTACTTCTCTTATAAATCTAAGAGGAATTACTGATTTTTCAGTTTGTTCAGCTTTTTACTTGTTAGGATGGAGTGGTGATTTCCAAACTCCTTAAATGCTGGACTGGAAACTGGAAGTTCATTTATTCAAGTTTTAAAAAACTTCCTTAGCTATGTGCTTAATCTGTTTTTGATTCAAGATACGAGTGATGTTTTAACAATAACTGAAAATGGAAATGATTTTCAAGTTGCTTTTTACTCTTAAAAATTTAAATATACAGAAAAGTAGAGAAAAGACCACAACTAACACCCATGTATATTGCCTAGAAATGGCATTTATCAAACTTTTATCATATTATTTTAGTTTTCCTTTTTTGTTATTGTTTTTATTGTTGAGGTATTTGAAATAAATCCCTTGGCACATCACTTGACATACTTTAGTACAGGTGGGTATCTTTTATCCAAAATACTTGGGACCAGAGGTATTTTGTATTTTAGATTTTTTTTAATTTTGGAATATTTGCATATCATAATGAGCTATCTCAGGGATGGGACCCCAGCCTGAATATGGAATTCATTTACGTTTCATGTATATCTTACACATAACCTGAAGGTAATTTTACATATTTTAAATAATTATGTTCTGTTCATATACATTGAAATCATCAGAAAACAAAGGTTTCACTGTTTTATTTCAGTGCCCCCAAAAGTTTGGATTTTGGAGCATTTGGTGTTTCAGATGTTCAGATTAGTAACACTCAACCTCTATGCATCTCCAGAAAACAGGGACAT